>NC_066624.1:32839185-33155725 GCF_025201925.1 Gopherus flavomarginatus
AGTGGAGAAGACATTTTTGTTTTACAGTACTAACATATATGCAGTGGTGAGCTGGAGCCAGTTCTCATCAGCTCCCAAGAACCATTTGCTAAAATTAGACATCCATGGAGAATCGGTTGTTAAAGAGCCAGGGTGTGGGCAAAGAACTCTGGTCCATGGGCCGGAACATCCTGTTGCTCCCAGGTTTCCCAGCTGGGGAGGCTGAGGTTTCCCCAACCCCTCCCCTGTTTCTCCCCAGCTGCAGCGTGGCCAGCCACCAGCACCAGCTGGGCATCTCAGCTAAGCTCCTGAGTCGTCCTGCTGCTTTGAGCTGCAGGCAAGGTGGGGGGGGGGGCCTTCGAGCTCCAGGGCCACTGGGGGGGGGAATTTTCCCCAGGCTCTGCAGGGGCCCCCGGCCCCATGAGTATGTCTCCCCCCGCCCTCTCCCCCTTAAATCAGAACTTTTTATAGGGAACCGGTTGTTAAGATTTTGGCAGCTCATCACTGCATATATGTGTGTATATATATATATATATATATACACATACATACACACACATATACACACACACTATACTAAAAAAAATTGTCTTTCGTTAACATTTAATTGGATGTCCTTTTTTCCCTTTCCCGATTCCATGTGACCTGCGCAAACCCGTTATATCTGTCTGTGCCACAGCTCTTTCTTATGGGTCACTGTGAAATATCACTGAAGTACTGAATCTTCTTCAAGAGATTGTCTACAGCCTGCTCCAATGATAGGATCTGTTGCTGGAAAATGCTAGACATACTCTGCTGGTGGCAGTAGGTGGAATAGGAAAATATAGTATACTCTACACTAGATCTGGTCAGGATTTTTTTCAATGGACCATTGTTCCACCAGAGAAATAATAATAATAAAAAAAAGTATCAAAAGTAAAACTTTTCCTGGAATCAGGTCAATTCTGATGAATTTCCATTCAAAAAATGTGACAACACATTTTGATAATGCTGAATCATTCTATTTCCACATTTCACTTCCAAACAACTGTTCCTTTTGAAATTTCCTTTATTTTATGTAATAATACAAAATGTTGAAATTGGAACAAAACATTTTAATTGTGTGATGATAAAATATTTTCATCAACCTGAAGTGGATTTTTCCCCCAGATTTTCATTTCTTGCAAAATTTTGAAATTTGTTTTCATCACATTCTGTAATGGAAACAATGCCCAAACTCATTGAATTTCCAATGAAATATAAAATCTGTTTCCCATCCATTCTAGACTCTAATCACAATTGTGGTGTCTGTTGCAAGCTTACTGCACTCATCTATGGTTGTTTTAGAATATTTGTGTAGCATACAAGATCCTGTTTCCTTCAGGAAAGGGGAAGGAAAAGGCCACCCCACAAAAAGTACCTAGCATTGGAGTGTAACAACCTGGCTACCCTCCATGAAAAAGCACCTTCTGACAGACCAAAGGAAGTAAACAATTGAAGGTAAATGAAATGGGAACTTAAATGCATGTTTAGCTCAGGTTCGGGTTCTATTCAACTGAAGCAATGAAACAGAATTCAAACTACTTCTTATTTTCTCCAAATCAGTTCAGTTACCCCAAGTGATCTACTCATCACCAGATCTGTGATTTCATGTTGCAGGTAGCTCATTCTTGGTTAACTCCTGGAGTAAGCTCAGCTCCATTTTAAAAGTGTGCAGTCCTTTCTTCACCATCAGAATGAGATTAGTATCCATCACATCCAAGGTAAATGAAAAAGTTACAAGTTGAGAGATTCCCCCACAGTATGCAGCACAATACTGTGTTATCATAAACAGGCAGTCTGAAAAATGACTAGCAATCAACAAATATTCAGTACAACATGTTTTGATGTGAGCTATAAGTATATCTGAAGTTACTATGGAAAAAAAATATCTAACTAGCTTAACAAGATGTCAGAATTAAAACCATAAACAATATGAAGATAAATAAATGAGCTCTCTGACTTGACATTGGCCCTATGATAAGCCATGACTCTAAGATTATGTTCTTCTATAAATAAAATTTGGTCAGAACTAGAGCTGGATGATTTTTTTTTGAATTAATAGTAAATTCTCAAAAAAAAATGCATTTTCGGTGCACCAAAAACTAGTTGTGAATTCCAGTCAATTTCAGCAACTAGTTTATGATAAATTTTTTTTAAAAAGTCTAAAAGGAAAATTTTAACCATTTCAAAATGAAACATTTATGCTTCTCATTTTGGAAAGATGTTTCATTTAAAAATTTAGCTCTTTTCCTTTTTTTTTTTAAAATGGGGGACGGGATGAAAGTCACCCAAAATCTAAATGAAACAAACATTCTTTTTCTTTTATTTGGATTTTTCTTTTTTTTTTTATCCTAAACATTTATTTTAATTTTTCATTTCAGTGAAAAAACCTGAATCAGTTTGGCTTAAAAACAAACTGATTGATTTGGCCCCCAAAGTGAAAATGTCAATTATTCATTCAGCTCTAATCAAACCCCCATCCTGCTCTATGAATAGCCCTCAATGAGTTGTTTGGACTGTTTTTCTCTATCAAAATTATGCAAGTCTGATGCCACTATATATGCTCTGATTTACATAGGAATCTAGTATGTTGATAGGTTAATTCCTATTATCATTTCAGGGTGAAGTTTGGTGAAAAGGCGTTGGATGGATTCTCTCTTCAAAATGACCTTTAAACAAAATCTCTCAGCAATGCAGTGCCAGTCACCTGTTCTTCTCTGCTCCAGCAGAATAATAAACAAAATAAAGATATTAAAATATATTGCCCTTCAACGTCACCATTTTGAATCCCTCTAAGGTCACTAATGACTGAAAATAATTGTGCGCTCGTGGTCCATAATAAATGTGTTGGTGGGCTCAGTGCAAGTCCTGTTAATTACATCTTCACATCATGAAAAGCACCACTACAACTAACACCTTTTATGGAAGTCTTAGCAGAAAGGCTGTTCATGGATGAACAAGGAGACCTAATGATCCTTTCACTGCTAGAAGTGGTCTCTTCAGGCCAGGTTTGAGATGAATTGTCTAAGCAACGGGAGGAGGCTGGAACTTCCGCAGTACAACACCTTTCTTTGAGCAGAAAATTTGCTAAAAAAAAAGCAACGCAAAACGAACAAACAAACCAGAAAAACACAACACCAGTATATCTAAGGCTTTCTGTCCAGTGCCTCTCTGCTTTTGCCTTATTTTGACTTCTTTTGAGTCAAATTCTATGGTTTGCAGAAGCCCCACTAGTCCTGTGATTGAGAGTGCATTGCCATTTGAATGAATCCTAAGGATGTTCAGACCAGTGCAGGAGAGGGCCTATAGTGGCTACTCATTTGGGATGTATGGAAAGAGTTCATACAAACAAATCTTCTCCATGCCCCTCTTGACTAGGCTTCTGGACCTCCTGCTCTCCTTTCTGCTCCCACAGAAGAACCCAAGACCAGTATGTACCTCTTGAAAGAAGACTCTACAGCACAGAGAGATGGACCCAATTATAGGAGGACTTAGGCAGAAACACTCGAAACAGGAACTAGTGGTGACTGTAGTTCTCCTTTCTGCCTCTTCCCCTCCATTGTGTGTGTGTGGAAGGATGTGGGAATGAGGTGACAAGTTCAAGTGGGATCCCTTCTATAAATGCTGTTGGGAGGATTTTAGCTCCTCCCTTCACAGAGCCCAATTTTCTTGGAGAAAATGGAAGGTTACATTAGGCATCTGTTCAATTTCAGAGCTGTCAGATGGCTCAGTGTTGACATCAGGAAGTGGGTGGCCACTTGACTTTTCACTGTCTCTCTAGTTCAACCAGGGAGACCCCCTACCTCCATGCAGGGATACTTCCTGGTGACTACTGATGATATATGGCAGAGGGAAGACAGCTCTTTGGCCAGGGCTGGGTGACCATGGAGCAACTCAGTTACCTTTGCCAAGGGTCAGCCTTCGTCATCAGAATACCAGGTAGAAATCCCAACTGGGCCGCAGAGCTGAGTCAGGATTTAATCCATTGTTATTACAGTGGGAGGCACAGATTACATGGATGTAAATTCCACGATATATTAAAGTTACTCTGGGTTGGGGCACCCACTTACAGATCTGTTGTCCCACATCCTAGGGGTTCAAATGCCAAGGTGACAAGGATGGGATAAATGCCTAGGAGAAAAAAAGGGTTTTTATAAACAAACAAAACAAACAAAAAACACAACTTGTTTGTGTAAATCAGCCCAACTCATGCAATAATACCCATAATAAGGAAACTTTGGTCTATTATGGTTCCTATAAGACAGCTTTGTCTACACAGTTAAGACTAAATGGAGTCAGAACATGGTTTGGGCAGAGAGAGATTTTAAGTTTGTTCCTAAATCACGTAGTTTTATTTGAGACGGGATTTAGACTTCAGCATGGGGGAGAACCTGTGGAATGAAAGAAGTCTGTGTTCATTGATGATCTAAACTCTCTCTCTCTCTCTCACACACACACACACACACACACACACACTTCATTGAGGCCAGACTGATCTTTTCTGAAACCTGAAAGGACCAACATTTTTTAGGGTTTTGCTGCGTGAGATGCAAACATTTCTTCTCCTCCACCCCAGGGCTGTGTTCATAATGTCTTTTTAGCGCAGCTGGCATTCATGCCACTCATTGACAAACAAGTCTATACCCTGAGAATGACTGATCCAGACACAAATAAGTTTATTCATTAGGGAAAGATACTAATGTCTTTTCTTTCTGCTACTGTTGCTGATATACGATATTATCGGACTCTGATTGTGCTTTTTTCTTTTTCTTTTTTTCTTTGGTGCGGTAAAAGTTGAATCCCACCTTCACAAAGCCAGGGCAACAGCTTAGCTCATGAATTACCCAACTCTCTGAAAGGGCCTGATCCTGAAAGACAAATTATAATGGGAACCGATAGTGCTCAGTACTTTTCAAGAACGGATTTAATGGGTGAAATCCAGGCCCCAGGGAAGAAAATGGGAGTTGTGTCATGGACTTCAATGGAGCCAGGATTTCACCCCAAATCCCTAATTTTCCAGTTTGGGAAATACCTAACTAAACTTCACTGGATAGGATTATTGCCACACTGCTGGAAATGTAATAGAAAATCTTTACTTAAAATAGGAAATAAAGTTAGAGAATAGAAATAATTATTACTACACTAGGGGAAGAGAAGCTAAGTGAGGCTAACACTCCATGGACAATGTTCAGGGTATTTCTACAGGATTTTCAAGCAGCAGGCGACCACACATGCTTGACATCTATAAATGAGAATGGGTAGGTGGGGCCCTTACAGTATGTCTTCTCTTTATATTTCCCACAATAGATGACATTTCTATACTTGACATATCCTACCCTTGAATCACTGATGTCTGACTCTCCTGCCTAGCATTTTTATTATTTCTCCCTACCCTAATTATTTCTTACCTTTAACTTCTCCATTGACTAATTTAGCTCTTCCTAGCTTTTTTATTATTTCTCCCTGCCCTAATTATTTCTTACCTTTAAGTTCTCCTTTAACTTTAATTTAGCTCTCCCTAGGTATAGGAGCTTAAAAATATCCTCTCAAGTGAGGTTACTTGGAAGGTAGGTTTTATTCAAGATCTTGAAGCTCTAATTCTGATCACACAAAATGTTGAACTAAAGACTGCCTTCAACAGCACTGCACGGTGTTTTCTTACAATAGCACCGTCACTTTTCCTTGTAATATTGTGAACTCTGATGGAATCACAAAGCTAGGGTCTGATCCTGGGAAGTGCTGTGAACCTGCAATTTCCATTGGTGGCAAGGAGAACTTGCAGGTGGTTCAGCAACTGACACACACCTCTCAGGCTGAGGCACTGAGCTCACTGTAAATTGGTTTCTTTGCTTCCTCTTGCCAAAAGAATCCCCAGCTCTGCAGCATGGGAACAAGTAAAGAACAACACAGGGGGAAAGGTATCTCTTAGTCCAAAATAGCAGTGAAGAGTTTACAGACTGTTTTCCGGTTATATATGTCAAGAGTAGGTAAGACAGAGAAACCTGCCTTCTGATTAATTATGACACAGAAATATAAAGATCACAAGCCAGATTCTCATTTGTATTATGACCTGGCATAAAGATGACTTAGTGCAATGGAAAATTGGGCCCTATGCATTGTCATTCCTATGGTACTTAAAAGTTTGTAACAAGTTTCTTACAGGTACATAAATGGACAGTGCCAGTACTAGCTCATCGGGGGCCTTAAGCAGGAATATTTGGGGAAGCCTCCATACAATATATACAAATAATAGGAGGGGCTCTTGATCTGCCCAGGGTCCTAAGTAATTGCTTTGTCTAGCACCAGCTCTGTGGGAGAGGAAGAAAACCAGCAGGATTTAGCTCAGTCCAGGGGAGACAGTGCAATAGTTTGCACTCATCTCTCACCTTTGGAAAGTTGGATTCAAAACCTTTCAAAAGTGAAAACAAGGGTGGTATATCTCCAGCTGAAGTCCCATCACAAAACTACACACCTAATGCTTGATTCTAGCCCAGGCTTTTGTGAATTAATTCAAGTGCAGTTAAAGTAAATTTCCTTTTATTGAAATAGATAGGACCGTTAGTCACTTAGTTCAGTGAGAACTAAATTTAGTCATCCAAGACCCATTTTTAACCAAAGCTCCAAATCTGAGTTCCTATATGCATGTCCTTTTAGACAAAATTTTCATCTTTTAGAAATAAATTCAAATGGCTTTTAGAACATGTGGCCAATTAATGGGTTATTTTTACAACAAAAAATGAAGTGAGTGCAAGTAGAGTACCACCCTTCATAATTATCAATCTATAGCATATCAAAGTACTTTGAACAAAATCAAAGGTACATGAGACTAAGATTAAAGCTACAAGAGGGAAAAAAGTGGGGTCACACTGGTAGCGACAGGCAAACAATGCTGTGATTTATGGAGAGTCAAAGATTATCAACAGCCATCTTTTATATTTAAAAAAAGAAAGCTAGAAATGTTATCTTTAACAAGTAAGTGACACAATGGCAAATTCTGGGATTATAAAACAACCCAGAATGCCCACATGATAACAAAACAGTTCTAAAGAAAGGAACACTAAAGCATTCATTTTTATAACCATTTAGGTTCTGGTCCTGAATTGCACAAATCAATTAAGAGTGCTTTTCTTAGCCTCATAGAAGCACATGCAGAATTAAAACATGGCATACTGGAGACTTTGACAATGAATCTGCCTCCAGAAAGCACAAGAATAATCAATAAAGCAAGTTTCCATTTGCACTGAATCACTGAAGTTTCAATAGAATGAGCTCCTGAAATGGACTTTTTCCTTCCTCCCATCTCCCTACCACTAAAAGAGGCCAGAGTCAATATTTCTTCCTTTTTACACAGAAGATTTTGTTTACATCAAATAAGACTGCCTCAGTGAATTAGGATAGGAGAAAAATAGTAGCAATATAACTCAAACTGCCGATTTTAAACATTTGCCAATGCCTATATTCTAGGAATTATTTCAGGTTTTCTTTGCAGATATTTGCAGTTTATATGGTTAGATCTGGGTAGCTTTCTGTGAATATATATATTTTTATTTTTAACCGAACACACACTGTTGGATCCTCTATTACTATGTATGTTTCTAATTTTAGAAGGCAACACTCCTTAGTAATTTAAGATATAAACACTTAAAATACATTAAAATACTAAGAAAATACTTTGCTGTTATACTTAATTTTATTTGAGGCTAGTTTTTCTTATAACTTCTTGTACTACTACTTGTTTTTCTTAAGACAACCCCACCTCTTCTGCCACTTTAGCCTGTAAATTATACTCATTTACCAAAATCTAACTTAGATAACCATTTATGTCACTTCTGCTTTTAATCCATTGTAGAGAGATGCAGGTGAGACTGCTTTTTGGTCAATGACTAAAAGTCTATAGAAAGAATGAAAATAAAGTAATATTATGCTTACATAAACTCTGCTACTTCCAAAGTTACAGGTCCTTCTAAACCCACGAGGAAAGGTGCTTTCTACTTCTTTTTTAGGCATTCTCACATCTTTCACAAAATATCAGGTTCCTTCATAAATGACACATTTATGGCATAAAATCTAATTCACTGTCTCTTTCAACTGTCAGTTCTAGAGGCATCTTCCAGGAATCACGATATAATACACTTGAAACTTAACATGGCCAAAATCAAGCTGCCAGTCTTTCCCTCTAAATCCTCCATTTCCTTAACATGGACACTACCACCATCCTCCCCTTCACACAATCCCAAAATCTTGGCTTTGTCTTTGACTAGGCTCTTTTTTGACCCATGTACCAAGACAGGCCATGTCTAAGTCTTCCATTTCTCCCTGCATATGTCCAAGATCCAACCTGGCCTCTCTGACCATACGGCCAAAACTCTTGTCCAATCCATGATCATCTCATATCTTGGAGACTAATCTCCTCCTCTCTGTCTTCAATAGCTGCAACCTTGCATCCTCATAAATAAAAAAAAAAAAAAAAAAAAAAAAAAAGCTATTGCTAAGATCCCTCTTGGCTGGTGACTCTACCTATGTCACCTTTGCTTTAAGTCCTTCCATTGGCTTCCATTCTTCCAATGCAAACATTTCCTTATTCTTATTTTCAAAACTCTCTGTAATTTAGCTCTTCCTGCCTATCCAGACTATCATCTTATCACAAGTTCATCTCCTACCTTTGCTCCATCAGTGATGCTGTTCTCAATTATCCAATGCTTTGCTTCTCCAAAATGCACTGACATGCCTACTCCCATTCCATCTCTTAAAAGTAGAAGATCCCAATTAAAATCCATAAAGCAATTACCTTGTCCCTCCATTCATCTTTTTTTATAATGCATACAAAATGCAACCTGACAATGCCTAGACAGCTGTGATCATTGCTACTAGCCAGTTAGTAACTACCGTATCCTACTGAATTTATTTGCCTGATCTCCTGTACTCAATCCTAGCCCACTTATTATAGCTTGTCTTTTGGAATATAAGCAGTTGAAGGCAGGTAAAATAATATGTCAGTATGGCACCCATCACAAAGAGGCCAAACCTGGTTGTAGCTTTTAGGCACTACAATAATGTAAATGCCAAATAATACTAGCAATACATCAAGATGGTAGACATGAGAAGTGACATTATTCTATCCTCACAACTCTACTGAGGAATAATTTAAAGACAATTGGAATATGTGACCTGTCACATCACCAGTCTAGATAATGTCAGATTTCCCCACACACTTGTAGGGCAGTGTAATGGGTTGTGCTCACCACCATAGCACCTCCTGCCAGTCGCTCTGGGAATTAACTCCATTCTAGCTGTGGAGTGCCCTCTGCAGGGGGTGTCCCACCCATTGCCTGCTCTGCTTTGCTATCTGGGATCTGCGTTGCTCCCTGAGGTAGTGCAGACTAGCAGCCAGAGCCCATGAAACACAGTATGGCCTAGCAGCCAAAGTCCATAAAACACACCCCTGTCAGGGCAGTATGGCCCAATGGCCAGAGTTCCTGGGGGCCACCAGCCCTCAGGGGCCTGTGCCCATCCAAATCCACCGAGCCCCAACCCAGAGCCCTAGTAGCAGTGGAATGACCAGCTAACAGCTCAGCAAGGGAGTCCCACTGAAATATGCTGAGCTTACCTTGGTGGGAGATACAACTCCAACTCCACCCCGGGTCACTTCCTACTGCAGTCTTGGGCATTGTAGTACAGGAGGCATTGGGATTTCTTAGTTCCCTTGCACCAACCACTCCCTGGGGCTCCGTGGGCTGCTGGGATCCGAGGCTGTGGTCCACGTGGTCACTCCCCTCTGGTACAGGCTGGAGGCCATCCTCAACAGGAGCTCCAGGCACACATCCTTCCCTGCCAGTGTCTTCCCCTGACTGAGCTAGGCTACTCACTTTTATACTGGTACACCTGGAGCATGTCCAGTAGGGAAAAGGGGGAGTGGATTCTTCAGCCCACAATGTGGCGTTAACCCCTTCCAGTCTGGTGTGAGGCAAGTGCACCCCATCACAGGCAGAGACTGTGGGTTTTTATAGCAATGTGAAATAAGAAATTGTTTCATCTGATGGTTGGAGCAAGGGAAAAGGAGACAGGAGACCCAGGTTGTATTCCTGATCTATGTGCAATCCTGGGCAAGTCACTAACCCTATGCCTCAGTTCCCCCATATATAATGTGGGAAAAATACTAAAATAATTGGCTGTTTGCTGAAGGTGTAAATAGGTGAAACTGTATCAGAAACAGCAATCAGTGGAAGGGTGCAAGAAGGTGGAAGAGGAGAAATGTTTCTGAAAAAAAAGTATTTGCAAAGGTAGTTTTCATATGAGAAGAAAAGTAGTACTAGTTACAAATGAGTAAGGAGGTCTATTTCTCTGTTTACAATTATTTTGTTAAAGTTGGCCATAAGTATTATATTTTATCAGAGGTTATACATTGTACATACATTTTTAATCTCCTTTTCACAGAGGTGCCACAAATAAAGTAGTTGGAGGCCCCACACTGTAGGGACATTCAAAGCCCAGCCCAGAAGAATTCCGAGATGACCTTTTCTATTTTAGAAAAACATACCATTTCTAGAACCATTTTGTCCCACCATCATGTCCATAAAACACCTCTTGTACGCACAACAGTGCTCCAAAATTTACATGCATGTCAACTGCCTTTTGGATTAGTTCCTGGAATCTGGAGGATTTCAAAATACCAAAATGTCTCAACACCAGTTCAGACTACATTGGTTTAGTGCTAGTGTAAACATCACCAAAACAGTTCTGAGTGAATCTGTTCAGATGTTCCATCCACAACTCTCTGACAGTGCACTGGGGCCATCCTGGAATCTCCCAGAATCTACTGTTTCTAGGAACTGCAGGACAGGAATCTAGAAGGCATTTTAACTAGCCTGTATGGAACAGGACTAGTATGGATAAGACAATGCTTCAACAGTTCATAACACAGCATGGGCACACACAATCATTTGTTCTTAAAACAGTTCTACCCCACTGGTTTAGATAGGAACTTCCATTTCTCTACTGTGGAGATGGCCTATATGTTTGTGTAGTTATCTCGAGTCCTTCATGAGAGGGCATCAGAGATGGGGATAAATATGGATCAGTAAAGGGCTGTGTGGGTACTCCTGTATATACTGCTGAATAAATGTTGCAAGTCAGCCAAGTCTGACTCAGTCACAGTTACATTCTCTGTGGTTTTACAGTTGATCTGTTGTTCCATTATAGGAGATGCTTCTGGGGCATGCCTTATACTGAGTGAACTTTTCAGCTTTTTACTTCTACTTGCCTTTTCCCTACCTTTTTTCCTGAGATTTCTTCTTTCTTTCTGTTCAGTTAGAAACTTCTTTGTTACAAGCCATCTTCCTATCTTCTCACAAGACATCAGTAAAGCAGCAAAAAATGAATTAAAATTTAAAAAGTCCATATTTTATTCTAAACCTATTTTTCCCCTATGAGAATTCAACATAATTTTTTTCCTGATCCCTCTCTTCTTCCCCGCACCCTCGTTTTTCAACTCTACTTGTTCATCTGTTTTCTAACAATAACTCCACCCACCCACTGTCTGTCCATTGTGTATGGGAGCTTTGATTATCACATGGGTAAAAATCATTAATGGATTTGAAAATCTGTCTGACTACATGCCTATATTGACTGGAAATGTCTTATTAAAAACATGACATTGTTATCTTAACACTAGATAATGTTTATCCCTAAAAGTTATCAAAAAATTAACATAACATACATACAATGCATTTTCCAGGGGTAATTTTTGAAGTGCTCTACACCAGGGGATTTTCTCTTTTACTACAGTATATCCTCTACCCCTTCACTGTTCAGTGAAAAGTGCCTTAAGTTTCATAGTAGAATTACACAAGTAAATCTTTAGAAGAACTTAAATTAACTGACTTTAGACACATTCTTGAGTTATATTCACTTAAGAAGCAGCTGATATAATCAAGCATCTGATTCAGAAAATGGTTAATGTAAGTGCTTCTTGTGAAAAAAAATTATCTCCAAATATTTCCAGTATGTCTCAGGAACAGTAATGTGATCATAAGAACAAGGAAATAGAACTGCAGATTCTGGGACTCTCAAACAAGTTTTCTAGGTGGGTTCACATGCAGTTTTACTTACTTCCGCTATACCAGAGGTGGGCAAACTACGGCCCGCAGGCCACATCCGGCCTAAACCCTGAGCTCCTGGCCCGGGAGGCTCACTCCCAGCTCCTCCCCAGCTGTTCCCCCTCCCCTGCAGCCTCAGTGCACCATGCCACCGGCACAATGCTCTAGGTGGCAGACGCGGCCTAAGCTGGTGCTCTGTGCTGCACGGTGGTGTGGTTGGCTCCAGCCACAGCCACACCGACAGCCACCAGTGCTTCAGGCAGTGCAGTAAGGGGGCAGGGATCAAGGGGGTTCGATAGAGGGCAGGGGAGTTCGGGGTGGTGGTCAGGGGCTGTGGATAGGGGTTGGGGTGGTCAGAGGGTGGGGAACAGGGGGGTTGAATGGGTGCAGGGGTCTCAGAGGGCAGTCAGGAAGGAGGGGGGGTTGGATGGAGCAGCTGGAGGGGAGTGAGTCAGGGGCAGGGAGAATGGGTAGTGGGATGGGGCAGGAGTCCGGCGGGGCAGTGTGGAATGAGAGGAGGGGTTGGATGGGGTGGTGGGGGGGGAGTCAGAGGTGAGGTTCTGGGGGCAGTCAGGGGACAGGGAGCAGGGTGGGCTGGATGGGGCAGGGGTCCTGGGGGGGCATCAGGGTGCAAGAAGCCAGGGGGGCATAGGGGGGCAGGGGCCTGGCCACACCTGGCTGTTTGGGGAGGCACAGCCTCCCACAACCGACCCTCCATACAATTTCCGAAACCCGATGCAGCCCTCAGGCCAAAAAGTTTTCCCGCCTCTGTTCTATAGCCGTCTGGCTGGAGAACAAGAATTTGCTAGCATATTGTCATAATATAAAGTGAACATTCTGGTGATTTTTATTAACTGGATTAGTGACATTTATATTCGCTCACTAGGCAAGTAACATTTTAGGTTGTTGTGAGAAACGCTCATCCTCCTTTGCAAAAATCTGTCCTCTCATATCAGTAAGCACAATAAATGTTGCTACAACGTTTGTCTGTGCATTAGGACAGGATGACCAAACATGTTGATATTATCATGACCATCCAAATATTAGGGGCTTTGTCTTATATAGGCAATTCTTACCCCTTCCCCATGCTCCATTCTTATTTTTCACATTTTCTATCTGGTCATCCAACATTAGGATGAGACAGTGCTCCTTGGATACTGATTAGCAATCACTTTTTCAGCGAGATATCCTCCTGTAGACCAACATATCAGTCCCAATTCCAGATCTTCTCTTTTTGGTGCAAGTGCATGTTTATATGAAAGGATAAGATGGAAATCAGAAAACTTGAATTGAATGATTTCCTAGCCATGCATATAGCAATATATGGATGCCAAAATCCCCATGCTAATTGCACCTCTGATCACCATCTTCCTGCACCCAAGTGCGCCCCTCAGATCTTAGGCCTCTAGACATCACTTCCATCTTGGGACAGAATCACGGAATTCTCCCACTCTCAAACTCAGCCCTGGACTGCAATTCTCTGTGCATCAACTGTGATCACATTAACCAGTCTGACTTATGTCTAGACCCTGTAATTCTATTCCCACAAAGGCAATAACCATGGTCATCAGTGAGCAGACAGCCTCATTAAAAGTATTATTTATTTAGGAAAAAAGCATTTAAGAGAAAACATACCTTAAAAGCTATGAATCATCCTATACATGTCTACTTTTCCCTAAGGTTTACCATACCCAGAATTTGGGAAGGCCCAGTTCCCTCAAACTCCTCCACAGAGCCTGTCGGTCCCAGCCTGTCTGCTGAGACAACGGCTGACAAGTGCCCCATTTATCTCCCTCAGAAAGGATTTTTAACTCTAATCCACCAATAAAAGCTATTCCTACCCTTCCTTCATTGCCAGCTCTCCAACTGGGGTGTCATGAAAAACACCTCCAGAAATTTCATATGTACTAAGCCAGAAATAAAAGGTATCTGAAGTTAAAAAAAGATTGGCTAGTTCTCTCATGCCTCTGCACTTCCAGCCAAGACCAAAAATCCCAACTATTTCACAAGAACAATCCTGCCCTGTTTTTCCAGACTCAAGAGAGATTAAAGATTCAGATAAGTACCTAGATTTCACTGTCTATTGTACAAAATCCTTTGAAATTCTTCCATTGCTAGTGCTGAGATGTTAAGGATGCTCAGTTTAGGTCTTAAGGAGTTGTTTCCTAAATAGCCACATAACACAACCCTAATGCTGGTGAAGTGAGCATTCAAGCTCATGTGAAATGAACATACACACCAGTACAAAAATGAACCTGTGATTGGAAGGTAACCATTTAAGCCTGCTCCCTCTCAAGTCAAAAGAATTTTTTTCTTATTTATTTCAATATGAGCAGGACTGAGCCTTAGGTGTGTATGCACTTATTATCAATAGGTGCAAGAGGCCGTGACTGCATGTTAATGGCACAGGGAGCTGTTAACATACTCAAACACTAGTCACACAACTGTAACGGGATATGTAATAAAAGCCCAAAGACTCAGCATTATGTCAGAAACACTTAAAACATCACAACAAACCTTCTTTTGACCTCGAATAGGTTCTGTACCAAAGGGAACCATTATGAGCAACAATTTTTACATCAAGTTGACAGATCTGAGTGTAAATCATCCCAAACTTTGGTAGCAAGGATGGTAAGTGTACCCTTAACTAACTCCATGAGTCCTTAGCCCCCTTCCACCAAAAACTCCCTCCCCAAAGGCTCTTACGCAAAGTAAACTGCCATGGGATAAGAGGGAATGTGCTCTCATGGATTGGTAACTGGTTAAAAGATAGCAAACAAAGGGTAGGTATAAATGGTCAGTTTTCAGAATGGAGAGAGGTAAATAGTGGAGTCCCTCAGGGGTCTTCTCTGGGACCAGTCCTATTCAACATATGCACAAATGATCTGGAAAAAAGGGGTAAATAGTGAGGTGGCAAAATTTGCAGATGATACAAAATTACTAAAGATAGTTAAGTCCCAGGCAGACTGCGAAGAGCTACAAAAGAATCTCTCAAAACTGGGTGACTGATCAACAAAATGGCAGATGAAATTTAATGTTGATAAATGCAAAGTAATGCACATTGGAAAGCATACCCCTAACTATACATATAAAATGATGGTGTCTAAATTAGTTGCTACCACTCAAGAAAGAGATTTTGGAGTCACTGCGGATAGTTCTCTGAAAACATCCACTCAATGTGCAACAGCAGTCAAAAAAGCAAACAGATTGCTGGGAATAATTAAGAAAGGGAGAGATAATAGGACAGACAATGTCATGTTGCCTCTATATAAAGCCATGGTACACCTATATCTTGAATACTGTGTGCAGATGTGGTTGCCCCATTTAAAAAAAAAGATATATTGGAATTGGAAAAGGTTCAGAAAAGGGCAGCAAAAATTATTAGGGGTATGAAACGGCTTCTGTATGAGGAGAGGATAATAAGACTGGGACTTTTCAGCTTGGAAAAGAGACAGCTAAGGGGAGATATGATTGAGGTCTATAAAATCATGACTGGTGTAGAGAAAGTAGATAAGGAAGTCTTGTTTACTACTTCTCAGAACACAAGTACTAGGGGTCACCAAATTAAATTAATAGGCAGCAGGTTTAAAACAAAAGACAGTATTTCTTCACACAATGCACAGTCAACCTGTGGAACGTTTTACAAGAGGATGTTGTGAAGGCCAAGACCACAACAGGGTTCAAAAAAGAACTAGATAAATTCATGGATGATAGGTCCATCAATTGCTATGAGCCAGGATGGGCAGGAATGGTGTCCCTAGCCTCTGCTTGCCAGAAGCTGGGAATAAGCGAGGGGGATGGATCACTTGATGATTACCTGCTCTGTTAATTCCCTCTAGGGCACCTGGCATTGGCCACTGTCGAAAGACAGGATACTGGACTAGATGGACCTTTGGTCTGACCCAATAGGACCATTCTTATGTTCCACCCTCTGAATTCAGTGTGAGGGAAAGAAGATCACAAGGGGGTGGGGGGAATCTCTTATAACTGTAAATGCTACAACCAACAATTTTGTCAAGGGGGTATAGAAGTGTCAAAAATAGCCTAGTGCCTTGGCAGCTGGAAATATTAACTCATCAAGCACCATATCCCTTTTTTGCATAGAGTTCCTGATCCAATGCCCACTGAGGTTAGTGAGAAAACTCCCATTGCCATGAATCTGGGTCAGGCCCGAAGAGGTTAGAAATATTCATGTGGCATTTCATACACTGTATAACCATACATTTATACCCAGTCATGCTGACAATTGTACATCAAACATCCACAGCATAGCACCATACTGTGGATGCATCTAGTTTAAACCAATCAGCCTTACTCAGATTTTATTTACACCAGAGTACATCTGTTGAAATGAATGAAGCTTCATCAATGTAAATCGGATTACGATCAAGCCTCTCTTAGTTTTCTTTTAAATAATAAAACTGGCCTGGGTTTCTCAATAGGTTGTCTGGGGATTCTCCATACTCAGCTATATGCAATTCTGCCTGTGAGGTATGTAAAAGAACATGTATAACTGAGTTTTATGTTCTGAGCCTCTTTTTCTTTCTTTTCAAAGGACAGTGTCTTTACAGAGTGTTGGTTAGGCTATTAATTTGTTATCATTGTTATTAACTCAACTAATGCACACATGATCACATAAAAATAAAGCAGCCAATAGCCAAGACAATGCCAAGAAATTAGCAATATTCAATCTGCCACTGCCAATTCTTTCTGAAAACTTTGTTTTTAACTAAATTTAGTGCCAGATTGTTAGTCTGGAAGCGTGAAATATTTACCCTCAGAACACACGTAGTCCAGACAGCAGCAATTCTAGCCTCCTAGTGCTGCCTCATCAATTTTCTTCAACCCTGACAATAGCTTGGTATTAAAGAGTAGTTCAGCTTCCACGGCTCTTGCAATAATTGGCTCTCTGCTGGGACTGACAATGAGGCTGCTCGGATGTTATGTTAGTTTTTTTACAACTCTCCATTAGAGACTGGAATGAGTAGACCAGATCAGGTCATTTAGCCCACCACATGGTCCTCAGATGGAAGTGACTAGAGCAGGGCATGAGGTTCATAATAAGGAGTTCATTCCATGAATTCCACCTTTTCTTGTATGTCCTTGAGAAAATCCATTTGCAAACAATTCAAGTTTATTGATTATTTGAAAACATTTAGCCACTAATTTCTATGAATAATTCTAGGCCTTTAGGTTGCTTATGAGCAGTAGCATTGTGACCCTTCAGACTTTCATATCTGAGGCTACGTCTTCACTACCCGCCGTATCGGCGGGTACCAATCAATTGCTCAGGGATCAATATATCGCGTCTCATCTAGACGCAATATATCGATCCCCGAACGTGCTTATATCGATTCAGGAACGCCACCAACCTCAAAGGAGTTGCGGAGTCAACATGGGGAGCCGCGGACATCGATCCCACACTTTGAGGATGGTGAGTAATTCGATCTTAGATACTTTGAATTCAGCTACGTTATTCATGTAGCTGAAGTTGCGTATCTGAGATCGATTTTCCCCCGTAGTGTAGACCAGCCCTGAGCTGGTTCTTTTTGGACACCCAGGTCAGATGGTATGTTTTTGTCCTCTGATTAGGTGAATAACTCAAAATCATGTTTCTGGTGCAAATATTCATGATTTCAAATCTCATATTTGCTGCCCAATAATATTCTATAGTGTTCACTTAATAGTTATTACTTATGCAAATATTTGCCAGTAAATGGATATACAAGAATATCAGCATAATTAATAATTCTAGTGAATTAATTTAAAAAATTGAAAATATTCACAGACTACCCCCCCTCCCAATATTTGCACTGCTCTAGGTATTTTCCCAATGACTTGCATACTCAGATTGGAATTTAACTGATGCTCTACAGGTGAAAGACTTCAGTCTTTATTCTATAATTATACCAATGTACGTTTTTGACCTAAGACAAGAGGATCTATGAGGCTCAAGAGAAGAAACGTGCTTAATATTATAGTATCCTCTTCTACCTGTATGCTCATGTCATAAACAGATAGTTAAGGGTTAATGTCTCTTTTACCTGTAAAGGGTTAACAAGCTCAGTGACCCTGGCTGACACCTGACCAAAGGACCAATCGAGGGACAAGATACTTTCAAATCTTGGTGGAGGGAAGTTTTTGTTTGTGCTTTTTGGGTTGTTCTTTGTTCTCTCGTGGAGTTCAGAGGGGCCAGACATGCAACCAGGTTTCTCCAATCTTTCTGAAACAATCTATCATGTTCAAAATAGTAAGTACTAGATGAGAAGGCGGATTAGTCTTTATGTTTGTTTTCTTTATTTGCAAATGTGTATTTTGCTGGAAGGATATTTTTTCCTCTGTTTGCTGTATTTGTATCTTAGGCTAGGGGGGAGGGATTCCCTCTAGTCTATATAAGCTGAAGACCCTGTAAACATTTTCCATCTTGGTTTTACAGAGATAGCTTTGTTTTACTTTTTCTTTCTTTAATTAAAAGCTTTCTTTTTTAAGAACTTGATTGATTTTTTTCCTTGTGTAAAACTCAAGGCGATTGGGTCTGAACTCACCAGGGAGTGGTGGGGGGAGAGAGGTTAAGTCCTCTCTGTTTTAGGATCCAAGGAGTTTGGATCAGTGTATCTCTCAGGGAAAGTCTGGGAGGGGGAAAGGAGGGGGAATGGTTTATTTCTCTCTGTTTTAAGAGCCAAGGGATTTGGGTCTTGGGTCCCCCAGGGAAGGGTTTTGGGGGACAGAAAGTGTACCAAAACACTATATTTTTGGTTGGTGGCAGCGTTATCAGATCTAAGCTAGGAATTAAGCTTAGAAGGGTATATGCAGGTCCCCACTTTCTGGACGCTAAAGTTCAAAGTGGAAATAATACCTTGACAGCTCAACTTCTCTTGCTCTGTTGATGATAGTTCAGAACCCTTCCAGACTTCAAATCCATTCTTCTGCTCTGGCTTCAATTGTCCAGCAGGAAGAAAGGGGTTGATTCTACTTATAAAAATATAATTGCTGAGACTGACAAACTTTTTACTGAGACAAGGTGGGTGAAGTGATATCTTTTATTGGACCAAATTCTGTTGGTGAGAGATCCTGTCTGTCTTACTAGCAGAAGTTGGTCCAATAAAACATATTGCCTCACCTACTTTCTTCTCTCTAATATCCTGGGATCAACACACCTACAACTAAACTTTTTACTGACATGAATGGTGACCACTAATTTGTATGCTACACTGAAAACTTATTTTTAATAAAAATTCACATACTTGCTGTGCATTGCTGAGACCAAAAAAATCAGTTTTCTTCAATCAAAAGGAGGATTAGCCATTTCTCTTGCTGATTTTGGTTTGTGAGAGAAAGACAAACCTTAGTAGCTTCTATTCCTGCCCAACCTCTCTCCACTGCTACTGCAAGCATGCCCCCATTTTGTAAGAGCTTGCACTCTTGCTATGGTTACATTGTTTGGGGTTTTGAGAAGAGGGGGTGGAGTGGACTTCGTTAGTGCTGCTAACACTATGCTTTCCTTGGGTCTCTTCTCCCCTTTGTCCTATCTTGCCTTATCACTTGCCACACTCAAACTGTATCTCTGCAAATCTCAAAGCATCCTGTAAGCTTCCTTCTCTCTCAGAGAGCAACAAATAATTCACTGATTTCTTTTGCTTTTACATTTAAAAATAAAAAGATAGAATAGCAACTGCAACTGAATTGCAGATGCTGATTTTTGGTGTTTAATAGCAAATTATACACGTACACATGCTTGTCATTTCACACATCATCTGATGTGACAGAAGCGGAGGTGCTGCTTTCCATTGCTTTCTCAAACCTTTCAAGTTGGTGACCAAGCATGATTCAGCCTTGGAGATTCAACCTATCCCACCCATCAGCTCCCCCTCGTTCAGTGACACAGTTGCTGCCCAGAAAACTGTTTTGTTGTCACAAAACTTACTCTTGCACAGGGGTTGGCAACCTCTGGCATTCAGCCCGCCAGCGTAAGCAGCCTAGTGGGCGAGGCCAGTTTGTTTACCTGCCGCCTCCACAGGTCCAGCTGATCGCGGCTCCCACTGGCTGCGGTTTGCCATCCCGGGCCAATGGGGGATGCAGGAAGTGGCGTGGACCGAAGGACTTGCTGGACACAGCTTCCAGCCATTCCCATTGGCCTGGAGTGGTGAACCGCAGCCAGGGGGAGCTGCGATCGGCCGAACCAGCGGACACGGCAGGTAAACAAATTGGCCTGGCCCTCCAGGGTGCTTACCCTGGTGAGTCATGTGCCAGAGGTTGCCGACCCCTGGTCTTGCCTATGACAAAGCTTCGCCAAAGTGCTCCAGCTACATGTGATAGCTTAAAAGATTTTCTGCACAAAACCAGAAAAGAATCACATTTGCCATGTTCTCATGCCTACAGCAGGTTCTATGCTCCTTTTACATCCATGGTGAAAAGGACTATGGGCCACATTCTGCTCAGCCCTGTGAGAGTATGCAAAGGGTTGAGGGTGTAAGTTGCTTCCCTTCCCAGGGTTCAAAAAAGAACTAGATAAATTTATGGAGAGTAGGTCGATCAATGGCTGTTAGCCAGGATGGGCAGGATTGGTGTCCCTAGCCTCTGTTTTGCCAGAAATTAGGAACGGGTGACAGTGGTTGGATCACTTGATGATTACCAGTTCTGTTCATTCCCTCTGGGACACGTGGCACTGGCCACTGTCAGGAGACAGGATACTGCGCTAGATGGACATTTCGTCTTACCCAGTAGGGCCATTCTTATGTTCCCTAGTGCTCCTGCACAGGGATTGACCAACGTCTCATTAGGGAGAAGAGATCATGCTTTCTTCTTGCATCCCAACAAGTGTGTGGTGCCAGAAAGCATGGGCAAGGGCGAGATAAGACTAAAGCCACAGCTTCACCTTCTTCCTCCACCCGCAGAAGAGCTTGCCCATGGCAGAGGAAACTGTGGATATATCTAAACTGCAGTATAAATCCAGGGTTCAAACTCAAACTCAAGCCCAACTCCCTTCCATCTATGTGCAAATCACCCTAACCCAGGTCTCAGACTCAGGGTCCCAGGACCCAGTAGGATAGAAGAATTGAGCCTGAGTCAACTCAGGGTTCAAGCCCTATTGCTTTGCTGTGAAAAGACACCCCCACTGGTCTAGTGCTCTGGGAGTCCACCAAAAGTATTGTACAGTCCCACAGGGCTTACTTTCTTTGTCCTCTGGACAGTCAAGTTTGGTGGGCAGTCAAGTTTTCCTATGCTGCACCATGAACAAAGAGCTAGAGTGGCCACATTTTGTGACGGCGCTAGGAAGTCTGAGATTGGGGTGGTAGGACTCAGGCTTGCATAATGCAATTGTTGGGACCCACGGTTCAACAATTCCTAATCTGGGATTAGAAATGAGTGTAGACATTGAAGCCCTAGATTAACAAACCCAGGGTCTGATAACTTGGTTTTTACTAACTCTGGGCTTACTTAGCAGGGTCTCAGAGCCCAGGCTTCAATCCGAGCCCAGATGTCTACAAAATTATAGCCCAGTAAATCCACCCTGAGAACCCAAATCAGGTGACACAGGCTAATTGAAGGTGTATTATTGCAATAAAGACATACTCTATTCTGTTTTTTCACTGGTGGTGTAGGTGCCATGGCAGTGGGAGTCAATGTGCTATTTGTATCAACCAGAGTTTCTCTTGGGGTAAGTGGGGAGGAACACCACTCTGAATGAGGCATAGCTCTCGACAGAACCTAGTATACAATCTACCACTATCAGATTTCAAATTGTAAGCATCAACGGATCCAGGCTGTCAAAATGGAAGGTCAACAGTCATCCAACTTTTTGTCCAGGATATTGTTTACAATTCTATAGTGATCATATCTGAGTCTGGCTCAATTCAATACCCTTTGTGGCAGCATATGTGGAATGTGGGAAATTGACCACCGCTATTGCAAAATAATTATAGTAATTTCAAAGCATAATAAAGTCACTCTTTTCCCCCAGGAAGAGCGTCCACAGAGGGTAGTTATGCCAGTAATAATTGTGCTGCTGTGCCAGTCAATTTCCCCATATAGACAAGCTCCCAGTCACATTCTATGGCATTTGGGGCCTGATTCTTCAATATAATCATTGAGACTGTGCAAAAAGGGTGTAAGAAGCTATAGTTCTGAACTGGTAGCATTGAACAGCCACTTTGTACGGGTCTAAATGACTATACAGGTGGCAAGGCTCTAGAGAATCATGTCATTCCTATTTTCTGTGTTGAACTTTTTAAGGTCATCTTTTAGCATTGCATAATTCTATCTAGAATAAATATGACAGAACTAGATAGGGGAGGCAATTTCCATGATAAAAGAGCATAAAGGGATAACGGCAGTTCTAGGTAACCTGAACTACACATCCCTGCTCTGCTCAGAGTAAGGTTACAGGCTTGCTATTACTTACTCAGCAGTTTACATATAAAACACTCCAGACTATTGTATAATAAGGAATTACCTGCATGTTTGCCACCAAATTACAGCAAGCTTTTCACAGCAGACTGTCGGCAAAACCTGTGGATTTTGAAAGGACAACACCAGGCTGCAATCGTCTTCACCCTGCATGGGATTAGCCTGATCAATTCACAGTTGTCTAACACCTTCTGCCAAGGTTATCTGAAAGAGACATTAAACATTGGCTCAAAATTAACTTTGCAGCAACTTGTCTGCAGCACGAATCTTACCAAAATGAAGTTTGCAGCAGCTTTCTGTTAAGAGTCTTTTAGCATGCTTACTGAGTGCCTGCACCATGTGGATGCGTCAATATCAGGCTAGCTTGCCACAAGCAGACAATTAAAACTGAGCAAACTTGCAAGATCAGCTTACTGTCGTCTTAACATTTCAGAGAGATCTATTTTTTGTGCCTGCTCAGCGCTTTGATAATTAACTGCACTCTCACTATTCTGCAGAAATGATATTTTAGTTTGTGAAGTACGAGATGAATATTAGAGTCAACTACACTTGAATTGGAAAAAGGTGAAGTCACTGTCCATCTGCCGCATCCTATCCTTAAGGATGTTCAGGGATGCCAAAAGAGGTTGAGTAGTTATCTAGATGAAGTTTATAGCACTTCAATATATGAAGAGGGAGCTAAGGTGCACTATGATGCTCCAACGTGTGGCGTAGCCTCATAGCCAATAGTATTACAATGCAGATGCACTGCAATTGAAATGCGTATCACAGATAGCTACAGACTGAACTATCTGACCTACCCAGATTCTAACAGGCTCATCCCAAATACTGGTCTATTTATTCACAGATCTGGCTCCCTGTAATCATTCCCCAGAGCAACACCGTTCAAAAGCCACTGTTATTACAGCATTGGCCAGACCACTTTAGAACATATTGCAATTGGTGTTTGAGGCAGTGCTTTCAGGACTGCTGATATTAAACCCAACACTTTTTGGTTCTGCGAGCCTTTCTAGTTTATTGGCTCAAGATCAGAGGACAATAGATGTTGGAAATCATGCTGCAGCAATATCCCACCTCTTTTGTCTAATCTAGTCTCCTGATAGAGTCATTTTAATTGTAAACGAATGCTTTGTTTGTCACACTCCTATTGCTAGCTGTGCCACTCTGCTTGTTTGTTTGTGTGTTTTTTGTTTTGTTTTGTTTTGTTTTTATGGTAAAAGTTTTTGAACGTAAAGGTGAAAAGAAAATTTTTTAAGTTTTGAAAAGTCAAAACAATCCTCTTTGTGGCAATCCAGTGCCGCATGCATTCACTGTAATCAAAAACAAAGCTCAGGCATCACAAGGCAGAAGCTGGAAGTTGAATGTTAAAGGTAAATTGTGCTTGCTGTGTTTTTCTGAGCTGAATCCCATCCATATGATCAGCAGCATTCAGACTCACGGCAGGGAAGTCTCAGAAAGGGAGGGAGACCTGGCGGGTGGCTTTGAAGAAAGCAGAGAAATTCTGTAAATAAAAGTTCTGGCTGAGCAGTGAAATTGGCTAAATTGCCTAAAACAGTTTTTGGGAGGGAAAGAGATCTAACAGAGTTCTTTTTGTTTTCTGAAAAAGGTGTGGCGGAGCTGGAAAAGCAAACTGGTTCTTAGGTATGTTTGTTAATTATTGTGATTATACAGAACTCCTGTTTTGGAAACAGAAAGAGAGAGATAGTTAAGAGAAGACAAACAGGCAAATGGAATGAGTTTGATGGAGTCCGCAAGATTTATCTAAACAGAATTTGAGGCAGCAGCAACCAAGCATCTAAATGTTACTTTTCCTCATTAAAAGAAAATTGTTCATTATTTAGTTATAATTTGTATTATGGGAGCATTTTGAGGCCCCAATGGAGAGGGGCCCTATTATGGTAGCCATGATACAGAGACTGAGGTCATGTCTAGACTTATGGTGACATGCAGAGCACAGGCACTGCACCCCCAGCTAGCACCAGTATAAATAGCGATGTAGACGGTGAGGCACAGCTTGGGCAAATACAGTACAATGCCCTACATGCCTGAACCCTAACTTATGTACTCTACACAGCTCTCTAACACATCCAAGCTGGGCCTCTCATATCTCCATTGCTATTTTTAGCAGGGTAGTGTCCCACTGCTTCCCTGCTGTAGTGGCTTTTCCTTACCACAGTGAAAGATTCCAGCAGCAGGAAAGACTGATGGGGGAGGCAGCAGGCAAAGGCTCTTGCAGCTCCACAATGAGTATGGACACAGCCTGCTTTTCACAGCAGCATGTAGCTCTATACGTGCCCTACATGCTGCCACAAGTGTAGGCAAGGTCTTAGTGAGAGATGTATCCTACCTCAAAGAGTTTACAATCTGAACTGAGCTCTGAGACATCTCCATGGAGGGGAAGAGCAAATTTTGCTCTTCTGTCCTACTCTCCTTTCCCTGAATGGTCACTTGAGGACTCCCTGGAGTATACCAGAAGGACTGTGGAGGCCACTACAGTGTGGGGACTGAAGCAAATACAGGGATGTGAGAGTTAAGAAGTGGACAGAACCATGCACCACCACTCAGCAGAGAGCTAGCCACATGAAAGCGAGTGGGAGGAAATAAACTGCACCTTGAAAAGGTGAGGTAGCTTATTCCCCACAGCAAGGGGGAAAACACGGAAGGAACTATGAGTTAATCACTGTTCTTGTCAGAGACAGCATAGCTGTGAGCTGCCCTCTTCACAAATCGCAACCTAACAGCTCAGTCTAGCCTTGATGTAACATTGCCAGTCAATAGAATTTACAAACATTTCATAATCTGATTAACTTTGCATTTTAATAATGGTTAAAAATAATTTTATTGAGGGCAGTGGGGTGGAGGAGAGTATCAAAATAGCTCCAGAAGAAAAAGAAAAAGGACAGCTGCTCTTAACAATTACTCAGAAAATGCATTCTGAAATGCAGCTGTCAGTCTGTGCACTAAATTCAACAGTCACTGCAAAGTTTATCTGTTGCAGACTTCTCTCCTCGGGTATGTCTACACTATGAGATTATTCCGATTTTACAGAAACTGGTTTTTGGGAACAGATTGTATAAAGTCGAGTGAACGTGGCCACACTAAGCATATTAATTCGGTGGTGTGCGTCCATGTACCGAGGCTAGCGTTGATTTCCGGAGCATTGCACTGTGGGTAGCTATCCCATAGCTATCCCATAGTTCCCGCAGTCTCCCCCATCCACTGGAATTCTGGGTTGAGATCCCAATGCATGATGGGGCAAAAACATTGTCACGAGTGATTCTGGGTAAATGTCATCACTCAATCCTGCCTCCCTGAAAGCAACAGCAGACAATCATTTTGCGCCCTTTTCCCCGGATTGCCCAGGCAGACGCCATAGCACAGCGACCATGGAGCCTGTTCAGCCTTATTTCACTGTCACTGTATGTCTACTGGATGTTGCTAACAGACGCGGTACTGCAGAGCTACACAGCAGCATCCTTTTGCCTTTTGCAAGTTAGTAAAGATGGTTACCAGCCATACTGTACCATCTGCTGCTTTTCAAGTTGACAATGAGGGTTACCAGTTATACTGTACCGTCTGCTGCTGTCATGAGTGCTCCTGGTCGGCCTCGGTGAGGTCGGTCGGAGATGCCTGGAGAAAAATGGGAATACTCCCCAAGTCATTCCCTTCTTTAAGTTTTGTCTAAAGGGAGAGTCAGTCCTGCCTAGACTATCAGGCAAACATACTAAAGAACCAGAGAGGCAAACGGCCGCTCCAGTTCAGAGTCCCAGACATCACACAGAAATGATGAGCTGCATGCCATTCTAGGGGTGCCCCTGCAACAACACCACCCATTGCTTCCCTCCTTCCCCACTCCTCCTGGACTACTATGGCAGTTATCCCCCCATTTGTGTGATGAAGTAATAAAGAATGCATTAATTTGAAACACTGACTTTATTGCCTTTGCAAGCAGAGATCAAAGGGGGGAGGGGAGGGCAGCCTCCAGCTGCCATGATATTCCAAGCAGGACTGAATCTCCATTAGACAAAGCTTAAAGAAGAGAATGACCTGGGAATCATTCCCATTTTTGCCCAGGCACCACCGGCTGACCTCACGGAGGCCAGCCAGGAGCACTCACGGGATGACGATGATGGATATCCATCATACTGTACTGTCTGCCATCCACAAGGCAAAGGAAGGGAAGGAGATGCTGCTGTGTAGTGCTGCAGCACCACATCTGCCAGCAGCATCCAGAAGACATACGGTGATATTGAAAAAAGGCAAAAAAGGATTTTTTTCCCTTTGCTTTCACGGAGGGAGGGAGGGAGGGAGAGGAAGTGACGACATATACTCTGAACCACCCGCAACAATGTTTTTGACCCTTCAGGCTTTGAGAGCTCAGTCGAGAATTCAAATGGCGTTGGGAGAGTGCAGGAACTGTGGGATAGCTACAGTCGTCAGTCACCCCTCCCTCCATGAATGTTTATTTCATTCTTTGGCTTTCTGGTAAGCTTGTCTCAGCTCCTTAAGTTTCACGCCACACTGCGTTGAGTCCCTGTTGTGGCCTCTGTCCATCACAGCATTGGAGATTTTTTTCAAAAGTTTTGGCATTTCATCTATTGGAACGGAGTTCTGATAGAACAGATTCACCTCCCCGTACAGAGATCAGATTCAGTATCTCCCGTACGGTCCATGCTGGAGCTCTTTTTTGATTCTGGGACTGCATGGTCACCTGTGCTGATCAGCACTCCACGCTGGGCAAACAGGAAATGAAATTCAAAAGTTCATGAGGCTTTTCTTGTCTACTTGGCCAGTGCATCCAAGTTCAGATTGCTGTCAAGAGTGGTCACAATGGTGCACTGTGGGATAGCTCCCGGAGGCCAATACCATTGAATTGCAGCCATACTAACCCTAATTCGAAACGGCAATACCAATTTCAGCGCTACCCCCTCGTCAGGGAGGAGTGCAGACATCGATATTAAGAGCCCTTTATATCAAAATAAAGGGCTTCATTGTGTGGATGGGTGCAGGGTTAACTCGGTTTAACGCTGCTAAATTTGAAATAAACTCGTAGTGTAGACCAGGCCCTGGACTTCAACACCAAGTCCTCATTCATATGATGCATTAAAACGAATGGGGACTGAGCATCCAAATCCCTGAAGCAGCTTTGAAAGTCTCAGCCAAGTCTCTATTGCACATGCATACAATTGAACTTCAGTGGACATCCTGTGTGACTTGTTTTACAGTGAGAATGTTTATTTCACTAAGATTTGGGATCTGTTTTTCAAAAACTTTCCTGTCTTCCCTGTTAACATGGTCAGAACAGCTCCTTCCATGGGCAACAAATTCAAAGGATGCACTGAGCACTGCAAGTCTAGATGCTCAGATATCACAGCAATGGAGACCTATAAATATCTACAGAGAGATGCAATAAGATACAGTACCAAAGATACGTCATACTACCATTCACTATTTAAATTTTGATTAAATGTTTTTCATTGTAAAATGTCAGTTTATCAAAACAAACTTTGTGCAGAAAAGTACAATTGTGACACTGACAGACCAGATGCCAGATGTTGCCAAGACTGCTGGTATTATCACAAGACAAACTCCTAACTGGAGACCAAACTAGTTCACCCATCTATTAGTTTTGCTCGAAATAGGTATTAGTCTTATAAGAATGTATTTAAGAACATAAGAATGGACGTACTGGATCAGACCAAAGGTCCATCCAGCCCAGTGTCCTGTCTACCAACAGTGGCCAAAGCCAGGTGCCCCAGAAGGAGTGAACCTGACAGGTAATGATCAAGTGATTGCTCTCCTGCCGTCCATTACCACCCTCTGACAAACAAAGACTAGGGACACCATTCCTTACCCATCCTGGCTAATAGCCATTAATGGACTTAACCTCCATGAATTTATCCAGTTCTCTTTTAAATCCTGTTATAGTCCTAGCCTTCACAACCTCCTCAGGCAAGGAGTTCCACAAGTTGACTGTGTGCTGTGTGAAGAACTTCCTTTTATTTGTTTTAAATCTGCTGCCCATTAATTTCATTTGGTGGCCCCTAGTTCTTATATTATGGGAACAACTTTTCTTTATTCAGACTCTAAAATGTGTGTACATTGCTGCATGCATTAATCTCACTGGTAATGTCTATATTCCATGTGATAAGAAAATATTTAAGTTTTGCTTTATAACTTTGAAAAAGTTTGCATTGAACTTATGAACCCAGGTACAGGAATCATCCCCCATCCAGAAGGGCTACCAAAATCAGATGTGTCATGATGTAAATCTCAATACAAAGGACTGACTCATGGCCCTATCACACCTTGGAAATGCTATATGCAAGAAAGCTCATCTGTGGACTTAGAAACTGAATGAAGAAAATTAAACAGTCCCAGAAAAATTTTCCATGTCTTCGCTGTTTGAACTTTCACAGGGTCAAAGCCACCAAACTGAAGCTAGAGATCCCAGGGCAGGGATGGCAGAGCCTTCCCAAAAGTGGGGAGGAGGGGCAGAGCCCCCACCCTTGATTCCCCATCCCTACCCCTTCCTCCCAAGGCCCCACCTCCTCCCCCGAGACCCCATCCCTGGCCAAGCTAGAGTGGGGCCAGCGATCCTGCCCCCACCCAGGGTGAGGGGTCCAAAGCAGCCCCCTGCCCATGTTCCAGCCCCCCAGTTCCCTGTCCAAGGCAGCTGGAGGGACTCAGGTGCCTCACAACTGCCCGTGGAGCTCTTATCCCAACTAGGGGGCAGGGCCTTGGAGCTGCAGCCCAGCCATGGAAAGAGCCGTGCAGGCAGCTGTGGGGAACTGTGGCGCAGACCCAGCATCTGCCTTGGTGGGGATCCCATGGGGCAGGGACATGGGGCGGAAGAGGAGGCGAAGGCGGCAGGGTCCACTGTGGGGAAATGTGGACAGGACAAGCCTACTCTCTTTCAAAAAACTCAGGGCCATGGCCCTCTTGCCCCCTCCTGTTCCAGCACCACTGTCCCCGGGGTTACCTCTTGGGTCTGCCCTGAAAGATACTTTGAAATGACAAATCACTACAACTCTGACATTCTTAGGATTTAGTTGATAACTCATTTGTGTGTATATGTTTCCTTACTGTAGCCTGTAAATCAAACTCCTTTCTTTTTCCTACTTAATACGTCATTAAATTAGTTAATTGATTACAGGATTGGCTACAGGAGTGATTTTGGTGTAAGATCCAAGATACCAATTGATCTGGGGTAAGTAACTGGTTTCTTAGAATTGGAAGCAACCTGAGTATTGTGTGATTTTTGGTATCAGTGACCATTTATCACTACATCCTGTTTGTCTGGGTGGCAAGATAGACTGCAGAGCCCAAGGGGACCGTCTAGCTCCATGGTAAGACTGTTACAATGATCTAGGAGTTCAGATTTTTTACTGGCTGAGTGAAATCTAATTATAGAACATACCACTGGTTTGGGGTGTCTCAGGTTTTTGACAGGTTGCCCTGAGGCTGGCACTCACAGTCATGAGCCACTCTAGACAGCACAACAGCTGTTTAGACAAAATCTTCATTGGGGAAGTTTCTGGTCAAAATGAGAGAAACTCACCGCATTGCATTATAACCAGTAAGCAGAGATTAAATCACTCAGCTGGAACATGCGAGTCCCTGCTCTGCCTCAGAGTGGAGTTTTCATCCTGGGTCTCAGATATCCCAAGTTACTGCCCCAACCACTGTCTTATTGGCTATTCTGTTGTGAGGGTGGCTGTGAAAAGTGTTGAGAAGTCTAGTTTTTTGCAAAACAAATGTCAAAACCTTGATATATTTTTGCAAAACAATTCTTGTTTTCTAACTTGCCCTAGTATTTACAAGATCAAAATCATTCAGCATTTTATATACACAGACTAATGAAACTATCTTGTAGGTTTTTCCCTTTCTCCTGGAAAGCTTTGCTGCAGACAAAGATCAAGGTAAGCTTCAAAATTAAGTGTTATTGGAAATTATAACTTCAGTCTCAAGTACTCATAAGGCTAAGTGGGCCTCTTTGTGTTCAGAGCCAGACCAACATGTAAAGTGTAGAGATTCCTCAGGCTCCTTCCACTCCTCAGGAGTAACTGACCTGTGACAACAGTTCTGTCGTCGTCATACTTAGAGCTTTGCTTCTTCTGTCGTAGCTCATTCACAATGAATCCTTCCTCTCCAGATACACTGACCTCCTGTACCTCCTCCCTCTGTGACTGGTCAAAAGTATTCACTGCCTCCTTAATGCTCAGTGTCTTAGAAATACCTATAAATATATAATACACACCACCACTCCTGATTACTGTTTATAGTATGGAGAATATACAGCAGATCTACAACATTTCTCCTCCCAACCCCTCTGGCAAAAACCCTGGTATTTAAAGAGCATTAAAGATGTGGAAATAGGACTTCACATTTATATGTAGTTACTTTTTGTGACTATGTATGTGAGAAAAAAAAAACAGGATGTCAAGCCTGCTGAACAGCTAAAATATAGGTCTTATATCCCCTCCCCACCGCGCAGCTAGGAAAAGACCAGTTTGTTTGTTTTTGTTTTTGTTTTTTAAGAAAATCTGTTGTCCTTGTACATGCCCAATATGCTTTTTCTTTTGGAATACAGTTTTTCCTTAAACAGAAGCCCCAATTACTTATTCAGTTCATCCAGTCAGGGAACACAGGTGACCAGTGAAGTACCAGGTGACCAGTGGAAACCCATACACAGTATGAACATCAACTACTCAAATTAACAGTTGCAGTGAATAGTTCACGAGCAATCCATATGATGAAATCTATCTGTATGAAAGATTAATTGAACATTCACTAGGTGCTGAAATTCATTTAAAAAAAATCAATCTGTTTGTGGACAATGCTAAAAAAGAAAAAAGACTAAATTCACAGAATATCCATTATTTATTGAGAAGTGTTCACTCAGCCCTACTGAGCAATAAAGTAAACAGTCAAATAACCTTTTTCTGGGACATGCTAATGTATTGTGAGATAGAATGCAGAAACGTGAGTCAGATTATAACTGACAAATACAGAAAAGCACCATAAAACCTGAAGAATGAAGCACAACCAGTTTTGAATGCTATGATGGAACATTGTACAGGAAACACACTTGCCTTTAAAATCAGTCCTTAGAGGCAAGATAATAGGTTGCTAATGACCTAATTAATTTTACACCAAATGTCTTTTGCAAGTGTACAAAGTTAGACAGCAAATTGCTGTGTCTCTGCATTGGTAAAAAGCAGTTGTCTCAAAAGAGATCTCTAAAAGCATGTACTGTAATTCATACTGGCAGTTTATTCTAATTACAGCTGAATATAATGGTTCAGCTGGTATACCGAGATTTAACTGAAACCTTCTTGTTCTAAGTGTGTAATCTTGCTGGGAGAGTCATTATACCTGGTAACATTCCCTGATACAGTATAGAATGCAAAGGCACCGTACTAGTTTCAATTCTATTAAAAAGTTATAACAGATGTTATACGTTTGTAGAAACACATTCACATAACAGTCTGACACAGAGAGGAGCTCTTGATTAGAAGTGTTAGTGTCCTGGCTTTTTTTTTTTTTTTTTTGAACTATCAAAGTTCTGTCAAAAAGTGACTGGAAGTTATAGTCTCAGTTCAGGAATATTACCATCTAATGACCTCAACCAAGATATACACATACATAGGCTCCCTTTCGATAATGACCTGGATTCTGAGAGGTCAAGAAAGGTTTGTTGGGGTGGGTTAATTATTCATTCAGACACAATTAAATGGCTGTAGATGCAGGTTGTTTTTGTCCTAGTTTACTTTATTCACGCTATGTACATAGTTCCTCCCCACATACCCTAGTGACACACAAGTGAGTGCAGCGTCAGTGAGGACACACTAGCTCAGGTCTGGCTTTCCAGTATGGTTGCACACAGTAGGGCTAGGCTAATCCAGGTGATCAGTGTGACTTCACAGCCTATATGATTTTATAAAAATATGCTAATGAGTGAATATAATGTAACTGGAATATGCTTCATGCAAAAGGTCTCTTGTAAGGTATCATTACAAAGCTTATAATCTACTGAGTGTGATCATCCTATTTGTATAAATGTAACAATCTTGTATCTGAAACTAGAAATATGAAATCTAACTCTGAGGGTCTATTGTAATTATGCAAAGTGTAGGCCATTAATCGTGGTTTGGAATCTTGATGACTCCCTTTAACTAGGACAATTGACTGGATGGCTCTGGTTGCAGGCAGGCCTTCCTGTGAGTCAGGCTGGGAGGAATGAAGTCTTGAAGTGACACTTGATCATGTCACCTGAACTGGAATCCATCTTTAACTTGGTGTCTTTGAATTGAGAAGGGGCCGGGGGGACCCAGAGAGGGACAAAAAGATTTCCACCTTGTGCAAAATATATATAAAAGGGTAGAACAGAACAAAGGGGAGGAAGAGAGCCATCACGAAGAATCCCCTAGCTACCACCTGAGCTGGAACAAGAGCTGTACCAGGGGAAAGAATTGTGACCAGGCCTGGAAGGTGTCCAGTCTGAGGAAAAACTTACTGAAGCTTCTCTGAGGGTGAGATTATCTGTATACAGTTTGATTAGACATAGATTTGCTCATTTTATTTTATTTTGCTTGGTGACTTACTTTGTTCTGTCTGTTACTACTTGGAATCACTTAAATCCTACTTTCTGTATTTAATAAAGTCATTTTTTACTTATTAATTAACTCAGAGTATGTATTAATACCTCAGGGAGCAAACAACTGTGCTTATCTCTCTATCAGTGTTATAGAGAGCTAACAATTTATGGAGTTTACCCTGCATAAGCTTTATACAAGGTAAAACGGATTTATCTGGGTTTAGACCCCATTGGGAGTTGGACATCTGAGTGTTAAAAACAAGCACACTTTTGTGAGCTGCTTTCAGACAAACTTGTAGCTTTGGGACAAGTAATTCAGACCCTGGGTCTGTGTTGGAGCAGACGGGAGTGTCTGGCTGAGCAGGACAGGGTGCTGGGGTCCCAAGCTGGCAGGGAAAGCAGGGGTAGAAGTAGTCTTTGCACATCAGGTGACAGGTCCCAGGGGGGTTTCTGTGATCCAACCCATCACAATCAGCACCTGGATTAACTCTATAGTGAAAACATACAACTTGGCCCTGGTCTACACTACAAACTTATGTCAGTACAAATATGTCACTCAGGGGTGTGGAAAAGCCACAACCCTTATCAGTGCAGTTATACTGACCTAACTCCTGGTGCAGATAGTGCTATGTCAATGGGAGGGCCTCTGCATTCAACATAGCTGACAGGAGCAGCTCTCTCATTGGCATAAGTAGTGTCTTCATTAAGTGCTACTGTGGCACAGTGCAGCACTGTAAGTGTAGACAGTCCCTGTGTGTTCACATTCCCAAATTGCTCTTTTTCTACGGTGCCACACAGTTCTTCCCACATACCATGCTGTGACTGTGTCCCCTAATCATAGAATATCAGCGTTGGAAGGAACCTCAGGAGGTCACATAGTCCAACCCCCTGCTCAAAGCAGGACCAATCCCCAGATAGTTTTTTACCCCAGTTCTGCTACCAGCCCGGTTCCCACTCGGCCGCCGGCCCTGCATGCCGGGCTCCGCACCCACCCCAAGCTCTAGCCCCAGCCTCCACCAGCTTACCCTGTGTGCATCCCCCATCCTGGAGCCACAGCCTTGCTCCCGGCCTCAGCTCTAGGGGGCAATGAGGTGTGCAGACACAGGTAAGAGGGGTGCACTTCAGCACCCTGACTCCATAACCCCATGACCCTGTGCACAATAAAACATGTTAGGATTGAAGCAGACATCCCAAAAATATCACTATCCAGCCACTTGCTCAAGGGGTCAGACAGAATTTTACAGGAACGACACACCTATCTGGTCCAGCAAGTCAGATTAGATCATCAGAATGATCCCTTTTGGCTCTAAAAATTGATGAGCTGAGGCCTAAAGTTTAAGGGTGACTCTCTGCTCTACATACAGTTGTTTGCAACACAAGAGGGGGACCCATTTGAATTCAATGATCCTCACCCTTTTAAACTAATGGCTCATTAAGCTGTAAGGCATTTTATTTGTCCTTATCAATTAACCCAAGCTGATGAACTAGCTAGAACTGCAATGTTTTTAACCCTTCTCAGCCAATGTCAGATATTGTATTTCAGTAAGGTTTGTTTCTTTTCTTTACCATCTTTGTCAGACAATTCACACACCAGAATGTTAGGCTTTGTCCCTATGTTACAACAGTGGGGATGATGAGGATTTCTGCTAGTAGTTAAATATCAGAATGTCCCTCTTCTTGTGTCCAGGCCCCTGCACGTAGGAATGCAGGTAACAGGGCCGGCTCCAGGCACCAGAGCAGGAAGCAGGTGCTTGGGGCAGGCAACAGAAAGGAGCGGCACATCCGGCTCTTCGGCAGCAGGTCTCTTGACCCACCGCCGAATTGCCACCAAAGAATGAAGCAGAGCGGTGGAGCTGCCGCCAGTCGCGGCTTGGGGTGGCAGAAACGCTGGAGCCGGCCTTGGCAGGGAATTGCATCAGGTCTCAGGTCTCAGTTACAATCCAAGGGCTCCAAGAGGGGATGCCCCAGCACCTTTCCTGTGTGATCTGCAAACTATTCAGAGTCCGAGGTGTCTGCTGTTTTCCAACTGCACTTGGGAAGCCTAGTCCTGTGAGTATCACTGTCTGGGTGCTCAGCTGCATTGCATTTCCGCTCATTTCAATGCCTTTGATTCTGTTGAGCATTATTTGACCTTACCTTTTACATCAGTTGGACTTGGTTGTCTCCGTCTCCTTTCATGCTTCTTTTTTATAAAGGAGATACTTTATTGAAGCAGCATGTGAGTTGGCCATCACCACTGTCATCTTCAGTGCCATGAGCCATTGTCCCATTCCATTACCTGAGTGCTTTTTCCTCTGGGTCAAATTGTTATTAGTGCCACCTACATCACTTGATTCTGGGCCTTGAAGGCTGCTTGATTCCATGCCTTTCTTGGAGTGTCCTCTAGCTCTGATCTTCTCAGTTGCCTTTGCTGAGAGATGTATTTATCCAGGGGCCTAGACTATGCAACTGTGTAAATGGCTGCATTTATTTTTTTCCCCAAGGTGCTGCATAAATATGTTTCTCTCACACATTGGTTTCTACTGGTTTGTCCAGGCCTTTAATCCCATTCTTCCTTACTTCTATTTATATCTCTATATGGAAGATTTTTTTAAAATTAATATTCTTTTAGGCCTGGTCAACAATACAAGTTAAGTTGACTTAAGACATGTTGTATAAACCTAGCTATGCATGCATCTACACCAAAATTTGTCTCCTGCCAACATAAAGCCCCCCATGACACAGATGCAACAATACCACCTTCCTGAGTGATGCTGAGCCATGGATATCTTACTTGGGTTAACAGTTTTGAGTGTAGGCACTGCATAATCTGTATCAATCATAACTGTCCTCCAGAAGCAGTCCCACAGATCTCCTGATGCTATGACAGTGGCTGCTCTGGTCACAATTTTGACCACTGCCCAGGGGTCACAGAGACTAAAACTCCCTCCCACCTCTTTAAAAACTTCCCATATGTTTTTGATATACCTTTTTTTCTGATTGTCCATCTTAGTGAGCACACCCAGCAGCCCTCCTATGCCACGTGCAGGCTCCAAGCACAGAGAGCTAGTAGATATGCTCCTGGATCTTTGGGGAGAAAAGGTTGTACAGACACTACTTATTTCATTCCATTTTGGACTCACGCTGCTGATGAACTGTTTTAAACCACCACCACCCCCTTTTTGGGTGCACTTTACTGTGTCGTTGCACACAATGAAATTCTATTATTTGGAAATTGTGTGTCTGTATTAATGCACAGTAAACATTACAGAATTCAATCAGTAGCGTTAAAAACAAATACTCAAAACTTCTGACAAAGCATTACAGAAATTATAGGGAGAGCCTATAACCTCCCACATTAAGTAATGCGCACCAAGCATTACATAATTCATTGCGACACAATAACCATCCCAACCACACACATTACACCAAGCATTATAGATTTCAAAGCTGGGGGGCAGTAGCCCATCCCAAACACCAATCAATCAGACAAATTGAATGTGCCCCACTGTTAAAATGGTCTTTTAAGGCCTGCCTCAGCCATATAGCTCCATGCTGAGCTTTTCTACCCCATGTGTCTGGTTGTTCAAGTTCTGCTGACAGCCAGTCCTCCCCTCTCTTCCCCCTACCCCTCACTTGCTTTTCCTCCTTTAGCTCACAGATACTGTGCAGTACAACATAAAACCATAACCAGGGCCAGCTCCAGGCACCAGCAAAGAAAGCAGGTGCTTGGGGTGGCACATTCAGGTCTTCAGTGGCAATTCGGCGGCTGCTCTACTGCATCGCTTCATTCTTTGGCGGCAATTTGGGGCAGGTCCTTCCCTCCAAGAGGGATTGAGGGACCCGCTGCCAAATTGCTGCCAAAGAATGAAGTGGCGCAGTAAAGCTGCCGCTGAAGTGCTACCAGTAACGGCTTTTTCTTTTTTTCTTTTTTGGGCTTTGCTGCTTGGGGCAGCAAAAAAGCTGGAGCTGGCCCTGACCATAACTATGGGGATATTTGCCTCACTGAGATCTAATCTAGTGAGCAAACACTGCCAACACCCTTCAGTCTACCAACAGCACATTCAACGGTCATTCTGCACCTACTAAGCCAGCAGTTCAATCTTTCCTTGGTGCTGTTGAGGTGACCAGTTTATGGCTTCATGATCCAGGGGAGCAATGGGTAGTCTGGGTCCTCCACAATCACTATTGGCCTAACAACATCCCAAAAGTTAATGCCCAGGTTGGGCAAGAATGTCCCTGCTTCCAGTTTTTTGAGAAGTCCTGTGTTCTTAAAATTATGAGTGTCAAGCACCTTTGCTGACCAGCCCACATTGTTATCAGTTAAATGTCCTCAGTGATAAACTAGCACTTGCGTGGAAAAGTATCCCATTCTGCTGATGTCCTCAATGGAAATGTGACCTGGTATCAGCATAGGAATGTATGTGCCATTTATCTATTGTGCCACCCACTGCTGTTAATCCATCTGATATTTCCAGTAAATTACTGAGAGAGTCAGCCCTGTGTTGAAGTGCTTAATAGCCTTACACACTTGGATGACAAACATCAGCCCTCACTGTAGATTTTCAGCTCCAAACTGATTGTTATTGGCGAATGGGCAATCCAGTGTTGCAAGCTTCCAGAGCACGATTACCACTCATTTCTCCACTGTCAAATGGCAGCTCTCAAATGCAGCACCCAGAACAGAAAGTTTGGTGTGCTTGGTGTCTAGATCCTGGAATGTGGCCTTTTGCAGCCAAACGTTCTGCAGCCACTGCTTGTCACCCCAAAGCTGCATTATAATGTGAACCACCAATCAGTGTTTTTTTCTTGAGCCCAGAAGTGGTAATCTACCGTGTGGAGCTGCTTCGTGTATGCCTGCAGCAATCTCGCTTCCCTCCTGCTCCCCACATTACATCCCTCAGCTTGCAGTTATTGAATTTAAACATCTCTGCACTTCCTCTTAATAATCCCAGACCTAGTAGTACTCCAATCTCTGCAAACACGGGTGAATCATGCATCATGTATCAGCAATGCCTATGACAACTGTGCTGAGCTCTGCAGGATTTATGCCTCTGCCAGAGAGATGTAGAGACCAAAAAGAGCTGTGAAGGACTGTGTGAGTTTTTTTAAATAAATAGTGTGAAGATTATGGGGATGTGGAAGATATTGTAAGGTGAAGAAAATGTCACGGTGGGAGCTTGAGCCATAGCTCCCAAAAATCCATGGGCAAATCACTGGTATCTCTCAGAACACTAAGAAAATGTTCCCTTAGGCATTGAACCAGATGGAAGCAAAGAGCATGCTGGAATACCTATCCAGGGTGCACCACATTTTACATTAGGAGTGCTTGCATCAGTGAAGATGGAGCGCTTATGTGATCTCTGCACCAAGCGTACATGTGCCCAAGTGATACACAAACTTTGGCGACTGCATGCTAACACAATTTGGAATTCTCTTCCAATGAATGTAATGGCTAATGAAAATTCCAAGCAGCCATTCTAACATAATACAGTTTAGCCTATGCTACATGGACACCAGGCAAATGAGCAATCTGAGCTGAAGGTAGGATTCATACCATATTAAGGCCTCGCACAAACCCCCCCCCCCCCCCATAAATTGCAACCATTTAAATAAAGGATTGAAGTTATTTACCTTCTTCTCCACTCCTCCCCCCCAACACACACATCCTTGCTTTACCACTTGGGCTGGGAATTTGCCAGTCCTTGCTTGTTTACTAGCCTTGATTCTTTCACTCTCAAAGAGATCAGCAATGCACTGTTCTTTTCCAAAGCTCTATATGGGTTTGCTTGTTACTGTCTTAAGCTAAGTCTGTTCCTTCAAGCATAAGTTTCAGACAAGGACTGTGGTTGCATCCATTCAGTTTACAGGGTCTTCAGGTGGATTTCTCCATCACTGGAGGTTTTGTATTGTGCTGATAAGGTTAAGATTTCAAAAGTTTTACACTCATGTTCCCATCTGGCCAGCTCCATATTTTTTTCCTCACAGTATCAACTGGAATACAGGGATTTCCATTCTATTATCATTCCACAGGTACTTCTACTACCTATTTATCTCTCTTTCCCCAGCCCCTTATAGACTCATAGACTCATAGATTCTAGGGTCAGAAGGGACCAATATGATCATCTAGTCCGACCCCCTGCACAAAGCAGGCCACAGAACTCTACCCATCCACTTCTATAACAAACCCCTAACCTATGTGAGTTATTGAAGTCTTCAAATTGTGGTTTGAAGACCTCAAGCTGCAGAGAATCCACCAGCAAGTAACCCATGCCCCATGCTGCAGAGGAAGGTGAAAAACCTCCAGGGCCTCTGCCAATCTGCCCCGGAGGAAAATTCCTTCCCGAACCTAAATATGGTGATCAGCTAAACCCTGAGCATGTGGGCAAGACTCACCAGCCAGCACTCAGAAAAGAAGTCTCTGCAGTAACTCAGATCCCATCCCATCCAACATCCCATCACTGACCACTGGGCATACTTATCTGCTGATAATCAAAGATCAATTGCCAAAATTAGGCTATCCCATCATACCATCCCTTCCATAAACTTATCAAGCTTAGTCTTAAAGCCAGATATGTCTTTTGCCCCCACTACTCCCCTTGGAAGGCTGTTCCAGAACTTCACTCCTCTAATGGTTAGAAACCTTCGTCTAATTTCAAGTCTAAACTTCCTAGTGTCCAGTTTATACCCATTCATTCTTGTGTCTACATTGGTACTAAGATTAAATAATTCCTCTCCCTCCCTAATATTAATCCCTCTGATATATTTATAAAGAGCAAGCATATCCCCCCTCAACCTTCTTTTGGCTATACTAAACAAGCCAAGCTCTTTGAGTTTCCTTTCATATGACAGGTTTTCCATTCCTTGGATCATCCTAGTAGCCTGTCTCTGAACCTGTTCCAGTTTGAATTCATCCTTGTTAAACATGGGAGGCCAGAACTGCACACAGTATTCCAGGTGGGGTCTCACCAGAGCCTTATATAACGGTACTAACACCTCCTTATCTTTGCTGGAAATACCTCGCCTGATGCATCCTAAAACCACATTAGCTTTTTTAACGGCCATATCACATTGGCGGCTCATAGTCATCCTGTGATCAACCAATACCCCAAGGTCCTTCTCCTCCTCTGTTGCTTCCAATTGATGTGTCCCAAATGTATATCTAAAATTCTTATTATTAATCCCTAAGTGCATGACCTTGCACTTTTCTCTATTAAATTTCATCCTATTACTCCAGTTTACAAGGTCATCCAGATCTTCCTGTATGATATCCTGGTCCTTCTCCATGTTAGCAATACCCCCCAGCTTTGTGTCATCCGCAAACTTTATTAGCACATTCCCGCTTTTTGTGCCAAGGTCAGTAATAAAAAGGTTAAATAAGATTGGTCCCAAAACTGATCCTTGAGGAACTCCACTAGTAACCTCCTTCCAGCCTGACAGTTCACCCTTCAGTACGACCCGTTGTAGTCTCCCCTTTAACCAGTTCTATAACCACCTTTCAATTTTCATATTGATCCCCATCTTTTCCAATTTAACTAATAATTCCCCATGTGGAACCGTGTCAAATGCCTTACTGAAATCGAGGTAAATTAGGTCTACCGCATTTCCTTTGTCTAAATAATCTGTCACCTTCTCAAAGAAGGAGATCAGGTTGGTTTGGCACGATCTACCTTTTGTAAAACCATGTTGTAATTTGTCCCAATTACCATTGACCTCAATGTCCTTAACTACTTTCTCCTTCAAAATTTTTTCCAAGACCTTACATACTACAGATGTCAAACTAACAGGCCTATAGTTACTCGGATCACTCTCTCTCTCTTTCTTAAAGATAGGAACTATGTTAGCAATTCTCCAGTCGTACGGTACAACCCCAGAGTTTACCGATTCATTAAAAATTCTCGCTAATGGGCTTGCAATTTCATGCACCAGTTCCTTTAATATTCTCAGATGAAGATTGTCTGAGCCCTTCAATTTTGTCCCATTAAGCTGTTTAAGCTTGGCTTCTACCTCGGATGTGGTAATATCCACCTCCATATCCTCATTCCCGTTTGTCATCCTTCCATTACCCCTAAGCTCCTCATTAGCCTTATTAAAGACTGAGGCAAAGTACTTATTTAGATATTGGGCCATGCCTAGGTTATCCTTAACCTCCTTCCCATCCTCAGTGTTTAGCGGTCCCACCTCTTTCTTTGTTTTCTTCTTATTTATATGGCTATAGAACCTTTTACTATTGGCTTTAATTCCCTTTGCAAGGTTCAACTCTACTTGGCTTTTAGCCTTTCTCACTTTATCCCTACATGTTCTGACCTCACTAAGGTAGCTTTCCTTGCTAATCCCACCCTTCTTCCACTCCTTGTAGGCTTTCTGCTTTTTCTTAATCACCTCTCTGAGATGCTTGCTCATCCAGCTTGGTCTACAACTCCTGCCTATGGTTTTTTTCCCCTTTCTTAGAATGCAGGCTTGTGATAGTTTCTGCAGCTGCGACTTAATGTAATTCCAGGCCTCCTCTGCATTTAGATCCACACGTTCTTCAGTCCAATCCACTTCTCTAACTAATTTCCTTAATTCTTTAAAGTTAGCCCTTTTGAAATAAAAAACCCTAGTCCCAGATCTATTTTTGTTTATCCTTCTATCTAGTTTGAACTGAATTAGCTCATGATCACTCAAACCAAGGTTGTCCCCTACAACCATTTCTTCTACGAGGTCCTCACTACTCATCAAAACCAAATCTAAAATGGCATCCCCTCTTGTTGGTTCTTCAACTACTTGGTGAAGGAATCCATCAGCTATCACATCCAGAAAAATCTGAGCCCTATTATTCTTACTAGCACTTGTCCTCCAGTCTATATCTGGGAAGTTAAAGTCTCCCATGATCACATATTTCCCATTAGTGTTTACTTCACTAAAAACATTAAAGAGGTCTCTATCCATATCCAAATCAGATCCCGGCGGTCTGTGGCACACCCCAAAGCACTATCTCAGGGGAGGCTCTAGTAGCTTTCTTTCCCAGTGTGATTTTTGCCCAGACAGACTCTGTCTTGTCCATTCCATCACTTCTTATTTCTTTACAGTTAACCTCCTCATTGATGTACAATGCTACTCCACCACCTTTGCCTTTATTTCTGTCTTTCCTAAACAGCACATAGCCTTCAATACCTATACTCCAGTCATGACTACTGTTCCACCATGTTTCTGTTATCCCTATAATATCTGGTTTCACTTCCTGCACCAGTAGCTCTAGTTCCTCCATTTTGTTATCTAGGCTCCTCGCATTAGTGTACAGACATCTTAATTTTTGCCGTTTAGCTTCACTCACATTCTTTACCCTGTTAGGCACAGACATTCTACCACCAGCATCACTTGTTAGTCTGCTATCTACGCTACCCTTCCTCCTTATGCCAATTCTTCTGTCCATGGCTGTATCCCCTCTTATTTTGTTTACTTCCCTCTCAAGGTTAAATTCCGGCGTGGAGATCTCCTGGACATCTCCCAATCATCTCCCCCAAATTTCTAGTTTAAAGCTCTCTTACTCAGGCGAGCCTCCATCCTAGAAGTCCATTTTCCTCCTTACTTAGGTGAAGTCCATCCCGAGAGAACAGTCTTCTGTCCGTAAATGCTTCCCAATGGCCGTACATCCCAAAGCCCTCCTTATAGCACCACTGCCTGAGCCATCTGTTGATCACCATAATCTTGTTACACCTGTGTTGCCCTTCTCTAGGAACAGGCAGAATCCCACTGAAGATCACCTGAGCATCAATTTCCTTAAGCGTCTTCCCCAGTCTGGCATAGTCTCCCTTGATACATTCCAGAGAGTATCTAGCCGTATTATACGTTCCTACATGAAGAACAATCAACAGATTCTTCCCTGCTCCCGCTAGGATCCTTTTCAGCCTCAGGTCCACATCCTGTATCTTAGCACCCGGCAGACAGCACACCCTTCTGTTCTCCCAATCAGCTCTAGTTACAGGCCTGTCTATTCTTCTCAGTAAGGAATCTCCAATCACGTAGACCTGCCTTTTCCTGGTGACAGTGTGATTCTCCGGTCTATCCCCCGCATCCACTGGCTGCAAGTCCTCTCGATTCCTATTCCCCCTTGCAATCCTCCTGGGGCTCATATTTGGTGTTGCCTCCATTGACTTCTCCCCTCGTCTTGTAGGACTATCAGCTCTTCTCTTTTTCCTTGCCCTCTCTCCTTCAGCGGCCACCTGCTGTGCCCCTTCTTCATTTTCCAACTCTGCAAACCTGTTCCTGAGTTCTATTTCTCCTTCACTGGCCCGTCTTTTCCTCTGCCTGGTTCTCTTAGTCACATGCTTCCACCGTCCACTTTCCTCACCCAGCAGTCTCTCCTCTGAATTCTTTGGTTCTGCTTCCATCTGCATGTCTGAGCTTATCCCTTCAGCCCCCTCGTGTCTGTGCTCCATCATCTGCTCAAACCCCCTCCTAAACTCAACCAGAGTCTCCACCTGCATCTCCAGTCCTCAGATCTTTTCTTCCATCAGCTCTATCAGGTGGCACTTCATGCAGACAAAACTCTTTTCAGGCACCACCTTCAGGATCATGTACATGCCGCAGCTTCCACATCCAGTCATCCTCATTGTGTCTTTCACTGCTACCTCTGTATCAGTCACAGCCTTCCCACCTAAAGCCTGGTAGTCAACACAACACAAACCCCCAGCAGGCACCAGACCACCACCCTATCCCTTAACTAGCTTGTCAATTCCTCTGTCTTAGTGTCCCCTGCAACCTTACCCTGGAAACTCCCTCTGAAACTCCCCTGTTTACAGCTCTGTTTGCTGGCTCCTGTGTCACTGCAGCTGTCTGTGCCACTGCCTGACCGGCTGGCTGGCTACTTATATAGGACCCCTAATCAGGTAAGCCCCACCCCCTAATCAGGGCTCCGCTGCTCTCCCAGCACACTGCCCCTAGCAGCCTCCACACACATGTAACCCTTCTGCCCCTCTGAGTTGGCAGCAACAAGGGCCGGGTTCAGCATCCAGGGGTTCCGTTTCAGTAACACAATGCATAACCAGCTCGAGCCCCCACCCAGTGACCTGGGACACTCACATACCACACCCCCCTGGGCGCCTCTAGGAGGCAATACTTCCCCTCTCACAAGCACGAAGTCTGAGTGTAGCAAAATCTTTTTAATAAAGGAAGGAATCAATGCGGCCTCCCATTGGAGAAACACCACAAACAGGGTTATAACACAAACCATAAACAAAAACCCACCTCCAAGTACGTTTGGCACTGTCCTTTTTCCCCTTAGGGTTTTAAGTCCAATCACCCCAAAGTCCAACAAACCAAAAGTCTTTGGTCAATGCCACCCCAGAGTTCGAGAGTTTATATGTAGAGGTCCCTCCCCCAGCCTGGGTAGAAAGGGGCACCTTACGTGGTCCGGGGCCAACTGCCCTGCCTCTCCGTGGGTTCTGCTTCCGCCTTCTCCACGAACTGCTCTGCTTTACCAGCCGCTCCACTCTGCTCCTCCAGCCGTCCTCAGAAACTGCTCCGCTCCACCAGCTGCTCTGCTCCATGAGCTGCTCCAGTTCTCCCTGCAAACTGCTCAACTCTGCTCACTCTGTGGACCGCTCCACCCGTCCCACAGCTACTCCGCTCTGCCAGCCGATCCGCTGCCACCAGCCGTCCCATGATCCGCTCCAGCCGTCCCCACAACTGCTCCACTCCGCCACCTGCTCTGTTCCACAGTATAGCTTCAGGCTCCCCCACTAGTTAGCACAGTACTCAGTGCTCTCAGCTCAGTAATTTCAGCTCTTTAGCGATTTCAACTCTCAGTGATCTCAGCTCTTAGTAGGGGAGCCCCAGTGCTAGTGCACCATTAGCCCAAAGTGAGTTCAGCTCAGTAACCTGTATTTAGATTCTTGAGGGAATAAAAAAATCAACTCTGACATTCCACAGTGGAGAGAGGAGGGGGTGGAACTGGTGCTTCTGGCTCCACAAGGAGACTGCACCAGCAGGCACAGATACCTGTCCCCAGCCTCTCTCAATTCAGTGGGTTTTGGAACCCATGTCCCTTGCCTAGCAAGTACCACTCAACTGAGGTTGAGTCATTTCTGTCACAAAGCAGTCCCACAGCTCAGCAGCATGGGATGGGGTAGGCGTGCCTATGCAAATACACTCTCTGAAATTCTTTCCACCAGATGTCAGGGTAGAGCTCATCCTGACTCTGCTTACACACACACTACACAATACAATCCACAAACTACAAAAACCTGCTCCTCCAACAGAACTCCCTCTGAAACTTCCCTGTTTACAGCTCTGTTTGCTGGCTCCTGTACCGCTGCAGCTGTCTGTGTTGCTGCCTGACTGGCTGGCTGGCTACTTATATAGGACCCTTAATCAGGTAAGCCCCGCCCCCTAATCAGGGCTTCACTGCTCTCCCAGCACACTGCCTCTAGCAGCCTCCACACACACACGCACACTACAATCCACAAACTACAAAAACCTGCTCCTCCAACAGAACTCCCTCAGGCCTTTTATCTAAGGCTAGTGCTTTAAGAAAGATTCCATAAAGTCAAGTGGAAGAACTCTTGCTGCTCTTGTACTCTAAGGCCTTGTTAGCAGTTTTTCTTTCACACACTTGTTGGAGGTTCTTGTATACTAGCAGCTGTCTTCTCCTGATCACGCATCAATAGCCATGCTTCAATAGTAAGCAGATTTTATTCAGGACTTCAGATTGTTTCAATATCTGGCAGTGCATCATGGTCTATTATCACCTGCAGCTTTTTCTAATCCATTGAAGCTGCTTGTGTTTCTTAATATGAGAAATAGTTTAGAAATTATTTGGATATCCACAAACATAGGCAAGGTGGCATCAGGGGATTATTTTTCCATCCATGGATATGACAGCTATTGTAATTGCTTGACCAGTCTACTCTCTGGCTTATGTGTTTTGATAACAGGATATGTGCCACATGCTTATTTGAACTAGCAGGAAATAAATCTGCAAGAGTGAAGAGCTCTGATTCAAGGATCTCTCTCCTCTTGCCTCTAGAAATCAGTCCCTTTGTAACAACAGGATAAGATCTACTTTAGTTTATCTCCGAGTAGCATGCAATACCACAGTGTGCCATGCCATCATGTTCTTCCTCACATTGCTGATATTCTTAACACACTACAGATCTCAGCAGGTTTGGCAAATCTGTGCTAAACCCAGTCTGCTTTCTCTCGTCAGATGTCAAGGGGTCCAAGTCAGATGAGGCCCACAACATATTGCTGGCTTTGATGAGGTTCCTTTTAAATGCATGAGATTTGAAAATAATAACTAGATCTGGGACCAGTACAAACTTTGATGAATTTGGAATACCAGAAAAAGAAGATAAGCCTGAGATTACAATAGAGTAGGGGAAAGGTGAGGTGGTGATAGGGCCCGCAGGAAGTGTAAGGATGAGGATCAAGGGGTGAGAGAGGAGGAAGACAGTTAGCCAAAGAATGGATATTTTGGGATGGGGAATGTGGCCTAGTATAGTTGAAGGAAGGATGCAGGGTGGATGAAGAGAGAAGTGTCTGGTTAGGCAGGGAGGGGAGAGGAAGCTGGTACAATGATGAAATATGGAAGAGAATGAGCATAGGGAAAATTTAAAGCTTAAATATTGATATGAAACAAGAAGGGTAGGGCATATTAAAAGCTGCTAAATTAAGACTTAACAGCGTACAGCCAATAGTCTTATTAGCCCTATAAAACCCAGGGCTCTACTACATGTTCAATGCCATACACTGCCACTCCCCTGATAAGTATTTGCATAGTCAGAGATGTAGTGCACACTTTCATCAGCGTGAGAGGAGTATCCTGATTGAATTAAACTTCAAATCTGTTTTGATTGAACCCATCTTTATTCTGTATCCAGCTTCTATCTGAGTCACTAACTTCCCCCTCTTTACTTCATATCCAACAGCACCTGTTGCAATAGTAATAGCCGTAATCAGGAACTACAGACATTGGACCTGATTCTTCTCTAACCTACTCTGAGTTACTCATGGGGCTGTGATGTCCATTGACCTACTGGAGTTACTCCTGATGTACAGAGGTGCAAGTGGCAGGAGAATAAGGCTCCTTGACTGTGGCACCTGACTCCCAAGAAAAAGATGCACCCAAGCAAACAATCAGAAGTGGGGGGGGGGAGATGGAGGTGCCACACCATGATGCACATGTGTATAATGGTAGGTGGGAGAACAGCAATGCTTAGAGACTATATGCATTTCAATATTATGTTAATATATTAAAATAAGTAGCACTGCCATGCAGCTTTTTCTACAGGCAACTGGTAGATGTTAAGTTATGGTAGATGGTAAGTAATTGCTTTTTAAGCTATCCCACCCCCCTCCTCTGTGAAAGAAATTATTTGAAATAATTATGAAATAGACATAGAATATAAATGTCAGAATAGATGTAGATGGGAAAATATTACCAGGGAGAGGTTTTGTAATATGTTAGAAATGTCATTTATGGTTCTATTTAATGAATGGGTAATAAGTTAGCTGTATATTGGCTCAATTCTTAATGGAATCCATAGTGGATTAACTACATGCCTCATGCATATTACGCTACAGATTTTTTATGTCTTGCTGTAATGAATAATCTTCTGCACTGTGGCAATATGAAAATGGTTGGGCTATTACAATGCAGGGAATTCTTGCTCCCATTCCTAAGGAAATGTGACTTTCCATTTGTATATAATTGTAATATAGAGTACTGTACTGGAAGCAGGTGGTATTTCAACTCTTCCATAAGCTGAATCTTCCCACAGAGTATTTGGCTAAACCCGTTCATGGTGTTGGTTTTTCTGGAATTTCAAAACAAAAAACATAGACCTCAGCCTATTCTTCCAAAGGTTGGCTGATCCTAGGAGTTCCCTAATGATATCTCTTTTTCTCTGCTCCAGCTCCTAGTTTGCTTTGCCCAAAGAGACACTCCCATGTTCCTTTTAGGTAGGATACAGTTAATATACAGCACTTTCCAAAGGTATAAGTCAGCATCTTCTTGCAAAGTTCCATCATCTGCTAACATGATGGATCAATACAAGAATCCTGCCACTGTTGAATGTGCTTTTGGTTGAGTGAAGGGATAGGGCATTTTTAAGCACTAGTTTGGATCTCAGCAAGACAAACATCCCCATAGTTATAGCTGCATATTATATGCTGCATATTATCTGTGGGATAAAGGAGAGAAAACTGATGCCAAAGCAGAGGGATGAGGTGGACCATCTATCTCCAGGATTTGAATAGCTAGACACAAGGGCTATTAGAAGAGCCAACTGTGCAGCTATGATGCTGATGGAGGCAATATTAATCTTGGTTAATATCTCAGTCCTGAGGGCAACAAAGGAACAGAGAATCCAGCTGCTTCTGGGGCCCAGAAGAGGCCCGGGGTCATATGCTACTTGTCCGTTTACTGCAATAGCAACAGCCAAATTCAGAGTGGCATGGGAAAGTCTCCAAATGTGGTGAAAAAAAAGCTGCCATCCCTCAAAACATTCCAGAAACAATCATATAATATCTCCATGAAAAAGTGTCAGTGATACCTCAGAGGGAACACTCCCCATTCAAATAAACAAAATATTTTGTGTTTGCTCTCCCTGCTTAGCCCAACAAGCCAAAGAAATGAAAAACAGATGCTACATCTAACTCTGTTTTTGGTACCTGCATCAGAGTACAGGACACTGATCTGATGTGGATTGTGTGATCAGACTGCTATACTACTGTTTGTCAATTTAGTCTCTACTATTTCATTTTATAACATTATACCAGTAAACCTAAGACAAATCGAGACTCAATACCCTTTTTCTTTAAGTTTACAGATTGGATTGGACAGATAAGCTTTCAGGAAAACAAAAAGCAAAAAGAAATAATGCAGGTACCCACGTATACCATTCCCCTTCATCAGTAGGCTCATCTGTGCTTGCCTGTGGGAATGGCTTGAATGCTACAGAGTGTCAAACAGTTCCTGGTTCTCAGAATGGTTTGAATCCCCCACCACATCTCCCCCCTCTTCTCTGTTCATGGCAGGAGCCTGTGTATTGGGCTCCTGCCAAGTGGCCAAAGTCATAGACAAGGAGCTGTCAAGTATGACCTGCAGTTCATTGTAAAAGAAGTAAATCTATGGGGCAGCACAAGATTTCTTGTTGCCCTCCTTCACCAAAAAGTTCCTTCACTTTCCTGCAGCACTGCTGCTTAACCAGGTCATGCCCTTTTTGCAACATCACGTGTAATCTCCATATAGATGCAGATATTTCTTCAGCAGTTCTGTAGCAGTACTTGCAAAGCCTCTTCTCCTCACATGATGAGGAGATCCAGGATTTCTTTCCTGTTCCAGGAAGGAGCACATCTAGTAGTTGCACATGCATGAAACCAGCATAGTTGGATGCACAAAACAAGGTAAGCTGGTAGGTGTGCTCGCCAAGGTGGGTAATCAAGAAAAGGCATTTCAAAAACAAGCAGGAGGGTGAGTTTCCATAATCCCAGGGTGATGGCATTCAAATTGTGACAGGAGCAGTCACTATCACAGGACCAGTGGGATTGTGGGGGACTATCTGCTGGAGGACTGTTTGTGTCGACACAACAAATGAAGTGTCTATACTCAGGCTGCGTCAGCCAAAAGTAGGTTGAATATGGTTCTGAGTCACTCAGAGAAGTGGTGTTATTGCCACGCTGTAGCAGGGTGCTTACATCAACAAGATATAAATTTTGGTATGGACACATATACCTAGGTTGATACAAGTTGACCTAACTTTGTAGTGCAGACTAAGTTAGAGTCTAGCACCAGAATTCACAAGTTACTAAGAATATAAAGGGGATTCCATACTGAACTTCTGGGGACAGATGGACCTTGCAATTCTCCTTGACCTTCTTGTTTCAAGATTAAAAACACAGCCTGTATCTCTACAAAGGATCTAAATACTAGTCTTGACTACAGTTGTGGAAAGGACTGCACTAAACAGCTCTTTCTTAAGGGGATTTCTCCTCTCATTCTTGTAATCAAAAGTCACCAAATTTATACATGACCACACGCACCAGTATGGCACTTGCTATGTCTGAAGGAAAGTTCATTCTGATTGCACAGTCCAGACTTCCAAAAGACTAACTGAAGAAGCAGAACAGACTTGAATAATGCCCCACAAAGGTTTCTTGTTGCCCTCTGTTACCAAAAAGTTCCTTCACTTTCCTGCAGCACTGCTGCTTAACCAGGTCATGCCCTTTTTGCAACATCACGTGTAATCTGCACATAGATGCAGATATTTCTTCAGCAGTTCTGTAGCAGTACTTGCAAAGCCTCTTCTCCTCACATGATGAGGAGATCCAGGATTTCTTTCCTGTTCCAGGAAGGAGCACATCTAGTAGTTGCACATGCATGAAACTACTGAAATGTTTTCTATGTTTGTAATGTTTTCTCCCAAGTCTATTTTTAGTTTTCTCGAATATATTCAGAAAGCGGCATATCATGGTCAGTAGATACTTTATTAATTGATTACAATATATCAGATGGTCTTTCCTAAGAGAAAGGGTGTGATGCAATGTTTATAAAATGATGTTGAGAGGCTTATATATCCCTAGTGTAATTCCATTGACTTTAAGGGAACTCTTCTCTGAGTAAGGACTTCAGGGGTCTGGGGCAGGGATGAAGGGTAAGGAGGTATTAGGGAAGAGAAGAGAGGACAGGGAAGAGACTTAAGAATGCAAACACCACAAACTTGCCTGGAAAAATACAAATAAAATTGTAATTCCACAAATTGTAAACTAATCAATTCAGGCAAAATATTGTTTATTCGTATTATAGTACATTTTTAGTTAAACTGTTTTGCTGTTTACATGACTAAAAATGTTTCATTAACATTAGGACTTTTTGAAGTGTTCTTAAAGTTACTGACATTTGGAGTTCTCTGTTGGTTCTTTTGTGTTTACCATACAGCCATGAAAGTGCAATGTTAAAAACAGAAGGTGATTGACTTGGAACAAAATTAAGATTAGATTAGTTTAGATTAGATTAGAGGATTAGAGCAGATGCACTGGCTAGTACCATTTAATAGCAATGCTTTCAAGACTCTCTTCAAAGCAACAGTCCCACAGGCTGTAGGAATGTAGCATAAAGATAAAATACGTATCAGGGGCACTACATTTAGTAGCAAAAATAATTGACAGGTAACTGGGTAGAGCGGATTATAAATTGCAAGATGCTCACAGTGATTTCTGCTGCTGAGCAACATAGATATTAGAAAAACAGTATAAGACTGTCATTGCTATAATAGAGTAGCTGAATAACCCAGTAAGATGGAGGATTTTATTGACCAAAAACAGATAAACTATATTATCCAAAATTTGTCTTTATTGTCTTATCAAAAAACATCTCTTTTTCCTATCAACCCACACTAGGTATTAATCAGCCAATAATTACATGTTATAAAGAAAACTATTTTGATATCTCACTTTAAACCACTTCTTTGGTGCATAAAATAAACCAAGCATGACTGAATTGAACTCTAATGCTGAATTTTTAAATGTATTACTTCAGTCCCTGCTGCAAGAACAATTCTTAACTGACATTAGGTATCATATGTAATACTACTTCTCAGAGAGCTTACCCTGGTGCACAATGCAGCCAAATTGGAAAGTAATAGTAGTAGTACTTCCAGATCAGGACTTCAGACTCAAAAGGTCTCCCTCTATCTATTCCTTATTTCCCTGAGCATCAAGTGAATGTTTTGACTTCAGCCCTGTGCCCAAATTGTCTAGGTTAGATAATTTTGGCTCACAAAAGGTCCTGATTTAGCAATCCAGCTCCATTCAGCATGTGCTGAAGTGTTTTGCTCCATAGGGATGAATTTAAGCACACGCTTAAATGCTGGCTGAATTGGGGCCATTACAGTAAAAAAAAATCATTGCTGAGGAAGCAGTGCACAGTTAAGTAGCCATCCACAAGACAGATTCAGTAGGTGTTGGTTGTACACTGAACTCTGCCAGCGAGTCATTGTATGATTACAGGCTAGGCATTCTGGGCATTATTGCCATTCTAATGCCCCAGCTTGACAGCTGTTTAACTTCCCTGAAGAGTCAAACTCAATCTCTGTACCTAAGCTTGCCATTACAGGAGTCTCCACATGACTACAGTTACTCGCATGCACGAGTATTTGCAGGATAAGTCCTAGATATTTTACTAACACCACCTCACTTAAACAAACCAAGCCAAATTGAAAGACCATTTCACTTAGGGCTTGAACTTGCAAAGGGTGGGATGTGCTTAACTTTAAGTCAATGGGACTTATTAAAGTATTTGTTGAATCAGGATCTGAGTTCCCAGTACTTTTCAGAACTGAGCCCTCATCCTAAGAAGTATAATTTTCATAGGTGTCTAACTGAGTTCAGTTGGACCACTAATATGAACAGATACTCATGCATACAAGTGTTTGCAGAATCAGGCCCTTTATTAGACAAAACCCTCCCTAAATAACTTTCCAGATAAGCGTGCTGCTGCAGCAGCACCAACTATAGATCTTTTTGTTCAACATTAGTTCACCATTGGTGTTGCTCTCTGAGTTTACAAACTGAAAGAAGCATAAATTATATCCAGTCAAATATTCTCCAAACTTCAATTTACAATAGATGTACCTTTTTTTTTTCCAGGGGGAGGTGTTGGGCATTAAATGAAGCATTTAATCTAAAAAGAGTTTTTTTCCTGTATGCTGCAAACATTTTCTTTATGCACAAAGTAATATACAGTACAATTATATAAAAAACCTTAACTGCTTCACATACAGCTCTATCAAAATCTATCAGACCTTCACTTCCTGCTGTGGCAATATGACTGCCCTTGCCTTACACAATGGATCCCATGGGGATTTTTTCCCCCTTAAATAAAGTGCTTGAGATATGCAGAGTGATTAGAATGCATGGAAATCAGAAAAGCTTTTATGCACTTATTGTATTTTTTATTACGACTTCATGGGATTTTTTCCTGTGGGGACAAAGAGAATCAAATAATATTTAAAAGGACTCTATTGTTATAGAAAGAACAATATCACATAATGTCAGGAGTGCTGGAAGAAGAGAAAAATCATGAACAACAGAAAAGGAACAGCAAAAGAAAGTCTAAATATATTATACACATAACACAAGACAATTGTAGCACACCATAGGAAAGACTAAAATATAATAATGTGAAATGCTATGAGAAGGGAATGAGAGGTCATGCTTTCAGGACCATAACCAGACAACTTATTCATTAGGAAAGACAATAAAACAGTTCCATTAAACTTCTGGCCAAGTATGATTACCAGTAGCTATTTCCTTCTGATATTACAGTAACATCTAGAGGCCCCAACAGAGACGAAGGCCCCATTTTGCTCCATACTGCACAAACATTCAGTAAGTTTCTTTCCCAAAGAGAGAGTCTAAATTTTGCTTATTTTGACTTCACCAGCACTACCTCAAAATGAGACTGTTTCAAATGTGAGCACTCCAGCATTTGCCATGCAGTCTCAAACTCCCAGCCAACTCAAACACTAGAACATTTTAAAAATTTGGTATCTCAAATGTTAGGCCAGCTGAAATTATTCATTGCTTTAAAACTAAAGCAGCATGTTTTCCATGGTCTAAATTGTTTCAGCTGTTCATCTTTTTTTAAAAAAAACAAATAAAGTTATATTAAAATAAAGTAAGCAAAACAATTACACATGTAGATTTCCCACTCAACAGTCTTATAACTTTAAAAGCTACTGAACCAATTTTCTTCAAAAATGGGGATTTCAGTGATGCCTTAGATGTCAATGGCATCTACAAAATGAGCCAAGATTAATAGTTCTGCCTTCAGCTGTTGGGTTACTGTAGCTTGGTGAAAAAATTCTGATTGGACCATATGTTGTTATTTTTTCAGGTACTTCAATATACATATTTCAGGAATGGCTAAACTAATTTTTCTTCAAACTTGAAAAAAAAAAGAATAAGAACAGAAAAATAAAATAAAACTCAAACACAAAAGGAATGACATATTAAACAAACCAATTCCTTTTGGTTTTAATATTATGACAAATAAAAAAGGGGAGTTTAGAATGAAAGTTTCAACTCTTCCTTACCTGCAGCATGTGCCATCAGCATTCACAACAGAAATTCACATCAGAACTTACAATAAAAGAGATTCGGCTTGTTAGCCCTACTTTTTTTTTTTTTTATTTTATATTATATATATATATAAATAAATAAATAAATAAATAAATAAAGCACATATGCATATATATACACACATATATATGAGAGACAGACAGACAGACAGACATTCACACTTAAGGGTTGGATTTCCCATATCTGCCCAAACTGGGGAAAACAAGGAAATGTGTTTGATGTGTGATATGCCTCATAACATATGCCACTCCTTTTGATCAGCTCAGAAAGCATGTACACACAAAAGCACTTCTCATCACACATATAAACTCTGCAGTACTTTTACAGCTAATGTTGTAAACCTATGACAGGCCATTTTGTCTGATCAGGAAATGAGTAAAGTCTTCAGGATTTGACCTCAAGTACCACAGTTTTAAATAAAAGCCCCCTATTTTGGGGGAGCAATTATTTGTGTGTTGCAGGCACAGAGGGTGCCCGAGGCAAGCAACAGTGATTCGTGCCTGGAGTGCTTAGCGCCAATAAACACACCAGGGTGGAGAAGCAAGCAAAGTTTATTTGAGATCTCAAAGCGGTGCTGGGAGACTTGGCACGCCTCAGATCCAGCACACCTAATACAAGCAGTTTACCTTTTTTATACTTTACTTTTAGCTAAGCCCGTCCCCTCTTTCCTCCCTCCTCCTTTTCCCCCTCGTAGCAGTTACATCAAGCAGTTACACTAAACAGTTAATCAAGGCTGGAGACTACAAGTCTATCTTGTTAGGTTCACTCCTTTGAATTACAACCTTGTCCTTTCTTCTTTGTGAACCGTTATCTCCTCTCCCTTGGCCAAAAGTATGCAGGCCTCATTAGTTCTGCCTTATACTGGTTTGAGCTGTATAGCAACTGATAACGGATGTTGCACCTGGCCCTTTCTATTTATTGGCCTTTTAGGTCAATTAGAGTTTAAACATGGAGGGACTTTTGCTCATCTGAGGCCTAAACAGGGAGATTCTATATCCTTATTGCCTTTTACATTTTTCAGTTACTTAGGGTTATGCTTAGTGACACCAATATGTGGGTGCAAATATTGGCACTTGGACAACTAAGTTTGATGTCCAACAACCTTTAAACTGGAAGCTGGGTTGAGAGCACTTTAAATACACAGCTCTGTATATTTTCTAAAAGTTTGTTAGATTGATAGTAAGATGGATCCCATTAATTCTACCCTACATATCCAACTGCTTTTAGCAAAGCTTACCAAACAGAATCCTTAGTTCAGTGGGCTCCTGAAGAACTGAAAACTGACTCTTTCACAACCATAGGAATTTTTTAAACTATGGGTACTGCACAACCACTGAAGTAGTCCTGGGACTTCCATAAATATGTCTGGCCAAACGCCTGATAAAGTGTTAATTCACCAGTCATGGGAAACCTGAAGTTAAGCTTTGACTTACAGTATTTAATTGGAAGAACCTCTGAAAGTACTTCAGCTTTCACATTAGAGGTGGATGAAAAAAAAAATGTGAACCTCTAGTGAACCCATCAAAACATTATGTTTTTGTTGGATTTGTTGAGTGATTTGACAACTTTTCGCCACTACGATCAAAAGATTAGATTTTCACAATTAAAAATGTAACAGTTTCTTGAAGGTTGTAGGTTTATTAAGTACTAATAGTGAGTGAATTCAGCTGTCCACACATGTACCACATGTCAATCTGAAGCAAAATTTAGAGAACACATTTCTCACAATCTTATGTGATTACTACTTAGAACACCTGGAGGTATAAGAGACTCTGAGTTCCAAGTTACATATAGGAGCTGGTTCAGATAGTAGCTATAAGTCAGTCTGAAAGTAATACCACCTCAGCACAATTAAACTCAACACACTTGTAGGAGGGACTGTGTCAAAAACTAAAAAAGGGTTGCATTAAATATGAAGGACATAGAAGCTGTCTAATTAGGATTTATTCTATCTGTATCTTTGATTGTTAGGGTTGTTGGGTGTATGAATATAAGGGGTTAATTCAAGCAGGAGTCACTTATCTATTTCAAGGAAAGCACCAGAGAGTCCCATTTATCACTATTTAAAAGACAATGCAGGAGTCTTCATTTGGGGTTTTACCTCTGAACATGCTAGGTTTAGCTTTTGAGCTTGTAACCCAGGGATGTGGGGAAAAGAAGAGAACCAGGCGGGAAACTCACATAAAGAGCTTTGGGGTGGATAAAAATACAGCCCTGAAGAACTAGGGAGAATGAGGCAGAGATCAGTAAACTGTGCACAGAAGGAGCAGACTGAGACAAAGATGGACCCTGGAAGAGGTTTAAAAAGAGGTAGGCCTGCCTCATCTTTAGTTAAGAGATGGACGCACATGGATTGTGTTAAAGCTGGACCTCGTCAGACAGCTGGGAAGTCTGAGATTCCCAGGTCCACAGCTTGGGGGCAACCAACCATACAGACTCTGAGTCAAGAGCCGCAGGGCTTTTCCATTCACAGAGAATTCTGATTTTTTTTGTTTTGTTTTTGCTCTAAATCAGAATTAACCCAATTTAAAAATATCAAAATCCTCCATGGAGTAAAATAACCTTTTTCCACAAAGCTCTGCTTTTCTCTTGTTATGCTTTATTCTCACTGATGAGATTAAACAATACTTTGTTTTGAAAAGGCAGTTTTGGGTCACTGGATTATCCATTGGTCACAAGTCCTGAAGGGAAGGCTGAGGTAATCAAACCCAGTCAACCTGTAGAAGAATCAAATTTGGTGCCTAGATGGCTGCAGTTTGGACACAGAGATGTTGCCGGCAGATAACTGCCTGAGGCCAAGCAACAGCGGGAGGGTCCGTTGCCTGGTGTGCCGCGCCAATAAACACAACAGGGTGGAGAAGCAAACCAAATTTATTTGAGATCTCAAAGCGGTGCCTGGAGAATGACTCAGATCAAGCATGTCTAAAACAAGCAGTCTGTTCCTTTATATCCATGAGAACTTTTCTCACTGACTAGCAATCCCCCGTTTCCCCTCCCTCTTCTGTCCAGCTGCAGCATTCTCTTCTCACACATTTCTTTGTTTTCCCCCTCCCTCTCCCCCTTTCTACGGCAGAGACATGTATGCTGTATCTAAAAGTGGCCTTGAAACTTGCTTTAGCCTAGCTTCAATGTATTACAGCAGAGAACTGGCTGTTACAACCAAAAACTAACTGCTAACATTACATTTTTGCAACTATTAGTACATTAGGTTACACTAGGTTACACAAAGTGTTGAACATGGAGGAACAATGGTTCACTAAGGCCTACAACAGGAAGGCTTCATTGACACTTGTGATCTACCACTTTCCCGAGTTACCTAGATTTATACCTGGTGACACCAACAGAGAGTTGGATTCCATTCCAAGGTAGGTGAAGGCAAAAAGCTTAAAACTGGTAGAGGTGCACTCTGAGTGACTAGGAAGAGGAATCATCTAGCCCTGACACGTGCTAGGCTTTAGGAATGGGGAGAATAACAGTAGAAGAGACTCTAAAGCCAAATGTGAGGAAATAAAACCCTTAAATTCAGTGTGGAGGCAAATTAAGGAAGAAACACAGAAGGGATAGATTCCCTTAAACAAAAGAAAGTAGTAAGATCAGAGATAGCCTAATGATCATGTGCTGCTTTCAATTCAATCCACATTCAGAAAACTGTGTAAGTACTTGGTAGCATAAAATTGAGGTAAAAGATTTAAAATTAATTTTTGCTTTTTTAGATTTTTTTTAATATCTTTAAAAAAATGTAAAATTCTTCTTTGTTTATTATTTGCCAAGCCTAGTTTCAGCCTAGAGCAAATTTTTATAGCCAAATGATAAATCTCTGAACATAGGGATTTCTAATGGGCAGCTTCCATGTCTAAACATACAGCCCTGCAGCACATCTGGTAAAGACACTCTTTGCCAACAGGAGAGAGCTCTTCTGTCTGCATAATAAAAACAAAAAACACACCCCCCTTTGTGAGCGACAGAAGCTATGTCGGCAGGAGTAGCATTCCTGCTGACATGGTGCTGTGTACATGAGCGCTTATGTCAGCATAACTCATATCGCACAGGGGCATAGTTTATTCAAACCCCTGGGCGATGTAAGTTATGCTGACATAGCCTCAACTACTGCTAGGCATAATAATGATATACACTAGCATTGGCTGACTTGATTCAGCAAAATAACATGTTTCGTTGCTTTGTCACAAATTATTTGGGTGAAGTTTCTGCAAAATGAAAGCTAGATTAGATAGATACAATTCCAGATATCCAGTTAACCAAAAATCCTAGTTATCTGAATCCACGTGTCCCCCACGTAGCCCTACGTTACTTAACAGCACTTCAAGTTATCCAAAACTTTCACATGTCCCCCAGGTCATTTAAAAAATGGTACTGTATTTCAATCAGGCCCCTTTTAGTGAAGGGCTTGTGCTTATTTTTATTATAAGGTATTTTCACCATTCGTAAACGTGCTATGAAAATTTTGCTCCAAACTAATATTTGGTATTCAAGCTCTCAAGAGTAATATATGTATTATGTTATATATATATATATATATATATATATATATATATATATATATATTTAAATGATTTGCTTTTGGATGCAGGCACAAATAGCTACAGGCTGCCTAACGTTAAAGACATCCATGCTGTGGGGCTTGTTTGTTTCATTCTCACTGAAGAGTACTCTTCTCTCGGCCCAGGAGTATCAAACAGCCACTGTCCACTGGCACTGCCAAAGCACTTAGGATTTTAATTGCATGGAGGCAGAAACCTAGCCACCAGCTTTTTGTGCTTAAAAATCATTGGCATTAACAATATCTCTCATGACAAGTTCAACAAGGAGACACTGCAGTTTTATTCATCTCCTAAGTTCAAGTGATAAGGAATCCAAAAATTGCTTGTATTTCATTAGTGAAAATGCTATTAAAGCTCTTGTTTCTGACTCCATATGGGACGTCATTCTGCTACTCTTGCACATGGTGCTGGAATCTCTAACAATTCAGAGGGTTGCCAATCAGCACAACTGGTGTGTTCTGCTTTACAATGCATCTACACTGAATGGGTTATAAAAACACCTGAGTAGTATGGCCCTGGAGAGTTGGTGCAAGCAGCTTGCACAACTGCATGAAGGTCTGTTTCCTCATTCTGAAGCCAATAGTCATCCTCCCAGTTTTCCAAGACTATGTGGTCCCACCACACGATGCTGGCTATCTGGGACTAGAAGTGGTGATCCACTCAAAGCACTGCAATCCTGGCACTCAGCACATCTGTTTCTTGTGACCAAATAGATTTTCATTCCCCACTCTAGGTCAGCCTTCTTTGCAATCTCAAATTTTTATGGATTGATTCCATCTAGTATCCAGTACTGAACATTTGCTACATGAATATTTGCTAGTGAATGGTAGCAGAACCATATCATCATACACTTGCTCCATGTCTCCAATGCAGTTTGACATAAGCTGACATCACCAAGTGTGTGAAGGTGGCATACAGTACCTAGAAAGTTCCTAGAGTATCTCCTATGATGCATTGGATTCTGGGATACCCCTTCTCAAATGGTAGCAGTAAAGTTGTGAACCAAAAAGGGACAGTGTGGACATGGATATATACCTGTGTACAGTGTGTACCGATGCCCAGCTTCTCAAATTTGGACACTCGGCACAGGTACATGTGCTAGAAGTACATGGACAAGCATCCAGGGAAGTGCAAAAGCGTAGATGTAACCTCTACCTTAAAAAAAGAGCTGATGGTTTTTCATAAGACCAGGTTTTGCAGGATATACTGTAGAAAACAAAATAAGCTCTGTAATTTCTCTTCTAAAAGTAGCATTTCAGAATTAAGCAGGAAAAACACCTGCTTTTGATCTTAGTTTATTAGATCCAGATCTGAGAATACAATGATCTATTTATCTTTAAAAAGTCATATCCTTTTGATTGCATGTCATGGCTAAAATCTTATCTTTGTCTGAAGTCTAGACTAATGACAACAGCATTAAAAGTCTTGCAAAATTTGGCAGTAGTTCATCCAATTATGTGCTCAATTATGAAGATGGCGTCCTTTTCCTCACTCATTTGCAATATTTCTAGAAACCATAACTCTCAAAATCTAAATGGAGTCATTGTTTTTCATCCCCTTGGGCAGGGCCATAATTCTGAAGCTGTATGTTCTAAATGGATTTTGCAAGAGCTCAGTTTGTTTCTTGTGATTGGGCACCTGCCCCATATTGAGGTCTAATGGGTTAATAGAGCCCTAGGGAGGCTGCACAGTAGGCAGCCAATCAGTGAAGGGCTGAAGGGAGCAGCTAATCAGGGCCAAGCATGTAAAAAAGGAATTGCAGGGCAGAGGAAGGCAGTGCTTTGCTGGGAGCCCAGGGAGGAAGGACTGTGTCTCTGGAGTGGTGAGAGAACTGCCTGGACCAAGCAGTGCTGCTAGCAGAGACTGGGGCAACAGCTCCTGGGGTTTGCAGGGTGAGGCCCTGAGGGAAGGGCAAAGAGGATGCTAGGGCCACGAGGAAGTGGCCAGACAATTAGCTGCAATAGCCACTAAAGGAAGTGGCTGAACAGCAGATGCAGGTGCCCTGGAAGTGGGGAGTAAAGTGTGTGGCATGGCCGGAGAGCTGTGTCACTGAAGAGGATGTTGCAGTCCTTGGAGAGACGTGGGATAGACTAGAGCAGGTGAGGCACCACCAGACGACACTCTGGTGAACCAAGCTTATCCCCAGGACAGCCAACAGGGGTGCCCCCATAGTGATTGAACCCTGTTACATTTCTCAATATTTCTAAGAAGATTGCCAGGGAGGAGAGCTCTCTACTTGAAAAAGGACACATCTACCTTATCACTCCAAACTTTACAAATTGCACAGATAGTTAAAGCCCCTAGTCAGACTTAGTAGCAAATTTCACACTGCAATCAAAGTTATTCTTGTTTACTGACACCACACAGCACCATTTGGATAGCTGAAGATTCTTTAAACAAATTACCCACCCATCTCTAAAATATAAAGGGGAAATATCTTAAATATATTGCATGATTGACTGCAATGACAATTTATACCAGCTTAGGATCTGCCCCAGATTCTCTAGTAGGAAATGAGCCAAACTACCCAACAATACTGCACAAGAATTAAAGGATGAGGAATAAAGATTAACATGCATTTATCCAAACTGAATTTGGCCAGGATATTAACTTCTTCATTCATACCACATGATATTTGAGAAGCAGGTCTAATTAGAATCTTAGTTTTCCATGTCATGCAAGCCTTTAACAGCTCCATGTGGAGATCAGATGAAGCACATAGCAGTAAGAAGATGAAGGCTTTTTCTTCTACCTAGTAGTGGTTGGAGTTAAGGATGCAAGAGGCTACACCAAAGAGGAGCTGTGAATCCTTCACCCAGCTAACTTTAGATGAAAGAGTCAGCTGATGAAAAGTTAAACTCCACTTGTAGGGTAACATTTTCAAGCTGTTTGGAATGATATCATATATCTATGTGAGTTCTCATCTCATTCAATCTTAGAGGACAAGATGTATAATGTAGTTTTATTCTGCTGTAAAAAATGTTTACTGGTCAGCTATCAATAGCTGTTATTTTAATTGTCTAACATAATAGGAGAGAGACACTATTCTAAAAAGGACCTTTAGTTCTCCCTACCAAGTAGCATACAGGTCTCATTTAGAGCTGGGCAAGTAATGGCAAACACTGTTAGACAAATTGCACGCCATTTTAAAAAATAAAATATTTGTAAGATTTTTCCCCCTATTACTTCTCCACTTGTACCAAACACTTTTGCTTGATGTAAAATCCTGTGTCTAAATCTTTGAGCAAGAAATTACAACTGCATTTTAAAAGGAGTAGTTCTGTCTTTTGAAAGAGATAAAAGGTCTTGTCTACACTACCATCCTATAACAGTATAACTATGGCACTCAGGGGTGTGAACCTCACCCCTGAGCAACATTGTAATACCAAACTAACCCCCTGTGTAGACTGTGCTATAATGGCTTTTATCACAAATTCAAAATTTTGTATTCTAGTTTCTCAACAACTATTTCTACCTCTTCAAAGTCCACAACTGACATTGCTTCTTCTAAAAACAAAATATTGATGAATGAGGAACGATAAAGAAAAAATTTAAGAAGTAGGCTTAATTGCTCTAGCTGACCATTGGATTCTGAACATTCAGCTAGTATAAAAGGCTTTTTGCGATTCAAAAATGTCTTGATGGCCCTATGTCTGTGATATAGTTGTTTACATCTCAGCAAATGGTCTTTGACCTTTAATATGCTGTTATATAAATCTTCCTCAGTCCACTTGCAATTTTTCACATTATAATGGAAGATATTTTCCCATAATCAGGCTTACTCTTGTTGACTCCAAAGCATAAGGCTCTGAGCACTCTGACCCAGATCCAGCTAAGCATTAAGGCACATGAGTAACTAAATCAATATGATGACTCACGTGCTTACAGCCAAGTTGGATGCTTAGCTGGATCTGGGTCAGAACACTTAGCCCCTTGCAGGATTGAGCTCATGGATACCCACCAAGGGGACAAGAGACTCATCTTTAAGGGTGAAGAAAATCTTCTAGTGCAGGGCTCAGGTACCTTTTTCCTCAGCATGAATACAGTAAGTGATGAAGTAGTTGGTATTTCAGTAGACCTTCACATTACCTCCAACATTTTCCACAGCTAAAACTTAGTATAAAATATTGAGATGTTAATTAAATTAAAAGCCCCTTCCCTTGGACTGGAAACTCTGTGGGCCAAATCTCTAATTGGGTGAATCAGGGTAGCTTCATTGAGTAATTGGCCCTATAGATGAAAGCTTTTTGCTTTTTATCTCAGGTCCTATCTTGCCTATTTTATAAGTCCATTACTTCTCCTGTGGCATCTGAAGCTGCTGAAATTCACAGCAGCTATGAGTGCTTCATGCAGGCTCAATTAACTTCGTGCCTCACAATGTTCTATAATTGTTCATAAGATGAAAGGCAAGTTTTCATGTGCAAATAACTGGTCTTTAATTATACTGAAAAATGCAGGCTACAATGCCACCTTCTTGTTCTGTGCAGATTTGATGCAACTCTAGGTACAATCTTCTGTGGTGGTGGAAGAGTCACATTTTAATTGGTTATTCAGTCACAGCTCAGCAATTCAAACTACATCTCTGAGTACCAGGGCAAAAAAGTGGTTACTATAGTTCTGATGCTGCACAATCTTATTAAACCTGAAGCAAACAATTGCTCTGAAATGGGCAGGGCCAGCATATTTCTCTAAATCTTCAACACAGGCCATCTGCATTTTTTTTTCTCTGCAAACTAAGATCTCCCCTGACTTATATATTAATTCTTTCAAATATAAGGAGAAAAAATGAAGGCCAAGGTGACACTTTTCTGCTCTGGTTATTTCTCTTTAAAGTCCTCATTTTTCACTGGGTCCAAAGTGCCTCTGTTTTAACAAACACTTGAGGAAACAGAAAGCCATTATAAATGTAATCTGCCACCTGCTCCTACCATGTAAAATTTAATTGTCTCACAGCTCAAAGATTTAGTGGCAAAGAAATGTCCAGATTTGGTGTTCATTTATAAAGGGCAAATGAAACAAACTCAGAAATGACTTGGACTTTCAGTCAACATTTTCTTTAGAAAGAAAAAAATTACTACTGAGTGAAAACAAGCAAATGAAAATAAAAGCACATACTGCAGGGGCTTTTATTATTATTTTGTAAAAAAAATGTTCCTTTGTAAGTCTTGTGTAAATAAAAACAAAAAATGGATATTTTAAAGTGTACATGCTCTTTTACTGACACTATTAGTGCATAGTATCTCATGCTTTCAGTTAGCATGATTTTGTCACTGTGACCTCCATCAGTCAATGGCGCATGTTGATGTGTCAAGTGATTAGATTTCATGGTGGCCTTAGGGCCCTTCATTGTGTTGATGAACTTGCAATGGCAAGCACTGCAAACACTAGAAGTTAGCATGACTACATCAAATTCAAGTTATTGGGGGTTGAATTTAGCTGACTGTAGTTCATTTGGATTAAACCTTTTGTCTGATCTCAAGCTAGAAGTGTCAATATACGAGTTAGGCAATTATGTCTTATTACAGTATACACCGTACATACACCCACAAGCAGGTATATTGTACAGATGCTATTCATGAAAAGTTATTTCTACATGACCTTAAATTGCATGCAACAGAGCTCTTCCACATGACTGCAAATGAATCATGGTGGTTTCACAAAGCCATGAACTAGTCAATCGATGTAAGAATGGGAAGAGATAGCACCTGACTCCACTGATTTGCCTGGGTGATTTGCCCGGTAAGGGCCTAGTCCTTGTTGCAGTTGGGGGTGGGTGTGGGGGATGGAAAGGGGAAGGAGAAAATCTCTGGGCCAGAGTGAGGACACAGAAATGGAAATTCTGCAGATTTGTAAAGAATAGCAATTTATTGAAAATACCAAAATCTTTTTCTGAAGAAAAGAAAAAAGTCACATGCTATAATTAGACTAGTCCTTGAGCAGTTCCAGGCTGTGGGGCTACCCAAGCCAAAACTGACATTGACAACATTTAGTGCAAAAAATATTTTCATGGACTGCAAATGAACATTTTTTTTTCTGTATGCGAAGTACAAACATGAGATCTAACTAGAGCCAAGACATACAGACCCAAGAGAATAAATCCATTTAATATATTTTCCAGTTAGAAATTGTGTTCTATGACATTGTGAATTTTGTGTGTGTAATATTGGATAATTTCTTCAGCTAATGACAACTGGTAAACAAATATTCACAATTGGATGTGATTTTAAAAAGTTCTCATCTAAATGACAGTGTTTGAAAAATGCCGACCAACACTTCACATGATTCAGAATTCATAGTAATGATTAGTTGAGTCATGTGGTATTGCTTACAGGGTTGTTTTGTTTTGTATGCCTCATGTAATTAAACTTTGCACATATAATGAAATTTTAATATTCCAAGCAAAATACTAATTTAAAATTTGCTTTGGGAAATTTTTTTCTGAATTTGAGGTTAAAAAATTCACCTTAGTAAAAACTTGCATTCATATGTTTGAGGAAAACCAGTATGTAGAAACAGACAAATCAAAGTTTCCTTCTGAATTCAAATGAGTATTTGAAAAGCAATTTAGTATTAAGTATTTGAAAAGCAATTTTCCCCGCTATTTGCTGAACTCTGTATCTATAAAATAACTTAGGGAGATGGGAGGGTTTCTGTGTATTTTCTATGTATTTCTATGATTTTGAACACATTTGCTTCCATATTCTTTATGATTTATACTATGTGGCAAACACCTGAAAATTCTGGCTGCCTACAAATGAGTAGTTTTCTCTTTCTGGTTTACATCATATCATCAGCACGACACCATTACAAAGGCCTTCAAGATGCAAATGATTGAAATGGTGACTAGGGAACCATCCTTGTGTCATGGTATAATTCCCCACTCTGAACCTTAGCGTCCAAAAGATGGGGTACCAGCATGAATTTCTCTAAACTCAATTACCAGCTTAGAACCTGTAGCGCTGCCACCAACCAGGAATTCCAGTGCCTGGTACACTCTGGTCCCCCCAAAACCTTGCCCGGGGACCCCCAAGACCCAGACCCTCTGGATCTTAACACAAGGAAAGTAAACCCTTTCCCTCACCGTTGCCTCTCCCAGACTTCCCCTCCCTGGGTTACCCTGGAAGAGCACTGTGGTTCAAACTCCTTGAATCTTAAAACAGAGAGGAAAATCCACCTTCCCCCCTCCTTCTCTCTCCCCCTCCCAGACTCTCCCTGAGAGAGAAAGTAATCCTAACACAGAGAGAAATTAACCTTTCTCCCCACCAATTCCCTGGTGGATCCAGACCCCATCCCCTGGGGTCTCACCAGAATAAAATAACAATCAGGTTCTTAAACAAGAAAAACTTTTAATTAAAGAAAGAACAAAGGTAAAAATTATCTTTGTAAATTTAAGATGGAATATGTTACAGGGTCTTTTCAGCTATAGACACTGGGAATACCCTCCCAGCCTAAGTATTCAAGTACAAATTAAAATCCTTTCAGCAAAATATAAATTTGAACTCCTCCCAGCCAAATACACATTTGAACTCCTTCCAACCAAATACAGAATTGCAAATAAAGAAAACAACCATAAGCCTAACTCGCTTTATCTACCTAGTACTCACTATTCTGACATTATAAGAGCCTGTATCGGAGAGATTGGAGAGAAACCTGGTTGCACATCTGGTCCCTCTGAGCCCCCAGAGTGAACAACAACCAAAATCTAACAGCACACATACAAACTTCCCTCCCTCAAGATTTGAAAGTATCCTGTCCTCCGATTGGTCCTCTGGTCAGGTGACAGCCAGGCTCACTGTTCTTGTTAACCCTTTCCAGGCAAAAGAGATATGAAGCACTTTTGTTCTATTAACTCTTACTTATCTGTTTATGACACCTTGCCAACACCATTAAGAGATGGAAATACATAGTTTAAGTTTCAATATGTAAGGAACAAAACCATATCCTTTAGCCCTCTCTCTGGCTTGCCATAATACCAACAGGACAGTTATGAAAGTAGCACCTCTGGGACAGCAGAAGTGACTGCATCAGCACAAGCAGTACATATTTATGTGATATACTCCTGCTTTTACACTGAAATACTGAAAGTCTCATTCTGATCTGACCTAGATTGGTGCAAATCAAAGAGTATCTGGATTGATGTCCATGGAGTTACACTGAGACAAAAGAGAGCGGAACAAGGTCCATTAAATTAAAAACCTGCACAGCACATTACATAGTAAGACTATAATGGAAATCATTTTAAAATGAAAATGACCTTGTCTTCTGGGGGTCTGAACAGTTTTCCATTATTTTCCACAGTGAACCATAGTCAGCTGTGAAACAAAGTTATGTCTTTCAAACCTTAGCATAAGTTTAACTATGGAGTCACCACACAGTAAATCGTGGACAGAACCAAGAATAGAAAACAATAGGTCCAATCTCAGATCTGTTAAAGCAAGAATACTCAATTAGATCTACCTGCAGCCAATATGAGAACTTTATGTAAAAAGGCAATTTGCAAAGAAGGCTGACAAATTAAAAAAAAAAAACAAAAAACAAAAACAAAAAAACACACACAAAAAATCTTCCACTGCCAATAAATAAAGACTAAGTATTGGGGTTTTTTTGAACAAAGTTTATAAATCAACATTACATGTGTTTATGGCAAATCTCTAATGGGAAAGGTGAGATCAACAATCTCTGTCAAGCTTTGTGAAGAGTGGTTTGGAGGAGGTCGGGGGAAGGGGCATGCACTGGTGAAGATACTTATTTGTCAGACCATTGCAGTGTTGGGTTTTTAATAATGTTCATGGTAGAAAACCCAGATTCACGGAGCTATGGTGATCCAAACATCATTAAAAGACAGATGGCTAGATTCTGGCTATTCTGAAACTGGCCTGCACATTGAGTTCAGAAATCACTAAATCTCACTTCTCTGAATTTTGCCTTCTAGACATCTGAGCTCTGGAGTCTTACAATTTCTAACTGAAAAGACACCTTCATCAACTGACTCAAGAATGTTCTTTGCTTCAGCAGGGGCAAGGTCCATTGGCAGAGACAACAAATGAATCATGAACAAATAAAAGCAAATCCTTTGGAATTTTAAAATTCTCAAATCATTTTAAAATTTTCAATGAGATTGTTTAGGAATTCTTGCATCGTTTTCATTGAAGTTTCATCTGTAGCAACAAAACACAAGGTGGGACAGTGCAACATCTTTCCTGTTAATAGGGTTGCCAACTTTCTAATTGCACAAAACTGTTGCTCCACCCCTGCCATGAGGCCCCACTCCTACCCCAAGGCCCTGCCCCGTCCCCTCTCCCTCCATTGCTCACTCTCCCCAACCTTGCATTCTCATTTTCACCAAGCTGGGGCAGAGGGTGAGGGCTCCAACTGGGGATGTGGACTCTGGGATGGGATCAGGGATGAACGGTTCAGGGTGCAGGGGGAGGCTCCAGACTGGGAGACGGGGCTGAGGGATTAGGAGTGTGGGAAGGTGCTCCAGGCTGAGGCAGGGATTGCAGTGCAGGAGAAGGTGTAGGCTCCAGGAGGCAGTGTCGGTGTGGGAGGGGGCTCAGGGCTGAGGCAGGGGTTGGGGGGTCAGGAGGGGAGGTGGGGTCCAAGAGGGAGTTTTGGTGTGTGGGGGGGAGCTTGAGGCAGGAGTTCAGGAGAGGATTCAGGGTACAAGCTCCAGGTGGTGCTTACCTCGGGCAGCTCCTGGGAAGTAGCCAGCATGTCCTTCCAGCTCCTAGGTGGAGGCATGTCCAGACAGATCAGTGTACTTCTCCTGTCCACAGGTACCACCCCCGCAGCTCCCATTGGCTGTGGTTCCTCTAACATACACCCCCTAGTTAACCAGAGAATGTCATTGTGCTGCAACAGGTCACTGTATTTGACAGAAATGTTTTGTAAAAGAGCTTTAAAAAGGATGATGGTGCAAGCTAGAACAAACTGAGAGTATGTAGTTTGCTAATCTCATCACAATACCCATTTTTTTCAAGTACCCAGACAATTTGCCGCGCATGACAATCTGGTGAATGATGCAGTGAAGTGTATATCACTGCCAAACGTGAAGCAAAGCCCTTCTCTTCCCTGTCATAGAGTGACCTCCGTCTGTAAAGCAACAGTCTACATTCTGCAGATCTAAACCATTTTCTTTTTCAAAAAAGCCTTTTACATTTTCAAAAATAATCTCTTCTGTGGTGTAGGTTTCTAATGGTATTAAGTATAAAAATTCTTCCTTGAAAAATTCACCATCATGAAATCCAAGAAAGAGAGAGAGCTGGGCATCATCACTTTATTTGACCACTACAAGAGACAAGTATTTGTCATGTTTTTTAAATCGGAAAGCAGTGCTGACAAACAATCCTTGTAAATTATCACCAATCTTTGCACCACCATGGAATCAGACAGAGGAACTTGCTTCACATGGTTCATGATATCATCTTGGTTTTCATCCCCAGCAAAAAGCTCCTCCAGCATTTCCGACAGGCATTCCTTCACAAGTTTGGCACCCAGGAAAGGTTTTTTTTCTTTTCAGATAGTACCAACGTTATACGAAGAGAAGCAGCCATTGCTTTTTCCTATACAATCGCTGATATTGTGAGAATGTGTGGTATGAAAACTTCAGATTTTTAATTCTGTCACTGCCAGGATGATGGGCCAAACTGAAATTACTGTACTTTGATTCAAAGTGGCACCTCACTTTGACAATCTTTAGCATATTAAACACAAATATTTTGCATTTAAATGAGGTGGCATAATAAAAATGAAATCTGCTGTCCAGTTTGGGTTAAGAGCTTGGGCTTCACTGTGAACTTTGTGACGTTTACTCCTACTCACATTCATTTTTGGCCCCATTTCTATCACTAATGATATAATGGGAAGCATCCTAGCTCAATCATAGCTGATGCTATCGCAAGAACTTATGATCCAGGAAGCAGTGCTTAATTTATGCCATGGCTTGCTGGGGCTGAGCCCCAGCACCTCTTTCATTACAAATTAAATACTGCCAGTAAATTACTTACTAAAGAGGAAGTCTGAGGCAAATGATAGGCAGTGCATCTCTCTTCATTAATTTAACTCTTCATTAACTTGTTTTAAGGTGAGCAGTTGGGCCACATATAAAGCCTTGGCAGGCCATATTGAATCTCACTGTGCCAGGGCATCTTTGTGCTGTTCCACAAGAACAAGGTATCAAACACACTTGATCTACCCACCTGTGTATTCTCCCAGAGTAGGGGGAACACCCAGGGATAGCAGAACTAATATAATGATTAATTTTCTCCCACCCCTCTTGAATGACTTGGTATTGCTGGGAAAAGTGGATGTTGCTATAAAGGGCTATTGGGCAATCAAGTGTAGGAAAAAGCATTTCTGAAGTTGCTTTAACTTATTCCAGTGGCTGAAGCAGCCTCAGGCGAACCTCAAAATTGGTGAGTCACTTTGACCCTTACCTTGGGTCTTGTCCCATGTATGTCCAGAAATGAGAATCAACCCTAACAGGTCTTGGGTTCCAGGCCTATGCTATTTCTCTGGTATGTGGCCGATACTTTCTTCAATTACAGTTTATTATAGCCCAGAAGTCAATTGAAATGGTTTTCATATTTCCACAATTGTATTCTCTACATTCTTAAATTAGATGGCTCCTTCCCAAAGCTAAATGGAGTGAGATTAATGTTGGAAGAGAGTTAAAAATGGACTTATTTGCCATGAGAGATGAACCAAAGTACTAGATATTCAGGGGAACAAACGTAGGTGTTTCACAAGGAATGTAGAACTGAGTACATAGAATAGCAGGTGAAAATCAAGCAAATGCATAAAGAGAATATGTGGAAGGTATGTTGTTGCTCTACTGCTTTTTTCCACTCTTGTTCCCCCCCCACCACAAAAAGAGATTTGTTTTTCCTCTATGTTTGCATTCCTTTCTGCCTGCATTTCAGATATAAGTAATGATGGTTCTTTAATTATTAGAATTGACTGATTTTCACTGTGTGAAGGAACTTAAAGATATTGTCTTATAAAGATTATACCTGGGTATAACTAATCATAAGAATGGCAAATTAACAATTCAGATATAGGTTTTTCTGAAATTTTCCAAAACACCGGTCATATTTTCATCCTGGAACTGTTTCAGTCAATTAACAAGAAGCTACAGAAGAGGTTGGGATTGTAGGCTTGTTCCAACTCCCCAAATGCTACAAGCATCAGGTTACTAAAGATAACAAGGAACTGAAACATCAACTTTCTGTTTGATTAGCTGCCAATCTCCTTGCACATAAAAGGGAAAATAAGAAAGAAATCCTCCCCAGTTACCATGATTTTTGTCAAAATAATCAAATATACAATTGATAATAACCATGAGAATACTTGACTGTGTCAGGCACACATCTACAAAAAATATGCACAGTGCCTCATAAAGCAATTCAAAATATGTCTCTGTTTTATAAGGTATAAAAGCATAGAATAATTTTATTACAGGAATTTATAAGGTAACTAATCACATCAAACTGGTGGGTTGTGCAGAAGACCTTCTGAAATAAAAAGTGGTTCTAAAACTCCATTCTTGAAGGACCTAATTATGCGGAGATTTTAGGGTTAAAAAGAAAGGGCATTTCACAAGCTCTCCAGAGGCTATCAATATTATCCTGCATCTGCTTCCGCATACCCTATCTGTGACCCTGGCAGACCAGGTGCCAACTCATAGCAAGGTCTTCATGCATCAGTTGAACACTGACAAATATGTAGCTGGAATCAGTCTGGCTCACCTGTGTGTTAGTATTGTTACAATAAATATTACAATTATAAGAATGTATTTGGACTTTATTGAATGCTTATGAGTTGCTGCATCCATTAGTCTCACTTATAACTTCTGTATCCCATGTTGTAAGATAATATTTAAGAGGTTTTAGGGGAAGCCTCTGACTACGGGCATGCTTACATTATAAATTAAATTGACCTAACCTAGGCCAATTACACAGTAATTACATCCCTTGTGTGTGTCTATACTTTACTTCTCGTGTTAGTGGTGCACATTCTCAAGAAGATCACTTGCACTGGCTGAGACATTGTGGGATGGTTTCTGAAAGCCAACAACAGTCAATGTAAGCAACTTAGCATCTACGCTACATCGACTATCTCTATGCTTCTCATAGAAATGGAGTTAAGTCTTTGTAGAGTGCAAGCTACACCATCTGGAGCTAAATTTTACTGTAGATGCTTAGAGAGTTCAATCAACATAAGCTGCCTTGCATCAGCCTAACTCTGTAGTGTAGTGACTTACAACGCTATGTAAGGGCATGGCTACACTTGCAGATGTAGAGCACTGTAAGTTAAACCTGCCTTCATGGAGCGCAATAGGGAAAACACTGCAGTCTGTCCACACTGATAGCTTCAAATGCAATGGTGTGGCCACATTTGCGGCACATGCAGTAGCATTAGGAGCTGTGCATTATGGGCAGCTATCCCAGCATGCAAGTGACTGCAACATGCTTTTCAATTGGGGGGGAGGGCGGCGTGTGACAGGGAGTGTGTTGTGTGTATGTGGGGGAAGAGAGAGTGGGTTTTTGGCATGCAGAGAGTGTGTCAGTATGCTGTCTTGTAAGTTCAGACCTCTTCCCCCACCACCTCTCTCTCACTCACTCAAAGAAAACTGTAAATGTTTGCTTTTTCTCAGAGCTGATAAGCAGACAGCTTCTCTGAAACAGAGCTTTGAAAGGGTATTTCTGCATTCCTGCAGCTGATTTCACTTGAATTACAGGATGTTTCCGGAGGCTGATCACAGCACAGTAACCCAACACCTTGTTCACACTGGTGCCGCAGTGCTCCAGCAAACATTATTCCACTTGCCGAGGTGGAGTACCAGCAGTGCTGTAGCTGTGGAGTCAGAGTGCTCTATGTGCCTCGCCAGTGTGGACGGGGAGTGAGCTAGGGCACCCAGGGGTGCTTTATTACACTGTAACTTGCAAGTGTAGCCAAGGCCTAAGTCACTTCACACTAGTTAATTTTCAACAGAAGATGTTATGTCATAGAATCATAGAAGATTAGGACTGGAAGGAACCTCAGAAGGCCATCTAGTCCAGCCCCCTGCTCAAAGAGGGACCAATCCCCAGACAGATTTTTACCCCAGTTCCCTAAATGGCCCCCTCAAGGATTGAACTCACAACCCTGGGTTCAGCAGGCCAATGCTCAAACCACTGAGCTATCCCTCCCCCTACCTAACCAAAAGGATCCACTGAAGACCGACTATTGTAAGACATTAGAGGACAAAACACTTTGTTGTTCTGCTCTTCCTGCCCAGAGAACAGGAGTCATGCAAGTGGATTCCTCCCATCAGCTGAGTTTGCAACACAGAGTACATGGCGGGAGGTGGATAAAACCACAAACCAAAGAAACTAAACATCTCTCTGTTGCTTGGACTCAGGAGACAAGGTTTACTAGGCATAAGCAAGAGATCCCTGGTGCTTTGACTAGGTTAGCCTTAAAGGACATATAGAGCTTGCTTATTATCTAAGCTTCTATATTTTTTTTTAATTTAAGATTGCAACTCATGTGTATACATGTTTGCAAGTTTTAACTTTATAAAAAAACCACTTGTTTCTTTTTCCTACTTAATAAATGTATATTATGCAATTAGCTACAAGTGTCTTTGCTGTAAGATCTTAGGTGGCAACTGACCTGGGAAGTAACCTGAATACTATTGTGATTCTTGGTATAAGACACCATCATCGTGAAAGGTACACTAACCGGGGTGGCAAGATAGATCCGAGAACCCAAGAGGACTGCCTGTGTCACAGGAAAATTTTGACTTTCCATTAACATTTTCAAACAATTTGTTTTGTTTAGTTTCAAAAGGACTGTGATAGATGAAGAGGGGGTGGGGAGCTCCCTTTTATTGACACCCAGCCAGCCAGTTGGTATAAAATCCCTCTTAGAGCAATTAGAGAATAGCTACTATCTGTAAAGGGCTAAAAAGTCTCACTGCTATGTATTGGTAAAGGGAAGTGGGTGGGCACCTGGCCAAAAGAGCCAATGGGAAGGCTAGAACATTTTAAAATTGAACCAAGACTCCCCTTTTGTCTGTTGTTCTCAGGGAGAGGCAGACAGGGAGCAGTTAAGCTGTGAGAAGCTTGGGCCAGATATGAAAAATCATCGGTATCATTCCTAGAAACAACTCATTTAAAACTCCAAATATGTAAGTAGATCAGGAAATGTCTAGGAAGACATTATTAGGTTTATCCCTTTTATTTCTTTATGGCTTTTGAATTCCTCTGTGCTAAGCCCAGGTGCTTTTGTTTTGCTTGGAACCTTTAAGCTGGACCTCAAGAGATCTATACTTGATGCTTAATCCCTGTAGTTTATTTTTTTAAATCTAGCAAAAGCTTCAATTCACAGATGTATTCTTCTTTTTATTATTGAAATTTACCTTTTTAAAGAACATAATTGGATTTTTGTGTCTTAAGAGGTTTGTGCACATTGTTTAATTAGCTCCCCCCCCATTTCTTTCTCAGCTCTTCCCGGGAGTGTATTGACTCTGGCCGCTAGGCTGTGCTATCCCATCAGAGGAGGAAAGTTAGGTGGACTCTGTCCATTGGGCAGCATTGCCCTAGGGGCATGTTAAATGAACTCTGGTCACTAGGCCACACTACCCCATTCGGGAAGAGGCAGTAGGTGGGCTCTGGCCATTGGGCCATGCTGTGCTGACTACCAGGGATGGGGTGAGGGGTTAGAAAATGGATGTAGGCGTACCTCCAGCCCCCCAACTTAAGAGGTTGACAAGTTACGAGTCCGCCACACGGAGTGAAAGGGCTTGAGGATATCCCACAGGAAGGAATTCCCAAGTGCACCTTCCAGGGCTTTCAAAGGTGTTTTGCACTTGGATGGTGGCATCATCTACCAATCCAAGGTCTAAGAAAAGCTGTAATCTTGGAAGTTTAATACAAGCCTGGAGTGGCCAGTATTAATTTTTAGAGTCCTTGCAGGCCCTGACCTTCCGCACTCGAAGTGCCAGAGTGGGGAAATCAGCCTTGACAAGGACATCGTTTGTTTTTCAAAAACTGAAATTAAACAAACAAAGGTTTCAGATTGGGGGGGGTTATGTCCCTCCCCCTATTTCCCATCCCTTTCTCACACCCAGCTTAAACTGCCTGACTTAAAAACTGACTGAGGGCCTTCTTCCTGATCCAGTAAACTGACAGAACCCCTTTCGATGCAGGGCCCCAGTACTTAGTAAAAGACTGGAAGGATGTTGGCCTAATGAGGCTCCATAAAACTGGGTTCTTGTTCTGGACAAAGGGTGTAGTGAATTTGAATCCCCTCCCCTAGTAGGGTTTTGAAGGACTGCTCACCTGCCAATGCCCACATTGGTGTTGGAGTGATCTCTGGTAAGCTTATTAGTATGCATGTAGGTTCTTTTATTGTTTTTAAAAAGGTAAAACCATACACAGAACCTAAAAAATAAAATGTGCTTACTTTAAAAAAAGAGAGAGAGAGAGAGAGAGAGAGAAAGAGAGAGAGATGTGAAGTAACTTGTAACAGTGGCAATTGTAGTGTATACTGTCTCTAAAGAGATGGCAAAAGAAGCCTGCTTAGGGATCACAGTATAGAGATACCTTGGTCATAAGGGAGAAACACAGACACTTCAGCCAAGAGAAGCAATGGCTGGGGAGCTGGAAACCTGGAGTGTGTGCCCTTGCTAGATCATAGAGGTGGAATACAGGTACAGTTGCCATGAACTGTGATAACTGCAAATGCATGTGTGCGCAAACGCATGGATATATGGAATTTGCATTTTGGAGAGATGCAGGGAGGGGAAAAAAGTTGATAAAAACGCCAATTGACAAAAGGAAGCCAGTCTCAAAGCAAAAATCTAGAAAAAGCAAAACAGAAATAAGCTTAGGAACCTTACACTGAAGAAATGCATTAAAAACAATGAATAGGAATAACAATAATTCACTGGAGAGTATGCAGGTCATTATAAATACACAGAATGAAACACACAGCCTATGCTCCAAGTGGAACTTAAGTGGCTGGCCTTCAAAATGGGGCCTATGAAATATGTAGGCCTCATGTTGTATCACTGGGGTGAATTTCACCAAGGCAGAATCTTTCATTGTGTGCACCATAGGTTCCTTCAGAGAGCCAAATATGTAGACATGATCATTCTCCTCTATTCGACATTGGTGAGGCCTCATCTGGAGTACTGTGTCCAGTTTTGGGCCCCACACTACAAGAACGATGTGCAAAAATTGGAAAGAGTCTAACGGAGGGCAACAAAAATGATTAAGGGGCTGCAGCACATGATTTATGAGGAGAGGCTGAAGGAATTGGGATTGTTTAGTCTGCAGAAGAGAAGAATGAGGGGGGATTTGATAGCTGCTTTCAACTACCTGAAAGAGGGTTCCAGAGAGGATGGACCTAGGCTCTTCTCAGTGGTACCCGATGACAGAACAAGGAGTAATGATCTCAAGTTGCAGTGGGGGAGGTCTAGGTTGGATATTAGGAAAAACTTTTTCACTAGGAGGGTGGTGAAGCACTGGAATGGGTTACCTAGGGAGGTGGTGGAATCTCCTTCCTTAAGGTTTTTAAGGTCAGGCTTGACAAAGCCCTGGCTGGGATGATTTAGTTGGGAATTGGTCCTGCTTTGAGCAGGAGCTTGGACTAGATGACCTCCTGAGGTCCCTCCAATCCTGATATTCTATGATTCTATGACTTATTTGATACTAAGAATTAGCCCAGTCATATGGGGTCAATGCCTTGATGACCATAACCAAAATCCATATCATAGAAAGGACAGCTCTCTAACATTAACAAAAAGCTTGAAGATTGAATTTGCTCTTGTTGAAACTTGCTGGGATTCAAGACTTTGGAGACAGGGAATTAAGTCCATTAAGCTTCAAGTTCCCAGTTAATTTCAGATGCAGCATGCTCCAGAGTATCTGAAATTAAAAGTCTCCCACTGTACCACCCCCCATACACACACACGCTATTGCTCTCCCTGTGATAAGTGCTGCAAACTACTTACCATCCATGCAATATAAAAGAAAATAACCCAAAAAAGCCTCCATAAATCCAATCTTGAAAAGTGCTACAGCTGGCAAGGGGAGGGTGAGATCACAGCACAATTGGTTGCAGTGATAGTTCTTGCAGGGAATGCTGACAGAAATTTCTCTGCCTGGAGGCACTGGAGCTCCTTACAGGAACCCACTGTCCACAGTCTAACCTTGTGTACCCCAGATGTGCCGTGGAATTTTCCAATATCGGCTTTCTGAAATGCTTCTCTGGAGCAGCACCAGCTTTTCATTGCTCTCAAGTTTTCTACAGTATTCATTATGTGAAGTCTACAATTAATCTAGGAATGTATTTTAAATGGGTGAACCTGTGTCTAGTGGTTTTAGATAGAATTCGTTCATGCACATTTTCCACATATCTTCAAAGTAGACATACCTCTCTGCCTCTGTTATTAATCATCCTAATAGAACAGGGCTAACGGTAGCCACATAGCTTTTTCTGTGCTCCCCTAGGGCTCCCCTAGGGTGAAAGTCGTCATTGTGGAAGAAGCCATCACAAGACCTATGTAGCATTTCAATCTTCAAAGAAGGCTGTGGCATAGGACTCTGCTGGCCCTACCTTTCATCCTAGCAGAAGCTTAGTGGAGCACTGAATCCCTTTCATTTGTCATAAATGCTTCCATGACTCCAACCAAGTTCAGGAGGGGTTTGTCTCCTGAGGATATATTGGCAAGAAAAATATCAAGGTTTGTACTTGTTTCTAACGTGCCACATATACTAAAATGCACATAGCTATTAGAACGACTCAATATTTTTCAATATATTGGCAAAATTGTTGTCTTTTTTGTGAAAGCTTTCCCATTTTTGACTAAGCACAGAAGTGGCCAAAATTTTTCCTTTTACTAAACTTTGGGGAGGGGAATAGAAGATGGGATTTTGTTTTAGATGGGGTCACATCATCAACTAGCTCCATCAGCCATGTATAGAGACAGTAAAAAAGTTATGAAGTGTCCTAGCTTTCATATCTAAAGTTTAAGAATAGATCAAATGTTCAGTCTTAAGTCCTTCTCTAACATATAGCATTACTATAGGTAGCCATATAAAACCAACCATTCTTTCCATACATTTGCATTGCCATTTTACCTTTAAATACAAGAAAAGCAAGAGACGTAAGGGCACCCAATGGGAGGTCCATTTAAAGAGAACATAGAGTTTGGTAGATCAGTGGTAGTAATACCTGAAGCACTGAGATGGTTTACCTGAAAAAAAAAAAAAGTATAGTAGAAGTCCAAATTCACAGAAAATTCATAAAAGGAATAGATACATGGATTTGAAATGTTATTAAGAATTAGCCTGAAATAGATCTCCTATTGCTGTGTAATGTAAAATAGTGTACAACTAGTGTACAGGTGATCAGGATCAGTCAATATATTTCTCTCTTCAAAGAAAAATGTTTTTTTTCATCCACCAGACATCTGTTTTACAAAACATATTTGATAGTGTTCAGCTTTTTATTCATTGATTTATTTTGCACAAAACTCATGTTTTGGTGTTGTTTTCCCACTACAAACCTTCAGAAATTAAAATGTGTTCAATATCAAGTGTTTACATTTTTCTCTAATCTACTAAGGTTATAAATCCCCACTCTTCTCCCTGAATTCAGCATGAATATTAGTTCTTAGATGTATACATTCTTTCCTTGAACCATTCAAAATGAGACGGTGACATACCTATGTTTGCAGCATTAACTTCTGTAATTTGTAAAATAAATCTGCGTTGTATGAGCATTGCAGAGTGATAATGTTTGATCATTCATCTAGTTTTTACCTTCTATTGGAATGGGGAGAAAAGAGACACCTTTTGGAAGACAGAGGACCTAACCCTACAGAAACCATAGCATTGGCCTTTAGACAGAAGTCCTGATTATTAAAAATGTTTCCATTGCTCATGCACTAAAGAAACAACCTCCTGAGCCAAGATTATCTGTAGAGGATAATTTTAATCACCAGTGAGGAAAAAATAATAAGTTCTCCCTCTTCAGCAGCTGTAAAATAAAGTATTTGGCATTCCACAGTATTTCCTTCTCTGGGTCTAGATTTCATCCTAACCCGGTAAGCACATTATAATTGGAAAGCTTTCAGATGGAGGTGTTTATAGCATTCACAGCAGCTTTTGAACACCCATCAGGATCAGAAGTTTTCTTATTTTGCAGAACTATACCAAAAACCACAGAACTTTCACTCACAATTTAAATTTCATAATTCCATATAAATCCAGCTAGCTGTTCATATTAGACTAAAATATTCATATTTTAAAGACCATTTTGGAAAGATTTTAATAAGTGTTTTTCAACAAAGTTGTCCAGAACACCATTCTAAAAAAAGTCAATAAATTATAAACAATATAAAGAATGAATGTTCATCCCAACAGTCTATCAATTTCAATAGGACTTAGGCACCCAAGAGCTTTTGAAAATCCAGGTAGACATGCATCTGCATCTTTAGGCACCTAAACACCAATACAAATTTTGTGCTCAAGTGGAGATGTAAGCAATCCTCCGATTAACAGCAGAAAAAGACCTTTTCTGATGACGGACAGAACTTTAGACCCAATCACTCAAAACACTTAGGTAGTAAGCATTATGCTTCAAAGTAAGTCAATGAGTTATTTGTTCTCTACTGGTACAGAGTAGTAACCACAGACTCTAATGCTCCTATATTACTCTTACCTTTGAACTAGCAAGCTCTTTCCTTCAACATAGCCTAGATAACTGGAGAGGTTGTTGGGGGTAGAACAAGTAATTTTATATAATTTGTCATGCTCACATAGGCTACAACACAACATTGATCATTGTGGAGGAGGGGGTGTGACAGGTTCAGTCACAGAGACCCCCTTGGGACTGTTATCTGATGTGCAGAAATTACTTCTGAGCTTATTTTCCCTGCTAGCTTGGGACTCCAGAACCCCACCTTGTTGAGCCAGACATGCTAGCCTGTTCAACACAGACCCGGATCTGGTCCATGCCCCCAAAGCTGCAGACTTGAACCAAAGACTACTCAGCAGGTCACTTATCTCCAGCACCCAGGTTCCAATGGGATTCAAACCCCAAATAAATCCATTTTACTTTGTATAAAGCTTATACAGGGTAAACTCAAACTGTCTGCCCTCTATAACACTGATAGAGAGATATGCACAGCTGTTTGCTCCCCCAAGTATTAATCACTTACTCTAGGTTTACTAATAAACAAAAGTATAAAAAGTAGCATTTAAGTGGTTTCAAGTAGTAAGAGACAGAACAAAGTAAGTCACCAAGCAAAATAAAACAAAAACTCACAAGTTTAAGCCTAATACATTAAGAAACTGATGCAGGTAATATCTCACCCTAAGAGATGTTCCAATAAACTTCTTTCACAGATTAGACTCCTTCCTAGTCTGGGCCCAATCCTTTCCCAGGTACAGTCCTTGTTAGTTCCAGCTCTGGTGGAAACTAGGGGATTCTCAGGACTGGCAGCCCCCTTTGTTCTGCTCCACCCCCTTTTATAACTTTTGCCCAAGGCAGGAACTCTTTGTCTCTCTGGATTCCCACCCCACCTTCTAAATGGAAAAGCACCAGGTTTAGGATGGATTCCAGTACCAGGTGACATAGTCACATGTCCTGTGAGACCTCTTTCTTCTAGGGCTGGCCCACAGGTACACAAGGAGATTTGCAAGTAAACAGAGCCATTTACAACCAATTGTACTAGTCAGTGGGAACCATCAAGCTTCCAAACTACTATTAATGGCCCACACTTTGCATAATTACAATAGGACTTCAGAGTTATACTTTATATTTCTAACTTCAGATACAAGAATGATACATACATACATACAAATAGGATGAACACTCAGTAGATTATAAGCTTTGTAATGATACCTTACAAGAGACCTTTGCATAAAGCATATTCCAGTTCCATTATAGTCACACTCATAAGCATATTTGCATAATACCTATGGAGTGCAACATCACAGGGGGTTATTCACACACAGTAATCATTCTTCCTTTATGCACCAACCTTATTCTCCAGCATACCACTGAGGATAATGAAAACAGAAATGTTCATGAAACATCAGAGAAGAGAAGCTTTCTGTGTGATGAGAAAGGGAAGCAATTCCTAAAGATATCCAACTACTTGATTCTGTTTCCAAAGGGCCAGTTTTACTTCTGCTTTTAGGCTCAATCCCACAGAAACTTGCTACTGAGCACTCTACTTACCATTATGACTAGTCCTACAGAATGCAACCAAGTGAAAACAACCTTCTCCCAGGATAAGGTTGTTGCCTGATGCTAGCAAGTACGTTCAATGGAGTGAACTCACCAGCCAGCTCACTCACCATTTATGCCCTGTATGGCCTTGCAGTGACTCCACCTCAGTTCTTCTTCTCTCCCCAAACAGCTGTTTGGCTCTCTGACAATTGGCCATTTCTCACAACTCCAGTCAGGTCATTTATAATATCACCTTTTCAAGGGGAACAAAGTAACCCAGGTTACTGTACTGTAATTCAATTGTCAGCCCTGACATAAGTCTGGGATCTATAGTTTTTGTCCCCTCTTTCTCAGATAGGCTCTTCCACCCTACTTTCTGGGGATGGTAGGGGAACTCAGGCTCACTGGCTCCTCTGGGACCTTGTATTTAAGAAACTAAAACCTGCTCCTTACAAGCCCTTGCTGCTGCTGCCTACCTCAATTTGTCCACAGACAGCTTTCGCAAGACTACTTCCTCCAGTTGTCATGCATGAATCTCTCTCAAAGTCTGACTCCTTGTACAGCTTCCAGCCAATCTGTTGCTAGGGAGCTGCTCTGGCAGCCACCTAGAACCCCTGACACTCTCTCCCTTTCACAGACACTCTGACTATAAACTCCCTTCTGCAGCTCTCCTCCACTTATGGGGGCCACCCACTCTTATTCTCCCTAGCTGGGTCTAATCCCATCTCCCCTCAGATCCCACAGAATGGGCTGATTGGGCACTCCAGATGCTCATAACCCTGTCACCGCCAGCATGGGATTCATGCACCCCATCACATTGTGCTATACTGCTCTATGTATGTGCTTGAAATAAGTCCTGCCACTTAACTCTTTCACAGAGACCCAGCTCTTGCATTTTTAACAATCACAGAAGTTAGATGAAATGATTTAATTACAAATAATGTATAGAATACAGCTAGAGAGCTAAATGTACACCACATGTATAAACACATTTTTAATTACTTTAGCTTTTTCTTTGCTTGCTAATTTACCTTTTTCTCCCACACATAATTCTGCTCTCAGAGGTTCTGATCAAAACCATAGAATTTCTAAGAGCAGCACATACTTGTTGGAAACACTCAAAATATATTCCGCTGGAAGGCAATTTTAACTTTGAACTGTCCCTTATAAAAGGCAGTGGTGCTTTAAACTGGCAAGGCAATGAAGCATATGCATCAAGCTGCACTGGGTTACTTTAGGTCAAGTCATAGCATGTGATGTGACCTAACTTGACATAACAGCACAAAGCCATGTGTGCATATAGCTCGACTGGCATGCATTTTCAGAGACACTCTCTATTTTTGAAATTCTTCCTTTTCAGTGTTGCCTCTTGTTTGGGATCAGAATGAACAAAGTTTGGGAAAAAATAGGGCACATTTTCAAATAGCAGCTAAGCTTTTTTCCTTTATTCAAGACCCCTCATATTTACTGCTTTAAGTCTTCATTACTCCCGATTGAAAGGCTGCCCCTAGCTTTAATCCCCTACCCTGGGTTTGTGTAGGCATGTTTGCTTATTCCTCTACAAGACCACTGAGAATTAATAGAGATGAAACAAAAGGCTTTTCTAAAATTATAAAGCATATGAGCATGCACTAGGAAAGTGAAAGAGACCAAGGTCTGAGGGAGCATATTACACACCAATGTATCAGAAAAGTAATGTTAGAAATTGCACAAAATTTGAAGTATCAATTGATTTTCAGCTATTTTGTTTCAGAATGTATTTAATTGTTAAATCTTACCCATTCAGTTGCTGATTTAAGATTTTAACATGCCAGGTTAGCCAGTGCAAGACAAATGAGAGAACAACTGCTCCTATTCTACCTGACTTATTCACTTGAAAAAAATAAATCTAACCAATAAGGTGAACAAAAGGAGTTTTCTCAAATTTCATCCTCTCTGTTGAACTGAATCTCAACCATTCTCTTAAACAAACTTGCCAGAAAAAATAACAAACATGCTTCTGCATTTTATAAACAAGTCAGAGAGCTCTTAGTTCTCACACCCCCTCTCCTTGGAAAATGAATATGCTATTTGATTGTATCTTTTATAATAATTAAGCTGCAATTATCACTCCTTCACCTGTTGCTCTTGCAGCTCTCAAGAACTTCTAACTTGACAATTAGCAGGTTCTGGCCAATCCCTCGCTGTTGCTGTCAGGGAGTTGTGAAGCAGACTTTCTAATAAAGGCATTAACTCTTTCTTGGTAGAGTGTGGGGAAGCAGCCCTTCCACTAAAGCAGTAGTTCTCAACCAGGGGTCTAGGGCCCCCTAGGGGCCATGAGCAAGGGGTACGCCAAATAGGGCCAGTATTAGATTCACTGGGGCCCTCAGCAGAAAGCTGAAGTCCCACTGCATGGGGCTGAATCCCAGGGCCCTGAACCCTGCAACCCTGAGCAATGTGGCTTCATGGGGGCTCCTGTGGCAAGGCCCCAGGCAGTTGCCCTGCTTGCTACCCCCTAACACCAGCCCTGGCTTTTATATGCAAAAGAACAGTTATTGTGGCACAGATGAGCCATGGAGCTTTTGTAGCATGTTGGCAGATGGAGGCGTGCTTCAGAAAGAAAAAGGTTGAGAACCCCTGCCCTAAAGGAATTGACCTATCACCCATCAAAATCATAATCCATCTTTGGGGAGAAAAACCCACAAAAATAAATCTACATAATGCCAAAATAAACATTGTTCCATAGCTAAGGTAACTAGGTCTTGGTCCTGTTGCCCCTTTGACACAAGCAGTTAGCCAGTATTGGGGCCTTGCAGGGTTGTTTGCCTTTGGAGGAAAAATTAATTATTTGAGACAGAATGTACACAAAGTCCTGTACCCCTGAAATACAGTAGAAACAACAGCAGGCAGCTTCCTTGCTCATAAATCTCCAAGACTACCTCTCCCTTGAGTTGGTGACCAAGAAACTCTGGCTCTGTTCTGCCCAGAGTGACTCTCACTGCTGCTTCTTTCACTCTTTGCTGGGTTCTGTGGCTTTCTCATCTACCATACACACCAACTCAAAACTCAGCCCCTGCCTTTGTAACCAGGGAAACCCTTATTTATCTATGTGACTTAGCTTTCTTTCAAGCCTTGATAAGTGGCTAATTGCCTTGGATGGTAGCTTCTGTTTCTTCCAAATATCTCACTAGAGGGAGGGGATTAATTGCCCTACCATTTAGCCTGAAAGAAGAGTGCTTAGCACATGACTCAGCTTTAACCAGGTCTGTTATTGTCTTTGTATCAAATGTTCACTGTAACACCTTCCAGCATAACAATACATACAGTTCACAATACACATTTAAAGCACATGAGAATTCTGTTTCTCCCTGACACCTTCTAAAAAAGTGACAGTCAGGATAAATTATAGACTGACATATTTAAAAGATTATTTAGATCACATTTTGTGCCTCATGAAGGCTTGTCTTCTTTTCTGTTTTGTCAGAAAGAAACCCTCCCTCCCACACCATTGAAATCTGAAGCCAATCCCGTCTGTAATTTCCTATAATTGGATTCCCATTGCAAAACAGTGAACAGCTGTCTGTGCAAAGACGCCCTTGGACTCTATCCATCCCTTAGGCTAGAGGGCATACACGGACTTTTACAGTCAGCCTGGGGTGGGGTTAGTCACAAGCCCTCCATTGCTTAAGCAACGCAAAACTCAGCAAAAGCAACACTTCCCACACATGCCCCAAAGAGCAGTAATGAGAGGTGACAGTCAGCCTCAGCCACAAAGGGAGCCAAGAACTAACACCGATTATTATTGTTATTGACAATGTATTTAATATTTTATTACAGTATCACCCAGAGCCTCCCAGTAAGAATCAGTGCTCCTTTGTGCTAGGCAACATAGGTCCACAAATACCTGGGAACCCCACAAGATCTATAGCCAGCTACGGGCTGCAGAGGAAGATGAGATCTCTGCTTATTAAATGACCCCCTGAATCCTGACCATCCTCCTCACACTATGAAGTCACCACTGTAATCTGAACTTCCTGCTGGTGAGGAAAGGTGGCTTCACTGATGCTCATTTAGGAAGACTAGAAAGCTTATGTGTGGCTTTATCTCCCAGACCCATGCCAACAAAACATGCTCACAGTACATTATTGTGTATTCACTCTCCCTTGTGTTTATCTGCAAACACCCTTTGCATGTAGCTCAGGAGCATTCTCTTCCGATAGGCCAAGAGAACTTGAGAACAGTGGTGACAAATTCAATAGTTCTGTTGTTTTATGAGGCCAGTAATCCAATGGCTGATATGTACTATTTGATAATTACTATGCAAAGAGTTTAGCAGACATATTGTTATGAAAGAGGGGCTAATGGGCTAAATATCATTAAAGGTCTTAGAAGCCAAGATGATCATAGACCTTATTAAAATAAATGAGTGCTAGGCACTCAAATGGCACTCCTTTGGATAGTAAAAACAGTTTCTTAAAAAGGAGGTGCCTGATGCCTGGATCTACCTGGTGAAATTATGCACCTCAGAGAGGAGCATGGAGCTTAACAGAGTTTCCTATATTTCAAATACAGAGAGCTGGGATAAAACTATTGTGTGGGATGCAGAAGAAGACACTGCACTTGCCAGGAACCTGTGTTTTGCTGTGAGTTTGTGTGTCTTTGTAGATATATTATTATGAAAGACTAAGGCCTGGTCTACACTACGAGTTTATTTCGAATTTAGCATCATTAAACCGAATTAACGCTGCACCCATCCACACAACGAAGGGCTTTATTTCAATATAAAGGGCTCATAATATTGATATCTGTACTCCTCCTTGACGAGGGGGTAGCACTGAAATTGGTATTTCCATTTTGAATTAGGGTTAGTGTGGCCGCAATTCGATGGTATTGGCCTCCGGGAGCTATCCCACAGTGCACCATTGTGACCGCTGTGGACAGCAATCTGAACTCAGATGCACTGGCCAGGTAGACAGGAAAAGCCCCGCGAACTTTTGAATTTCATTTCCTGTTTGCCCAGCGTGAAGCGCTGATCAGCATAGGTGACCATGCTGTCCCAGAATCAAAAAAGAGCTCCAGCATTGACCGTACGGGAGATACTGAATCTGATCTCTGTATGGGGAGATGAATCTGTTCTATCAGAACTCCGTTCCAATAGACGAAATGCCAAAACATTTGAAAAAAATCTCCAGGGCTATGATGAACAGAGGCCACAACCTCTGCAACTCAACACAGTGCAGCATGAAACTTAAGGAGCAGAGACAAGCTTACCAGAAAGCCAAAGACTGAAATGGATGCTCACTGACTGACTACTGTAACTATCCCACAGTTCCCGCACTCTCCGAAAACCATTTGAATTCTTGGCTGAGCTCCCAAAGCCTGAAGGTGGTTCAGGGTATATGTCGTGGTGCCCCCCCCGCCCCTCCCTCCGTGAAAGCAAAAGGAAAAAAATCCTCTCACATATTTTATCAATGTCATCATATGTCCACTGGATGCTGCTGGCAGACGCGGTGCTGCAGCGCTACACAGCAGCATCCCCTTCCCTTCCCTTGCCTTGAGGACGGCAGATGGTACAGTATGATTGATATTTGTCATTGTCATCCCGTGAGTGCTTCTCGCTGGCCTTGTTGAGGTCAGCCAGGGAGTGCCTGGGCAAAAATGGGAATGACTCACAGGTCATTCTCTTCTTTAAGCTTTGTCTAATGGAGATTCGGTCCTGCCTGGAATAACATAGCAACGGAGGCTGACCTCCCATCCCCCCTTTGATCTCTTCTTGCAGAGGCAATAAAGTCAGTGTTGCTTCAAATTAATGCATTCTTTATTACTTCATCACACAAATGGGGGGATAACTTCCATGGTAGCCCAGGAGGGGAGGGGGAGGAGGGAAGCAATGGGTGGCGTTGTTGCAGGGGCAGCCCCTAGAATGGCATACAGCTCATCATTTCTGCGGGATGTCTGGGGCTCTGACCCGGAGCAGCCGTTTGCCTCTCTGGTTCTTTAGTAGGCTTTCCTGACAGTCTAGGCAGGACTGACTCTCTCTTTAGACAAAACTTAAAGGAGGGAATGACCTGGGGAGTCATTCCCATCTTTGTCCATGAGCCCCCAGCTGACCTCACAAAGGCCAGCCAGGAGCACCCATGAAAGCAGCAGATGATACAGTATAACTGGTAACCATCATTGTCAACTTGCAAAGCAGTAGACGGTACAGTATGGCTGGTAACTGTCTTTGCTAACTTACAAAAGGCAAGGGGATGCTGCTGTGTAGGTCTGCAGTACCACGTCTGTTAGCAACATCTAATAAACATATGGTGACAGTGAAAAAAGGCTGAAGGGGCTCCATGGTTGCCATGTTATTGCATCTGCCCTTGCAATCCAGGGAAAAGGGCACAAAATGATTGTCTGCTGTTGCTTTCACGGAGGCAGGATTGACTGACGACATTTACCCAGTATCACCCGCGACACTGTTTTTGCCCCATCATGCATTGGGATCTCAACCCAGAATTCGAATGGGCGGGGGAGACTGCGGGAACTATGGGATAGCTACCCACAGTGCAATGCTCCAGAAATTGAAGCTAGCCTCGGTACATGGACGCACACCGCTGAATTATTGTGCTTAGTGTGGCCGCATGCACTTGACTTTATACAATCTGTTTCCAAAAACCGGTTTCTGTAAAATTGGAATAATCCCATAGTTTAGACATACCAGTAGAGTGTGTTGATTCTCTGTCACTGGTTTCTCATTCATGCTGCAACCACCTTACACCAGCACCTTGGTTAATTGGGCAAGTGTATCCCTACTCAAAAACTGAACATAACATTAGGACCCTCATGCAACCCAATTACTTTTCTTGCTTGTGATTGTCAGCAGACTTCTTACTGAAGGGAACAAATTTCCTTGAAGCAGCTACTCAGCCTAAAGAGGATTAAGGAATTCTGGTTCTCTGACTCAAAAATGACATTTGATAAGTTACTCCTCAGTGAAGCATAACTCACAGGGTGAGTCAGTCAGCAGCCAGGTCATTCCCTAATTGCACATGAGAGAAGGTTTACTGCCTCCAAGATGAAAACCTTGGCAGTTTCTCCAAGATACTATCCAAGGGAGTATCTAGTTCTACCCTGTTGAAATCAGATGTAAAATTACAGTATCTGGTGTTCAGAAATCTAACTAGATTAAACCAGACTAGAATTAAAAGACTGACACCCAATGCAATACTTTAACATGAGGCAACATCAATGGAATATTTGACATCCGGAGCTCTTCTGTGTGAAATTTTCATTTTAAAACAATTCAGGTTTCTGTTCAAAATAAATTAATTTGGCATAACTTTGCCATGCTAAACTGGCTGACTCTAAGGAGGGCTAAATAGTTATAGTGGAGATTCTGTCCAATATAGTGAGAAAGTCTCTGACTGTTCTTTCCTTACAAGGCAATGACTCCCCCCTCACACACACCATTGTTGGCTGGATATCTGTCAGGCTAATATTAAACTCTCTTAGACAAGTGGAGGCGATGCCATTTGTCCAGGGTAATGACATGTCCAGGGTAATGATGTACAAAATGCAGCAAATCTAAATTAAAACTATTAGTCAGAGATGGAAAAGTAATTGTTGCAGTGATGAGCTGTAGCATGTCAAACTAGCAACTAACGCTCGCAGTGAAGTGGGGTTTACTAGTACTGTCGTGTCTGCTCCTAATTAACTGTAAATGGTAGAACTAGGAACTTTGCCAACAGTGTTCAAAAGAATAGAATCCATTGTCTTGCAGCCTTTTCCATCCGTCTGCTTAAAATTTATTTTTATTAATAATAATGTCATTTTGAAGAGTAGAATTGTACTAGTTTAAGTCCAAAATAAGTTATGAAAACAGAAGGCATCATTGTGATAATATAATCTGGGGCTAGTCAATTATTTTTTGTCAAGGTCCACATTTCTTGATCAAGGTATAGTCTATAGTCTAGGGAAACATTTGTCACATGGCAACAATAATAGGTAAATAAAAATATTTTGTGGTCCATTCAAAAGCATCTGGTGGTCCAGATTTGGCCCATTGTCCGCCAATTGACTATCCCTGACACAGACCATTTGACTTCCCTGAATAGCCTCCTCTTTGAACAAGAGCAGATCTTTTAGGAAAGTATCCAATCATGATTTTAAAATTTCTATTTATGGAGAATCCATCACAACATTTGGTAAGTTGTTCCAATGTTTAATTACCTTCACTGTTAAAAATGTGTGTCTTATTTCTAGTCTGAGTTTGTCAAGCTTTACCTTCCAACCATTGGAGCTTGTTAATACCATTCTCTGCTAGATTGAAGAGCCCTCTATTATCAAATTTCTGTTCTCCATAGGTATTTAGACAGTGTTCAAGTCACCCCTGAACTGTCTCTTTGTTAAATTAAACAACTTGAGCTCCTTGAGTCTCTTTCTCTACGGCATGTTTTCCAATCCTTTAAACTTTCTTATGGATTTTCTCTAAATTCTCTCCAATTCATCAATGCCCTTCTTGAATTTTGGATACCAGAGTTGGACCTAGTATTCCAATAGTAGATGCACAGTTCCAAATACAGGCAACATAACCTTGAGAGTGAAGAAAACAAAGTAAGAGGGGATACAGCCGTGGACAGAAAAATTGACATAAGGAGGAAGGGTAGTGTAGATACGGGTCTAACAGGTGATGCTGATGGTAGAATGTCTGTGCCTAACAGGGTAAAGAATGTCAGTGAAGCCAAACAGCAAAAATTAAGATGTCTGTACACTAATGCAAGGAGCCTAGGTAACAAAATGGAGGAACTAGAGCTACTGGTGCAGGAAGTGAAACCGGATATTATAGGGATAACAGAAACATGGTGGAATAGTAGTCATGACTGGAGTACAGGTATTGAAGGCTATGTGCTGTTTAGGAAAGACAGAAATAAAGGCAAAGGTGGTGGAGTAGCATTGTATATCAGTGATGAGGTTAATTGTAAAGAAATAAGAAGTGATGGAATGGATAAGACAGAGTCTATCTGGGCACAAAATCACACTGGGAAAGAATGCTACTAGAGCCTCCCCTGAGACAGTGCTTTGGGGTGTGTTACAGATCGCCGGGATCTGATCTGGATATGGATAGAGACCTCTGTAATGTTTTTAATGAAGTAAACACTAATGGGAATTGTGGGATCATGGGAGATTTAACTTCCCAGATATAGACTGGAGGACAAGTGCTAGTAAGAATAAAAGGGCTTAGATTTTTCTGGGTGTGATAGCTGATGGATTTCTTCACCAAGTAGTTGAAGAACCAACAAGAGGGGATGCCATTTTAGATTTGGTTTGGTGAGTAGTGAGGACCTCATAGAAGAAATGGTTGTAGGGGACAACCTTGGTTCGAGTGATCATGAGCTAATTCAGTTCAAACTAGATGGAAGGATAAACAAAAATAGATCTGGGACTAGGGTTTTTGACTTCTCAAGGGCTAACTTTAAAGAATTAAGGAAATTAGTTAGGGAAGTGGATTGGACTGAAGAACTTGTGGATCTAAATGTGGAGGAGGCCTGGAATTACTTTAAGTCGAAGCTGCAGAAACTATCACAAGCCTGCATCCCAAGAAAGGGGAAAAAAAACCATAGGCAGGAGTTGTAGACCAAGCTGGATGAGCAAGCATCTCAGAGAGGTGATTAAGAAAAAGCAGAAAGCCTACAAGGAGTGGAAGAAGGGTAGGATTAGCAATGAAAGCTACCTTAGAGAGGTCAGAACATGTAGGGATAAAGTGAGAAAGGCTAAAAGCTATGTAGAGTTGGACCTTGCAAAGGGAATTAAAACCAATAGCAAAAGATTCTATAGCCATATAAATAAGAAGAAAATAAAGAAAGAAGAAGTGGGACCGCTAAACACTGAGGATGGAATGGAGGTTAAGGATAACCTAGGCATGGCCCAATATCTAAATAAATACTTTGCCTCAGTCTTTAATAAGGCTAATGAGGAACTTAGGGATAATGGAAGGATGACAAACGGGAATGAGGATATGGAGGTGGATATTACCACATCTGAGGTAGAAGCCAAGCTTGAACAGTTTAATGGGACAAAATCGAAGGACCCACATAATCTTCATCCAAGAATATTAAAGGAACTGGCACATGAAATTGCAATCCCATTAGCAAGAATTTTTAATGAATCGGTAAACTCAAGGGTTGTACTGTACGACTGGAGAATTGCTAACATAGTTCCTATTTTTAAGAAAGGGGAAAAAAGTGATCCGAGTAACTATAGGCCTGTTAGTTTGACATCTGCAGTATGTAAGGTCTTGGAAAAAATTTTGAAGGAGAAAGTAGTTAAGGACATTGAGGTCAATGGTAATTGGGACAAATTACAACATGGTTTTACAAAAGGTAGATCGTGCCAAACCAACCTGATCTCCTTCTTTGAGAAGGTGACAGATTATTTAGACAAAGGAAATGCAGTAGATCTAATTTACCTCGATTTCAGTAAGGCATTTGACATGGTTCCACATGGGGAATTATTAGTTAAATTGGAAAAGATGGAGATCAATATGAAAATTGAAAGGTGGATATAGAACTGGTTAAAGGGGAGACTAAAACAGGTCATACTGAAAGGTGAACTGTCAGGCTGGAAGGAGGTTACTAGTGGAGTTCCTCAAGGATCAGTTTTGGGAACAATTTTATTTAACATTTTTATTACTGACCTTGGGACAAAAAGCAGGAATGTGCTAATAAAGTTTGTGGATGACACAAAGCTGGGAGGTATTGCTAACACAGAGAAGGACCGGGATATCATACAGGAAGACCTGGATGACCTTGTAAACTGGAGTAATAGTAATAGGATGAAATTTAATAGTGAAAAGTACAAGGTCATGCATTTAGGGATTAATAATAAGAATTTTAGCTATAAATTGGGGACACATCAGTTGGAAGCAACAGAGGAGGAGAAGGACCTTGGAATATTGGTTGATCACAGGATGACTATGAGCCGCCAATGTGATAAGGCTGTTAAAAAAGCTAATGCAGTTTTAGGATGCATCAAGCAAGGTATTTCCAGCAAAGATAAGGAGGTGTTAGTAGCGTTATAAGGCACTGGTCAGACCTCATCTGGAATACTGTGTGCAGTTCTGGTCTCCCATGTTTAAGAAGAATGAATTCAAACTGGAACAGGTCCAGAGACGGGCTACTAGGATGATCCGAGGAATGGAAAACCTGTCTTATGAAAGGAGACTCAAAGAGCTTGGCTTGTTTAGCCTAACCAAAAGAAGGTTGAGGGGGGATATGCTTGCTCTTTATAAATATATCAGAGGGATTAATATTAGGGAGGGAGAGGAATTATTTAATCTTAGTACCAATGTAGACACAAGAACAAATGGGTATAAACTGGGCATTAGGAAGTTTAGACTTGAAATTAGATGAAGGTTTCTAACCATTAGAGGAGTGAAGTTCTGGAACAGCCTTCCAAGGGGAGTAGTGGGGGCAAAAGACATATCTGGCTTTAAGACTAAGCTTGATAAGTTTATGGAAGGGATGGTATGATGGGATAGCTTAATTTTGGCAATTGATCTTTGATTATCAGCAGGTAAGTATGCCCAGTGGTCTGTGAGGGGATGTTAGATGGGATGGGATCTGAGTTACTGCAGAGAATTCTTTCCTGAGTGCTGGCTGGTGAGTCTTGCCCACATGCTCAGGGTTTAGCTGATCGCCATATTTGGGGTCGGGAAGGAATTTTCCTCCGGGGCAGATTGGCAGAGGCCCTGGAGGTTTTTCGCCTTCCTCTGCAGCGTGGGGCATGGGTCACTTGCTGGTGGATTCTCTGCAGCTTGAGGTCTTCAAACCACAATTTGAAGACTTCAATAACTCAGACATAGGTTAGGGGTTTGTTATAGAAGTGGATGGGTAGGGTTCTGTGGCCTGTTTTGCGCAGGAGGTCAGACTAGATGATCATATTGGTCCCCTCTGACCCTAAAGTCTATGAGTCTATAACATAACTGGATCTGGGCAAAGAATGGATTTTTAGGTTCACTAGCAATTCTAAAAAATCTAAGCAGTTTTGTTTCAGGTCAAACCAAAGATGACACTTTTTCAAGATATTCAGTGACTCAAAAACTTGAATTTTTTTGAGTCAGGTTAAAACAAAAAGTACTTTTTGTTAAAAATATATATATTTTTAAATTTCAGACATTTTGACAAAAGCAAAGGATTACTAGATTCACAAAGTGGTAGGTGGCATCAGCCCACCTTTATTAGCTGTAGTCCAGTGGTTAGTATACTTCCCTGGGATGTGGGAGGCCCATGTACAATTTCCAATTCTGAAAGTACTTGAACTTGGTTTTCCATATTATAGGAAAGTAGCTTTGCCCCTGGGCTATGCGATGCTCTGCTGCAGTGTTTTCTCAACCTCCCCTTTGAAGTTCTTCCACTTTGAGTAAATAATTAAATACTCACGGGAAAATGTTTTTAATTTTGAATCTCTCCCATTGGCAGCAAGTACCCTAACCAGCAGACTATAAAGCCATTCACATTCACTGTCTCTGTCCAATGACTATTCACTATTGTCATTCTCAGTGGCAATTCATAGTCATTTATAATGACAATATATAGCCATTGGGCCAATGAGAGAGACTGGGAATGACTCTATAGGCTGCTGGTTAGGGTACTCACCCAGGCTGTAGGACAGAGGTGGGGAAACTATGGCCTGCGGAACCATCCTGCCTGGCCCTTGAGCTCCCTGATGGAAAGGCTAGCGCCCAGCCCCTCCCCCATAGCCTCAACTCACCATGCTGCCAGCACTCTGGATGGCAGAGCTGCAAGCTTCTGATGGGCAGCGTGGCAGTGAGAGCCACAGGTGTAGTATATTAAATTGCTCCCCATAGGAATGTGCTACTTACAGTGTATTACTTATGGCTGCCAGTCCTGGTGCTCTGAGCAGCATGGTAAGGAGGCAGGGAGTGGGGGGATTGGATAAGAGTCAGGAGGTCTCGGGGGGCAGTCAGGAGATAGGGAGCAGGGGGTGATTGGATGGGAGGGAGGTTCGGGGGGGGCATGGGAGTCCCAGGAGGCCTGTCATCGGGCAAGGGTGTGGATAGTGGTTAGGGAAGTCAGGGGACAGGGAGCATGGGTGGTTAGATAGGGAGTGGGGTCTCGAGAAGGCAGTTAGGGGCAAGGGAAGGGGCAGTCAGGGGACAAGGAGCAGTGGGGGTTGGATGGGTTGGAGGTTTGAGGGGAGCAGTCAGAGGACGGGAAGTGGGAAGGTCTGGATAGGGAGCAGGCTGTTTGGGGAGGCACAGCCTTCCCTACCCAGCCCTCCATGCAGTTTTGGAACCCCAATGTGGCCCTCAGGCCAAAAAATTTACCCACTCCTGCTGTAGGATCTTCAAGGTCTTGACGCTGCTCCAATTACTATTTCATTATTTATACAAAGTGGAAGAGTTTTGACAGGAGAGATTTAGAAAGCCCAGTAGCTGGGGCACTGTCCTGTACTATGAAGGACCAAGACCCTTTCCACAACAGCCAGAGCAGGGAATTAAACCTGAGTATTCCATATCATAGCAGAGCACCCTTACCACTGGGCTCATGTTTATAAAGGAGGTATCTGGTCCCTGGGAACCCTACCACTTCTGAGATCCTTTTCTAGTCCCCCTTTCAAGAGGCAGGCCCATGCCATCACTTATTTTTGTGACAGGATTGTGCACTCCAACCTCTCCCTGGCTGGGTCTCCAAGTTAAATCTTCTCAGTGTGAACTGTCACCTAGCAAGTTGAAGTGGGCTTGGACACTGGGAAAGTTATCTTTTGGAAGCCTGTGGCCAGTAATAGTCTGCAGTGATACAGAGGCAGTTTTCTATGTAATGAAGTGTGATGTATTTGACCAAATGTTATGCAGAGCTGAGAGAAGTCAATTTAAAAATAACAGAGAGGTCTATATATGTTTTATCTATGCTTAGCATTCCCCTCAAGCCCCAGATAGATATACCTTAGCTTTCCTGTGCTCTGTTCTTTCTGGGCACCAGCTTGTGTGCTGCAGACCCTTACTCTTACAGCAGTCAGTCTGTGTGTGAGCCATGCTGCAAACTCTCTGTGGTCCCTGTCAGCTTCTAGCTAACCTGACCCTTTCCCCCTCCCCTTCTGCTAGAGCCACCTTTTTAACTCCTCAGCATCCTTTGATCTCAGCCCTAGCCTTGGGAAAAGAAAAATATCCTAATGTAGATGGTGCCAGACAGTTAGGTTCTTTCCCCAACTAATGGTCCAGCCATTGCTGTCTTAATTCCTATGAAGCAAGTACCAGAGAGGCTGTCTTACCTGTCTCTTTGTTTTAGCCTTCTTGGGTACCTTAGCAGCGTCTCCTTACAGCCTTCTTTTATTTAACTATATGTTTTAAGTTAGGCAACCATATAAAATTAAACAGGGAAACAAAGTATTTCATTACATTCCTAAGAAATAATACAGACATTGCTCCTGCTTGTCACAAGAGTTCCCCCTGCTTCCCCTGCCCCCAAGGGTTTTATGAATCTTGTCTTCCTATGCTTTTATCAATATGCCCCAATTGAAATATGTTGATTCTAAATGAAAAATTGTTACAATTATATTGAAATGGTTTGATTTTTTTTTTAGTTTGTCAAAACTATTGAGCAAACTCAACATAAAATTAGAAAACTGGTTGAGGTTGACCAAAACTATTTGCCCAAAAAGTTTTGGCCAGCTTTAAATACAACCACCCTACACCTACCTGATATTCCCGTTTTATACACCCAAGGATCACATTGACTCCACCACGTCACAATGGGTGCTTGTGGTCAGCTCAGTAACCACCAGGACCTTCAAGTTCTTTTCACAATTACTGTTTCCCAAGACAGAGTCTCCTTCCAGTAAGTAGGGCCTGCCTTACAGGGTTTACCTTCCAGATAAGGGAGGTGTTTGTCCTCTTCTTGCAGAACGGCAACACAGGCCAAATGGGAAACCCTTTCAGTATGGAACAGCTCCCAGACACAGTCATGAATATTATAAGAGAGAGACACATGCAACAAAGACTTAAACAGAAGGAGTGATTTGTGTTGCGATGGCCACAAAAGAAGTGTATTCAAGAATAAAACAGGAACAACAGGAAGACATATACATCTGATAAGAGAGAAGCTTTTTGTCCTTAATACATTGGAAACATTGTCCAAGAACAGTTAATCTTTGGGAAATATTACCCATTTCAAGGTCAGTAATGGATTATCAGTCTTCTGAGCACCAATCTGCCTGTTTGAGCTGCCATTTTTAGAGGGAAGAAAGTTGGTACACTGATGATATCTCATTTATCCACCTACAAGACAATCTGTTTAATAGGAACTGGATGTAGCCTGTACTCAAATGCAGTAAATTCAGTCCTTTAGGTTGCCTTCTTGTTATACGGCACTGGTGCTGGTTTCCTACTATGTAAGCAATCTCCTAAATAAAATATTGGATATTTTTACAGTTTGATGCTTTGGAACCCAATCTTGCCCTAAGGACTCATCATTGAAATCAAGAGTTTTTCCCAAGTAAGGAGAGAATGGTCTAGCCATTAACATCCTTTATCATAGTTCAAAATATTATTAGGATTGACCCTTTGGGAATTAGTAGTACTGCAATTTTAGGTCCACTAACTCAGCAGAAGATTCTGTCATTAAGATTAGCTATTCCCCATTCCAACCTCATCTACCTCCATCTCTTCCCTCAAAACTGTGAAAAACCTTTGAGATCCATCCAGCGAGTTTCTATGGCATCCCAGGTATGGATATGCCACCACAGAGCTGAGTCTCTCACCTTCCAGGAGAGCCCCATTAAGGTAAATATCCCTCTACTCACAGAAGCTTGGAAAAAGATAAGATAACTGGGGTCTCATGCCAGTAGGAGGAAACAGGACAATGACCCCACCCCATCCTCTTATATGTACACAATAGCCAGCCAGAATTCCAGTCCTTCTCTATATGATTGTAGTGCCTCACTGCCTCTTACTACAGACCCTGCACCATTTGTACAATATAGCACTAAAAGATTAGCTAGTGTCCTGAAAAATTTGCAGCGTCACAAAAAATAAAACATATCTGACACAGCAGTTTCTATTCCTATACTTTAATCAGAAAGCCCAGAACAAAGAGGTACTGAATATTTATAGCTCATTGTTTGTAAACCTTGCAGGCTAGGACTATAACAGGGTTTAAAAGAGAACTAGATAAATTCAGGGAGGTTAAGTCAATTAATGGCTCTTAGCCACAATGGATAAGGAATGGTGTCCCTAGCCTCTGTTTGTCAAAGGGTGGAGATGGATGGCAGGAGAGAGATCACTTGATCATTACCTGTTAGGTTCACTCCCTCTGGGGCACCTGGCACTGGCCACTGTCGGCAGACAGGATACTGGGCTGGATGGACCTTTTTTCTGACCAAGTATGGCCATTCTTATGTTCTTATGTTATGTTGCACTGGGCTTGGGTAATATCCAAAATTTGTACAAAGAGTAACTATTGTTTAAAAGTATATTACAAAAATAATCCACACATCTGCCGAGCCAAGAGGAATAGAGACTAATTTTATAATGTGCAACATTTGATTTTACCTAATCACATTTCTGGGCTAAAGCAATCTTTGAATTACACACAAGAATTTAGAACTACCTTAAATGATGAGCTGAAGCTTGGCCTACACTTAAAAATTAGATCAACATAGACACTTGACGCCATATCCCTGACCAATGTAGCTATGACGAGGTAACCCTCAGTGTAGATGCAACTATGTTGACAGAAGAATGATCCTTATATTTGGGGAGGTGGTGTTCCTACACCAACAAAAAAACAACAACCCTCCTTCAGTGTAAGCTAGGCGGTTATGCTAGCATAGCTATGCAGAAGAAGTTAAGCCTGCATAGTCTCTGTAGTGTAGACACACCTGAAATAGAACTTTAGGGAACAAAGAGTAGCTCATATTTCATTCAGTAGCAGAAAAGAAAAGAGAAAAATGAAAGCTTCCATCATGTACCAAGCCACCAAAATGTCACATCTATCATAAAATTAAGGGTTTATAATACTCCTAAACTTCACAAGTAAGTTGGATTATTGAAAGCACAGTAACCTTTTTTTAACTTTGTACTTCATGTAATAAGAGTATTATCTGCAATCTATTTTTGATTGAAATCCAAGTTTTCTATCATAAGAGCCTTACATAGTTGAAACTTATTATCAGCATTTTGCTGACCCTTACTGCCCTTTCATTCATGAGAAGAACATTCAGTAGACATTCCCAAATAATTTTATGACATTTAGCGAATCATTTCACCATTAAAGGGCACATTTCTTTTCTCTGAGATTAGCTGGAAGAAAATTATATTGAAAGCATAAGCATACAAAGAAAAATTTTAGCTGATCTTAATACGCAGTAAAATCAAAACAAATCAGTGCCAACAAGTACTAGTAATGAAGGATCAGACATTACATTGGAGGATAGAGTGAAGAAAGAAGAAGGAGAATTTGAGAGAAGAAAGTAACAAGTAAAAGGAACAGAGGGAATTTCAGAGGGATTTGAGAAAACAATGGGCTATTTTCTACCAAGGAATAAGCCTTCATGCTGCCCAGTAAAAGATAGGATGAGTTACCCAAACCAATATAAAGACTCCAAATCCATAAACTAACTCTCCATCCCTTCCAGCCCCAACCAACTAAAAACGTACATCCAGTCTGTGCTCGGAGTATGAATTGAGTCTCTTTGTTCATGAGATACAACTTGCTCATTCATCTACTCTGTGGTCTTGACAAAGAGCGAGGAGCATGGCTGAATTTTTTTCCCTGAAATATACTTGTCTGAGACAAAACACTATTAAATGAGACTAAAAATATCTGTGCTGCCACAAAGCCAGGGTTGTATCCTGGGACACTTTGCTTCCTCACTTCACCAGCAATACGGAAAAAGAATAAGCAACCCTCTGTTTAAACTCGAAAGTTTGTCTCTCTCACCAACAGAAATTGGTCGAGTAAAATATATTACCTCACCCACCTTGTATCTTTAATATCCTAGGACCAACATGCCTACAACACTGAATCCATCAATTCAAAATGGCTAATACCAAGGGAGTAACACACTCTACCATATCTCCCATGGAGATTTTGTATTTTTTTTATTTCCCCCCATAATCTGACTTAAAAGCAATGCATAGAGGAAGGTTGTTTGCTCTCAGAAAATTTAGTTCCTGGGATATGGGAGGTATGAGAAGAGGGAGAGGAAGTGAGACAGGCAGTGTGTAGTAAGAACAATAGAGTAACTAGAGATTACTCCAGTCCCTCAGTAAAGCCATTAATGTGAGCACCTCAGCAGGTGCTAGAATTCTAAAGCAAATAATTATGGGTGCTTTTCCCTTTCTACTGTGTTTCCAAAGACTACCTACTACTGGATTCAGAAAGAGATAAATATTATAATCTGCATTTTTACAGATGAGTCACTGAAGATTAGGCACTAATAACATAAGAATGATCCATCTAGTCCAGTATTCTATCTTCCGACAGTGGTCAATGTCAGGTGCCACAAAGGGAATTAACAAATAGGTAATAACTGTAGATATACCAATCTCCTAGAACTGGAAGAGACCTTGAAAGGTCATTGAGTCCAGCCCCCTGCCTTCACTAGCAGGACCAAGTACTGATTTTGCCCCAGATCCCTAGGTGGCCCCCTCAAGGATTGAATTTACAACCCTGGGTTTAACAGGCCAATGCTCAAAACACTGAGCTATCCCTCCCCCTGCAATGATCAAGTGATCCATCTCATTGCCCTTTCCCAGCTTCTGGCAAAACCTAATAGCCATTGATGGACTTATCCTCCATGAATTTATCTAGTTATTTTTTGAACCCTGTTATAGTCTTGGCCTTCACACTATCCTCTAGCAAGGAATTCTAAAGGTTATGCCATAGTCAAACATGAAGTCTACAGCAGCGTAAGAACATGAACCCAGATATCTGGAGCCAAGTCCAGTTCTTTAACTACAAGCCCATCTTTCCTCTCTATGATGCTTACATTTTACTCTTGGGAGTACAGGAATTCCCATTAGTTCTCATTCCAGCACCTGCCAACTATGCAAGCAAAAGAGACTATAGTCCACGAGGAGAGCTTCATTTCTTTATTGCCATATTTTCCTGTTACTGGAGATGGGCATGGATTTCTTAGCTAAAAATTGTTGCTGTAGGAAACAAGATAGAGAGTGCAGAACACTTATTGCAAGGGATAGTTCACATTTTCATAAAACAATACTGTGACATTAGCAGATCACTCGCCAGCTCATGCCAAGATCCTCATGTCTTAGTTGAACACAATCTGTCTGATTCACTTGTGGGTTAATATTGATACAATAGGTATTAGAATTATAAGAAAACGTGTGGTGTATTGAATGCTTGTGAGTTGCTGCAGGCACTAATCTTATTTTTAAAATCTGTGTTCCATATTGTAGTATATTTGAGCAGTTATATTGTGAGCCTCAGTGACTATATGAATTGCCATACAGGAGAGAGATATTAACTAGTGTGAAAAACTGCTCTCCTACAGAAAATTGATATGCCCCTCCTGAAAGAGGAGACCCATGATGAGCTCTGGTTGGATCTTACAACTGGAAACTCCCTATATCTGGACTAAGAAACCATCAACAAAAAGACTAAACACTCTTATCGTTCTGCTTTCCCCCCTGTGAAGATGTCTTGCAAGTGGATGCCACCCATCCGCTGAGTTTGCAGCTCAGAGCACAATGTAGGAGGGGGATAAAAATCCAAAACCAAAGGAAATAAGCATCTCTATGCGGCTTGGATTCTGGAGGGAGGGGTAAAGTGTTTCTAAGCATAAGCACAAAATCCTCAGCTGCTTAGCTTGGATTAACCCTGCAAGTCAAATACAAGTTGCTGATTACAGAAGCCTATATTACCTTTTGAAACCTAAGACTGACTTATTTATGTATCTATAAAAGCAGCAGAGAGTCCTGTGGCACCTTATAGACTAACAGACGTTTTGGAGCATGAGGTTTCGTGGGTGAATACCCATGTTGTCAGATGCATGTCATTTATGTATCTACGTTTGTTTACTTTAACCTCATAAATAACTCTCTAATTTCTTTTTCCTATTTCATGAATCCCCATAAAATTTACTATAGGATTGACTACAAGCAATGGCACTGGTGTGAGATCCCAAGCACAACTGACCCGGTGTAAGTGACTGTTCCTTTGGGATTAGGAGTAACCTGATTATTGCAGTGATTCTTGGTTCAAAGGGCCATCTATAGGAAATACACTCATGTGGGTGGCAAGACAGACTGGAGTACCCTGGGTAACTATTTATGACTCTGTATTAAGGATGTTGAAATGTTTATGCAGTTTGCACTGTGTGCAGGTGGTTGGTGAAATCTAAATTTAAAACTCACAGCCAACTTGGGGTTTGTGCCCTGGGTTTCAAACAGTCTTCCCAGAGAGGTTGATACTCATGCTCTTGTGTCACTGTAGGCAGAAATACAAATACAGCCACAGAGCAAATCTTCGTAGTATTGCCTTGCTGTGTCTGATTTAGACACATATACTGTTTGGTCCTCGGAGACAATAAATATTAAAGACCTGAGGGTGAAGACAACAAAGGATTGGACCCTGGACCATTGTCATCCCTGTCATGGAACACACTCAGTAAGTATTAAATTAAGGACTATCTGTGCTTCTTATATTTTTTGTATCAAACAATATTCTATTATAATTCTGACTTTTTTCAACATTCTATTGGATAATGAACTTAGCTTAGCAATTACTGACTTTGTCATGCTTGTATTGACACTGCCTTTGATGTACTTTCAAGCTAACTTACTTGTCCTTTTCTTAACATTTTGAATAAGACTTCTCTGATTTTACCAAACCTGAGAACACAACCCATATCAACACACCAGGATGTTAGAGAGGGAATATACTGTGCTTCATCTTGATCAGAGGCCTTTTCCTTAATATCACTGTAAACTGGATTATCCTGAAAGATATACTATGGTTCTTGCAGACAATGGTGAAGGCTGTCAAGATGTAAACAATGCAAGCTGGGTCCTGCTTTCTCAATGGGTTGCCCCTTGGTGTTAAAGATGACAAGGGGAATCAAGCTGCATTTGGCCCCCAGAACGTATTTTAGACCCCCACCTTTTATTGCTAGTATGTTGCAGATTGCCAGCCAAATGAATGCTTAGCAAGTTATCTATACAGAAAATACAGTATGTCTCTATTTTCCTAAGGTTAATGTATGGAACAGGGACATGGTGCTCCTTTTATTTGTCTTTCTAAACCTGAGCAATACATTACTAGAGCTTCATGGACAATCTATTGCTCCTTTTTCAGAGTCTTATTGCCAGTAATGGCTTGCGGATATTGATGATGGCTGGCTAATGAAACATACTAAACTACAAAAAGTCAAACCTATTTTTTAAGTTGGTAAAGGCATGCAATAGGTTTTATATAAATAGATATTCAGTGTTTCAAAAAAATGTGGTAGCAGATCCTTCTCAGCAGTTAGAAAATGATGTGCATACAATTGGGATCACTTTAAAACACTACCTTTGCTCATCTAGAAGTGATATATTGCTACTGTTCTACAGAGATGTGAGGAAGACCTGGGAACTTCATGCAGAGAGAAATCTTCTGTCTTTTGAACATTAATTTATTAGCATCTGAATTTGTACTGGATTTATAATCAGTATATAGTGGCCCAAGTCCTAGCATTCTGAACATTCCTGAACCTGGTCCTGTGACTGCCAGCACAGCATGCTGATTTTCTCTTCATAAAGCTGTGCCTGACTCTATTTAATCTTGTAAGACAGATGATGCCCTACAGACTATGGTTTCTTTCAACATTTAAGGAAAGTGATCACTTGATCACAGCAGAAAACAGAGTGCACTATCATTTACGTTTGTGTGGTATCATCTTTATTAGAGCAACAACACAAGGCCACAGCTTGGAAACTGGAAATCTGGGGTGAAATCCTGGCTCCAACAGAGCCAATGGCAAAACTCCCATTGACTTGAGTGATGCCAGAATTTCCTTCCAGCAACTTGAGCTGACGTTCATAATGCTTCTCAGCAATAGGCTTTCCGAAACTGGTTCTGAAAAAGGATTCACTTCAAATACATATGGAACAAAACCAATTTCAGCATTAATAGAGAAAGTGACCTTTATACTTGTTTTGGGAATATTGCTGACAACAATCAGCAGCCGGTTAGTTTCTGGGTGCAGTTGGGGCTTACTCAGTTCCAAACAATTATCAGCTTACTGTAGACCAACATGACAATAATGCTCAGTAATAATGATAATTAATTTCTTCCTGAAAAGTTCACTAAAAAATTAAAAGCTCAGATACCATGTCCAGTTGGAATCAGTATTTTACAGCAGAGATTTAAATAGGGAGAGGTAAAACAAAAGGCACAAACACAAGAAATTTAGTTGGAAAACTCAAATCAAAGGCATTTAGAACCTTATGCATCCACAGAAGCACCCTTTAGAGAAGTGCCAGCTAGAATCAGGGGCGGCTGCAGGCCCCAGCACTCCAAGCGTGCTTGGAGTGGCATGCTGCGGGGGGCTCTCTGCTGGTCGCCGGGAGGGCGGCAGGCGCCTGCCGCCCTCCTAGACACCGGCAGAGCGCCCCCCACGGCATGCCACCATGCTTGGGGCGGCGAAATGTCTAGAGCTGCCCCTGGCTAGAATCTAGCGCAGCAAAAGCTGTTTTATTTCACAAACAAATGTTAAACGTATTTAATTATTTCATCATAATGGGTCAAGTCCTGATCATGCAGCCTTTAGCCACACTTGTGATCACTTACTCAGTTAAGCAGATACACTGGTGTGCATAAGTGCTCACCACAATGAGTAAAACCTGAGCAAATGGATCCTAAGCAAAAGCTAGTCTTAAAAACCTGCACATAGGCTCCTTGAAAAATAAATTGTCCCTGACAAAACATGTTGAGATATTTAAAACACAATCTTAAGAACAAAATGTTAAGAACTTAAACTTTAACCTCTTGTAAAAAAATTATGCAATTGCAAATCTTGGATTCAGTAAGATTATATACTGGTCTTCAAAATACTGTGTCTTAATATTTTGTATACTATAACTTCTCAGAACAAGCACATAGTATCAAACATCAACATAACAATGGCACTGAGATCAGTAGGAAAATGTCTTTTCTTTTTTTATATAATACGCAGGCTCAAAAATTGAGGGCTCTTTTTTTTTTTTAAATTTGGCTTTAGGAGAAATTTGTGGGGAAACAGATTTTTGGCACTCAGACTGGTTGTGTGTTACCTTGGAAATGTTCTCCTGGTGAATAATTCAAGGTCGTCTTTGATTTTTGTATCTGCAACTTTGAAGTATGTGATTATAATGAGTTTTGTCATGTATCCAGCATCTGTTAAAATGGGGCCTGCTTTTTATGTTACAAATGCGCACAATCTACATGACTGGAGAAGAAAATTGGATAATTGTCTGCACAAATCACAAATTATGGACACTGGCTTATATATTTACCTTTGTTGTGAATCCCTTCACAATAATTGCACATGCAAATAGGATTTGCATACACAATTCCATACTTCACTTGTTTAAAAACCATGTCAACATTTTTTAAAGCAAATAAATTATTAAAAATTAGACTTAACCTAAGTTTCTGCTCAAACCTAGCTAAGGCCAGAGCATTACTGAAAAATATTGTGCATGCTATTGTATTTGTGTGTTTGAAGAAGTCTGAAAAGTTCAGAGAAGCACAAGAAACTCTCTGAAGAAGTCAGGCAGTAATCTGAGGTTATTAACAAAAAGCAGAAAGTCTACAAGGAATGGAAGAAGGAATGGATCATCAAGGAAAGCTTGGAGGTCAGAAACTGTAGGCCAAAAGGGAGAATGACCAAAAGCCAAGCAGAGCTGAACCTTGCAAAGGAAATTAAAACCAATAGTAAAAGGAGATTCAGTTGAAAACGACAGGAGGGGGAGAAAGTCGTGGATGGTTGATTACAGGATAACTATGAGAAGACTATGTGATGTGACTATGAAAAAAGCTAAGGCAACACTAAGATGCATCAGGCAAGGTATTTCCAGCAGAGATAGGGAAGTATTATTACCATTGTACAAGGCACTAGTGAAACCTCGTCTGAAATACTATGTGCATTCTGGTCTCCCGCATTTAAAAAAGATTAATTCAAATTGGAACATGTGCAGAGAAGGGCTACTAGGAAGGTCAGAGGAATGGAGAACCTACCTTACAAGAGAAAATGTAAGGAGCTTGCCTTGTTTAGCCTAACCAAAGGAAGGCTGAGGGGAGATATGATTGCACTCTATAAATACATCAGAGGAATAAAGAACAGGGAGGGAGAGGAGTTATTTAAGTTGAGGCCAATATTGGCACAAGAACGAATGGATATAAACTGGCCATCAACAAGTTTAGGCTTGAAATTAGATGAAGGTTCTAACCTTCAGAAGAAAGAAGTTCTGGAACAGCCTTCCAAGGGGAGTAGTGAGGGGGGCGGAAAAAACTTGTTTCAAGACTAAACTTCATAATTTTATGGAGGAGATAGTAGGATGAGGTACAATGGCATATGGCCCATCTGCAACTGCTATTAGCAAATATCTCCAACAGCTGGAGATGGGAAGGACTCTGAGTTACTACAGAGAATTCTTTCCAAGGTGTCTAGGTGGTGGGTCTCAGCCACATGCTCAGGGTCTAATTGTTTACCATATTTGGGTCCAGGAAGGAATTTCCTAATGGGTCAGATTGGCAGAGATCCTGAGGATTTTTAATCTTCCGTTGCAGAGTGGGGGTGCACAGATCACTTGCTAGTTTGAACAAGAGGATTCTCTTTGACCTGAAGTCTTTAAATCAAGATTTGAGAATTTCAGTAACTCAGCCTGAGGTTATGGGTCTATTACAGAAAGGGGTGGGTGAGGCCCTGTGGGCTGTGGCCTGCAAAATGCAGGAGGCTACACTAGATGATCATGATGGCCCCTTCTGGCCTTAAATTCTCTGTGGTGTACTTTGTAGGCAACTCATGGAGGTATGTGCCTGACACAGACATGTGCTGGTGCTGAGTCATATTCCCATATTAGCAGGACCCTTCCTAACCCAGATTTACAGGCTGACACAAACAATGGCAATAGGTTGGCCTGGTAGAGCTGAAATCTTCAAAGAAGTTGAGGAAGTTAGTTGCTGAACTGCAATTGAAACCCAGTGGAATTTGAGCACCTAAATCCCCAAGGTTCCTTTGAAAATCCCAAGCTATCTGGAACTGCTCAGTTTGCTGAACACTGCACAACTCCCATGTGCATGACTTCTCCATGTTTGTCAGCACTAAATTGAAACTGTTATACCACTTTTCCCTAGGTCTAGTAGTGTTTATGTGGGGTGGAAGGTAGCTGTTTCTAACTGTATACTAATAGGACATTATACCACATAATGCTGTTTTGCTATTTAGTGTGAGCTTTGTCAGCCCTTTGAACTGTAGCTCATAACCATCGGGGGGTTTTCTGCTCCAGCTAATGAACATAAGTTAATACTGGTGTGTATGTGTGTTTTAATAGTGGTATGATGATTTGGTGATTACTTCAATGGACCAAAGGCATAAGATTCTCTGAGATCAAGGAGTTCTCTGTTATCTACCAATTAATCATCTGCTCAGCGTGGGCACAGACAACCAACATGGGTAAAAGTTGACTGCTTAAGTATTACAAAGTAAGCATGAATCAGGAGAGCAAGTTGAAATATTTTATAATATTTTATATATTCTAAAATCTCAGGGTGCTAGAAAAATGCTTGAGCCAAACATTTAGTGGCACTGATATTCTCTTATTCTCCCTCTACCCTCCCAATCCAGTTAATGTTTATTTCTGAACATAAAATAATCAGCATCTTTATCGACTCTTTAGCACTAAATGATGAATGACATAAAATCAATCAGAAATTGTGAGCCCCAGTTTTGGCTCCTCTCCAAGGATCTCTCAAACCTCTAGGGCCAACATCTGAGCATGCAAAACTGCAAACAGTGAAACTGCTGTCAACATCCCTACAGCATCAGCTGTAATGCCAGTCTATCTTCAAAGATTCAAAGCTAGATGAAAAATACTATCAGCATCTATATACACATACTATCCCCATCAGGAGCCACTGTCTGAAAGAGAACATGAAAAACACAAAAGCAGAGAATATCACTTAGTGTAAACTTCTCTAGCTTCACTGATTTCAAATATGCGGTGTGGATTTACACTAGCTGCAGATCTGGCCCTAAGTCTGCCTCTGCCAAGTTTTCATTAAAAAACCTGGCCCCACGTCAAATTGGGAATAAATTTCTCCCTCTGTCCCTCCTGACTCCAACTCTCCCTGAACTAATTTCCTTACTCCCTACACAACACCCTTTTTTGTATCCCCTTAGCACATCTCCCTTCTCCTGGAGTCTATTTGTCAGTGGATCTCCTCCTGTCACAGAGTGTGGGGGAGACAGGGCCCTGCACCCCACACTTTCTGTGATTCACCATGACTCTCAGCCAGCCAGTAAAACAGAAGGTTTATTAGACAACAGGACCACAGTCCAACACAGAGCTTGTAGGTACAGACAACAGGACCCTCTCAGTCAGGTCCACCTTGGGAGGCAGGAAGCTTAAACCCCAGCCTTGGGGCTCTCTCTGTTTCCCCAGCCATCTCCAAACTGAAGCCCCCTCCAGCCTCTCCTCTGGCCTTTGTCACACTCCTGAGGCCACCTGATCTCTTTGTCCTCCAATACCTTCAGTTGGCACCTTTGCAGGGGAGGGGCCCGGGCTCTCAGTTGCCAGGAGACAGGGTGTCAGCCATTCTTTGCCCAGAAACCATCACACTGGCCCTCTAGGGCTCTGCAACAATCACACACCCTTATCCCACCACCTAAATACTTAAGAAAGGCATAGTATTCAGAGAAAACATTAAGAACATTCCCACTTCGTCACACCTCCTTCCTCTGGCATCTCTTCCTCCCCCCACTTCCCTTGCTCATGGACCTCCCCATGCTATCATAGAACTCTGCCTTGGGACTCATTCATATTTTTAATTCCTTTCCCACCCCCCCCCCAATGGTCTCTACTTCTCCTCACAGGGCTCTCTCTCCGCTCTTCCTATCTTTCCCTATGGTGCCTCTCTCTGCTTCTCCCTTTGGTCTCCCCCCACTCCAAACACACACACACACACACACACACAACCACTCCCATGTGCTTGGGAACTCTTGTTTCTGTTGGTTCATTAAACACTTTCCTTCCTGCCCCCAGAACCTTCACTCAGTCTTCCTCCACAAACTGTCCACACTCAGTCCCCAGTAACCCCACACCCTCTGCCTTTCTCATCAATCCTGCCTGTCATAGCACCTCATCATTTCCCAACCCCCCCCCGTCTGTCCCAGCAATCCTTTTATCCCCTCTGCTTCCAAACCTTCTGCCCCTTCATCACGTCTCCCAGTGACCCCTTTACCACAACACCTCTCATCCCCCTAGCCCCTGTCTCCTGCTTTGTTCTGCAGTCACATGCACAGAGTGGGGGAGAAAGAAGCATCCAGAGGCTGCAATAAAAGTTGTGTCATAGTGCTCTTTGCTGGAAGAAGGCCAAAGGAGCAGTGTTGTATTTAAAAATAATTGCTCACAGCTGGGCCTAGATGGCTAGGTAAGAAGTGAAAGCATGGAGGTAGCACCTCCTACTGTCTCCCACAGCAACTAGCCTAGTAGCCTGCCAAATAGGATAATATACAATACATACAAATGGAAGATTCATTAGGAGATGAGGGTGTTACCAGACCTAACAACCCTGGTTTAGCATCATTTACTTTACTTGAGTATATGTGAGAGAAAAAGTTGTATTTTCGGTGCTGTTAGGAAAAACGTAATTAAAACTATCGCATACAAACAGACCTGTCAAATAAATCAGCATTAAAATAGCTTCTAGAAGACAAATAACACTGCTCTACAGCCAAAATGCTTCTGAAATAAATGTAGTCCAACTTTACTAATTCTGGGTCACTGAGAACGAAAATCATGCTTAAAATTGTTGATTGGCTCTAGTTTTCAAGATATGCTATTGGGTCAGTACATACGACCCTTGACTTGGGAATGGCGGAGGATAAGTGAGTTATAAAGGGAAGGGATCTCAGTTTAAACCAGAAATGACTAAAATAACTAAAATACATCTTTGACTGGATCTATGAATAAATCTATGACTGGGTTTGGACAGTACTTGCTTTTTAGGCAAAACAATGAATGATGCAATCTGAAGCTGGTATTGCGTCATACATGATATGAATTGCATCATGTTATTCCTAGAAGTCATGGATGATGCAATCATAACGAAGCTTACATCACTCTGCTGAACAAATTGTCCTATATCAGCTCTAGAAATCATAGAGTGTGGTGCTCTCTTATTTGTCAGTGTTTGATTTTGCAAAGGGACACATTTCTGTTTAGCCAAAGTGAGCAGAGATGCCTCGTACTTGTGTGAACAGTGCAGATAACTTCTGCTATGTTTGTGGTGAAGTGACTTTTGCATCACAAAAGCGCAGTATAACCACTATGGTTAAGAAAGCCTATCACCTTTCTTTTGGCTGCAAAATTGGAGATCAGGGCAAGAGGTAGGCCCCACACATATGCTGCAACACTTGTGCAACAATCATCACCAGTGGTTGAACAGGAAAAGGAAATCTATGCCTTTTGCAGTGCCAATGATTTGGAGACAGCCAACAGACCATACCTGCAATTGTTCCTTCTGGTGCCTCCAGTTGGGAAAGGTGTGTCAAAGAAGAAAAAGTGGACTGTGCATTATCCAAACATTCCATCAACTATACGCCCAGTACCCCACGGAGAAGGACTGCCGGTTCCTGATGCACCAGAATCCTTCTCACTTGAGTCAGACGAGGAAGAGGATGAAACTTCTGGTCTTGAACCATCAATGTCACAGGACCCACATTTTCTCCCATCCTCCTCCTCTGAACCACACCTCATAACACAAGGTGAACTGAATGACCTTGTCAGGGATTTGGAAGTACCCAAGAGTAAGGCAGAGCTGTTGGGCTCCAGACTACAGCAGTGGAATCTCCTGGCAGGCTGTCAGGGCAAATGGAGCCCATCAATGCTTGCAGACTATTGCTGGACAGTGACAAGAGATGCTCCATTTCATGAATACAAGAGACAAGCCAAGAAGCGCCGAGTAGACACTGAATAGGACTAAACTATGTACAGAATAGTTTTTTGCCTTTTGTTTCATAATAAATTTCATTTATATAACCCTTCTGCTGATTTTTAAAGTGTTACATAAACAGGACAGGTGAAATATTATCATGTAAAGCAACCATAAACACATGAAAAGACCTAGGTTTACAATTTATTATTAAAACTCTACTATCTACACAATATACATAGACATAAAATATAAAAATTTAAATATCTTAGCAACAGTAGCCAATCAGTTGTTTAAATTGTCATATTTGAATTCAGCACATCAAAATACATAATAAATAGCACATTTTATCTCTGAAGCAGACGACTTCTCAAAAATTGTAGACCAGTGTAATGTATAGATTTTCAGAGTTAACAATGAGCTTTTTGGAAATAAGCGTCACAGTTTACTATAAAATGATCAAAGAGGGATTAGGTAACTATTCAGCTTATTGGAAAACAGTTTTAGGATATCTCTGAGATTGAGAAAGTGACTAAGAAGCTGAAAATACTACTGGAGATTAAATTAATCTGAAGAGTGACAGACATTCAATTAGTATGCAGTCATTAATGTTAACTTTGATTGTTAAAGTCATCAACGGGAAAAAAATTGTTGGCATTAAAGCTGTTAATGACAAAGTCATCAAGAGGATTTCATTTCATTAAAAAAAAGTTGGTTAGTGCTGTTTTCTTCCCTGAATTCTGGGGTCCCTCATGACATGAAACAACACATTTCAGTGTGGATTTCCTTCATTCACCATAAATTCCCTGCAGTGTAGAAATTATGCCAATGGCTACTTATTTATTGCTAGAACATGCATATTATAAGGTTTAAAGGATAAAATGTGGACTGAAGATTTAGGGACGGATTCTGTACTGAGATCTGGCCATTTTCCAGCCTCTTTACACCTCTAACATGATTCAAACTGGCTGTAGAACTTCTCAGACAGAGAACTCCCTATTGATGGAAGCAGATCTAATGTAGGCCCTCTTCCCGCTTCTTCACCCAAACTATCCAACCTTGGTATAAGGGGAATGTTGGGGCAGGGAAAGGGCAAGAGAGAACTGAATCCTCATCGTCAATGAGCTATGTATGTTTAATATAGGAAAACTCTGAAAAAGGTAGAGAAGGATGAGGAGTGGTCAGAGCCTTGGCTTTATAGTTTTCCAGCGTAAAGCAGGTAAAGCATACCTGTACAATTACTGGTAATAAACATAAAACCAACATTGCCAGCTGTCATGCTTTTGTTTCTGGTAATATTTGGAGTTTTTCATAAAGCCACAGCTATTAGAGACAAGTAATTACTTGAGCTCAGCTTTCATTAAGGAAAAGGAGGTTTTTAATCCTCATGGTTGCAGCAGAAATCTTGACAACATGAAAACAAGTGCAGCCTAAAGGTGTAGAAACCAGACGGAAGACAAAACCACACACAAGTATTTAACAGTGTCTCATGATTTGAAACAAATCTTGTGAATTTTGGGGGCCTAGTACATTATTTTTGAATGTGTAGGGTTGGCAATACTGTACACACCAGCAGCTTACATCAAGATTATGATAAAACTGTGCATATGATAAATAGCACTAATTATCTGTCCTACTACCAAATAGTAGCTGCTGCTATTCAACAAATATAAATAAAGAGCAATAACCATCAAGAAACTACAACCTCATGACACTTTGCAACTACAGAGAGATTTGGTAGATGAGCGGTTGATGAAAATGGACCTTAGGAATTTTGCCTGAAGAATGACATAGATCTGTAGTGTGATTTCCTGATGACAGTTTTGGTAACTGTGCATTATGATTTCTAAATTTAATTTCACTGAGATAGCAATTGCAATGATGTGTTTTGTGAAATGTACATGCTGCAAGAGCTAGTTTCTGATCATAGTCACAAACTGAATTTTAGAATTACCAGTTTCAAATGGATGGCTGGGAGCCAATTTTTCAATAGGTGCTTGAGGTTGTAATTCATGAACCCAGACATCCACAAGAATGTGTCTTCTTTCTCTACAAGGCACTCCTCTCACTCGGTTTTAATACTCCCCTTCCCCCAACAAGTCTCCCCTTTGGTCTCCCCACTTACTGTTATCATCCTTAGCAAACAAGGAATGGTGTAGGGCTCCTAGTCACAATGATAATACAAATAATACATAATAATAATTGAATAGTCATTGTTTGTTTTTAGGTTACTAAGAATTACCAACATAGTTCTATATGACAAACTCACTGTTAGATATGACTGTACTTGGTAGCAATAAGGAAATATCTTCCTGGATATTCTTTTGCATTTCAATATGTGTAAAAACATCTGTGAAGTTTCTTGTTAAAACTTAAAGTAAATTTATGCCATTGAATTGTCTGTCCACTTTCATTTTTTCCCATCATATATTTGAAGACAAATGTGTGAACAGAATAATTCGTTTCTATTGTAATGAACTGTAAAATTTATGGCAAATTATTAAACTGAGGAGCATAGAACAATATAATAATTAAGAATTTATAGGTTATAAAATTCAAAATATATATATTTCATAAATTTCCACTGATCTTTATAGCTACTAATTTTATTTTAATCTTGAAGACTTCTGTTACCCAGATCTCCCTCATCCTCTCAACTATGCATTGTGTACCCTCACAGCTTGAGGATAACTTGGAAAAGGTATTATATAGAGACACTGAAATACCAGAATTCTCTGGTGGCCTGTGAGTAAACGATATCTTTGTTTCCTTTGACAAAGTCCTAGGCCATGAAAAATCCGCACGGTTTCAGGTTTTGTTACTAGAGGAGAAACCCACTTCCCTGAGAACACTAGGGTTTTAAAATGGACTAGTTGAAAAATCATAGATTATGCCATTTCAGAATACCTTTTATTCTAGTCTAGCCATACCTTTTGATGCCATCTCAATTCCCTCTATGTCTCCTTCTTGCCTCCAGAGGGAAAATATAACAGTAGCACCTAATTACCCCCTCCATGCTAGGTCACCTGGGTTAACTGGCAGGGCAGTTGCCCCACATCCCCCTGTTTGAGAGGGTCCCTACATTTTAGGGAGTAGTGTTGCAACTTGGAGCACAGGGTCGGAACACCACTCAGGTTTGACCTAGTTTCTGTGGGCACCGAGTGGTGCTGCAACCCCATATGCCAGGTCATAATGCCATTCACTCAAATTTGGTCACCTCCACCCCTCCATCATGACAGAATGGAGGCCATGACAAACCTCAGTGGCACTGGGACCCTGTGTAGCAGATTATGGTGCCCAGAGTGGGAAGCCACAGGGTACGGGGCGATTGCAGAGCAGACTCACTCTATAATCCATCTCCACATGTCCCCCAGGCCTGAGTTTCAGAGTGGGAGGATGGGGATCCTCAGTTTCAGATTTTGCCCCAGGACCCCCAAAATGTCTGTGCAGTCCTACTGAGTGGCATGTTGTGGGGGGCGGGCGGGAGAGGGGTAGTTAAAGTCTATCCATGTTTCACCTCTATCCATTCTCTGCCCACCTGAGAGGAAGAAGGCATAGTGGCCAATAAAGATTCCTCTGTGGCCTCCAATGTGGATAGCTTGTGGAGGGGAGGAGGGAAGTTAAGGTGGGTTCTGAAGAGTCCTTTTTCCCCTGAACAGATGGGTCGAGCAAGATAGTCCTTACTCATCCTTTTTTAAAACATGCACTTAATGTCAATTTCTCATATCAATTAGCATCAGTATCAATTCTCAGATTAGAGCTACTGATAGTCTGAGATACCACCAACATATCCACATAGAGTCAGCACCATTCCAACTCACATTGGGTCACAATTTATTACATAGGTAGTCACAGTTAATGGGACTATTTGTAGACTAGAATAAGCAACATGAGTAAAAGGATCTGAATCCATCCCTGAGTAAACAGTAGAAAAAATGTGAAAGTTTTTGAAAATGATTACCCTCTTCTTCATCAAAAAATAAAAATAAAAATAAAAAAAGAATTAGAAGTTTGTCACATTTTTCTTGGAAAGTAGGTAAATTATATTTTTAACCATTTTTTAGTATGCAGTTTTTTTGACGGAAAACCAACCTACTAATTGCCCACAGAAATTCAGCTGGACTATTTCTTTACTCAGATAAGTTAATGACCGAAGAAAGATTGTTGACAGCTCTGTTGGAAGAAGCTGCTGCTGGCATAAAAAGAGATGCAAAAGCTCAAAAAACATATGAAGTGAAGAGACAAGAAAAAGCCATTTGGGTGTCAAAGTTGTCATTTCATTAGGTAAGTGTAGTTGGATAAAGGAAGAAACATGTCAAAAATGAGAAAAGAGATTACTATTGAGATTCATTGAGAAAACTGTATATCAGAGACCACTGCTTTGTAATTTTCACATGTAAAATTGCAAAATATTATGCTACCTTTTATCTGAATTTCACCAATTTTTCATAATCACATTTACAAAGGGCCAGATTCATTGCATCAGTTTTGCGTCACTGTAATTCCACCAAAATCAACAAGATTACACCAGTGTAAAAATAGATCAATGGTGTACGGAACTGTTCAACTACTTACTCATTATTACAATGTGGGACACAGAGTCCCTCATTCAGAAGAGAGAATACTGTTATGCTGGAGGTTGAGTCAGGGTTAGGGTTGAAGCTGGTAGGTGTAACAGCTACCCTTCCTTCAGGATAAACGTAAGAAGCAAGCTCTTTTGAACGAAGATAGCTGAAACAATAGCGTCATCATGTAGGCCACATGCAGTACTGGTTAGGAACTGAACTATGTAAGCAGAGCTGAATGCAAACAAAGTCACTGGGTATTGTTTTTGGTGGGGCTGTGAGTGAGAGTGAACAGAAAGAGTGAGAGAGAGCACAGAAACAGGCAAAAAAGTCAGCTGGAAACCAAGGAAAGCCAAAGGATCACTCTAGCATGACCCTGAAAGAACTTGTCAGAGTTCAGGACAATATCACCTGTATTTTCACACCATGGTCCACCAAGGGCACCTTCTCTAGGCTCCCTCCTGACTGGGATTTTTTCTCAGGGTGCACAGTTCCCTGCCTACACTGTGATACTCCCAGCAAGGCAGTGTGTCTAAAAAGGCCAGCATCTGCACTTTCATTTCTCTTCAGAAACTATAGACAGTGTATTGCCCATAGTTACAAGTTACCACACAACTCTTTCTAAGCAAGTATATTATTCTTAAGGTGAAACCATTAAAAAGAAAACATATCTAAAATAAACTACACACAAACTAAAAAAGTTTTCCAGAGAACATCCCAACTCCAACCTTCAGTTCTGGTAGGTGTCAGTTCTTCCAAACCTACGACTGGGTTTTTTCCTTGTGGTTACAAGCTCATAACTGTCTCAGATTCAGAACAGAACACAGATTGGGCAGATCAGCCTATTTCTTTACAGAGCTCAGGCTTTTCATCTCCAACCACAGGAAATAGGTAATCAGCAAACAATCACCATATCCTCAGGAAATAGCTTCAAAAGGATGGGTTTTTGCATAATCAGAGATGGAGAATTTGCATTAACCTCCCCCAGTCCATTTCCCCAAAAGTCCATTGTGCTCTGGCATGCTTTCAGTATAGTCCTTTGAACTCCTAGGTCTGACATCACATCTCTTCCCTAGAGAGGTTACTTGCAATCCTGGCCAACAAGAATATTAAACTTTGCTTTTACAACAATGCACCCCAAAGATACTTAAACCTAACAAAATAAGGTCTCTCAAATATTCAGGACATTTCCATATTTATCACAGAAGGCTGAGAGAACTTTTTAGGTAATAGGTTGGTTGGGAAAAGAGACTTGGAATATTGAGCAAAGAAACTGTTTCCTGTTTTATTCCTTCTGCGTACAAGAAATCAGGACTTTGTGGACACTTTGTAAATAAACAGGATTGCAGAAATACCTGACTCCCAATTTCTCTTCATCAGAAAAAAACCTCAAAACCCTGATATTGGCTAACCGCTTGGGTCACAGGGGTAACAATAGTCTTACCTCAATAGCCAAATAACACTGGGATAAAAAGAATCCTTAATGAAAATATAAACCAAATCCTTGATTATCCCCAGAACTCATAGCAACATAAAAGTTGCTGTCACATCGAATCAAAAGTAAAACTTAATCTAGCATTATCCCTCTTACAATAGCCACTACATACACCTCACAGGAAGGTGGAAATAAAATGTAATGCACCTAGCCCATCGGTTCATATCCTGAAAGATGACATTTGATTACCTTTGTCATCTTAATCTGCAAAATTCATTACCCACTGCTCAGCCTTTTCCTAGTGTTTGACTTTGTAGACTGTCCTTGTACAACATCACCTTTTTCACCTTCCATAGACCCAAATTTTTAAAAATGGCATCAGATTTTGGATCCTTCAATTTTCAGGTTCCCACCTTTATACTTCTAGATCAAATTGTTCATAAGTGGCCACTGATCTTGGATCCCCAACCTGAGACACTTTAAGGTACCAGAATCAGAAACCAATTTTGATAATTTGACTTTTACTCTATTTTGGTCTGGTCTGGTACTCTGCAGTTTTCCACAACAGAAAGAGTCCATCAAATGAATAGGATTAAGAGGCACAGACAAGAAGATGAAAAATGTTCTTTTTGAGACTAAATAGCAAGGTTACTCCTAATTTGTACCCAGATATCATTTTAACATGGCTTTCAATGTCATAATTAATATTTTAATTTATATCCAGTATTGCTGTCTTGCTTATTATCTAAACAACACATTAAAGAAGAAAACTGTAGTCAGTTTGTTTTTAAGTTCTCATTAGACCTTAAAGTAAGTGGCAAGGCTTCAATCAGTAATAAAGGGACTGTACATTTGTTCTGTATTTGTATAGCAAGTAGTACAATAGGGCCCTGGTCTATGACTGGACTAGTAGCCATTACCGCAATACAAATCATAAACGATAATAATATCTACAATGCTAAACATGTAACTAAGTACATATTGTATGGGAAAGGCTCACATGGAGACGTTAGAGCAAACATTTTGCTGAAGTTGATCACAGCTCCTGTTTCCCTTTCAAATGAACCTCTGCTTTCCTGTACATATTAGACAGGATTGATTTTTCAAAATGATACCATTCTCTCAGTCTTTTAGGGGAACAGATTGTCTCCTGTGAATTAATAATTTTTATTACTTTTATTACCTTTTTCTGAGCCTTTTTCAAAATGAAAACTGTGTACTTATTTCCCAGAATGATGTTCATACTTGATTCTGAAGAAGTGAGCAACATGTCTCCTAAGATGGGTGAAAATTTGTTGGGTAGAGAGAGATAAGGTGATGTAGTTTTCCATGATGTAGCAGAGTGATAATTAAAATGTTTTTTTTTTTACACTTCTGATCAGTGTCAAACTTTTGAAAGTAGTGGCTCAGGTTTTTAACAGGGAAAATGTCAATAGAGGATATTTTGCCCTTTCAACTTCAGCAGTCCACTAATTTGATTTGGTGTATATAGCAATGTACTTATTACAAAAGTTCATCAACAGTGTTGGAACCTTTGCCTCCTGCACTGGATGAACTCTACAAGTAGTGCACTTTGAGCTTTCACATACCACATGTCAATTTTACAAAGACTCTGAAACACTAGTGGTCTTACTTCTGATTTGGACCCTGATTCAGGAAAGCATTCAAACATACAATTAACTTTAAGCATGTGCTTAATCCCACTGGCTTCAGTGAGAGTTAAGCATGTGCTTAAGAGCTTTCCTGAGTAGGATTGCTTTCCCTTTCTTGGTGTAAATAAAGTCAGACTAAGACCCTCCATTTCTGGAAATAATGTTCACATTACTCAAGCAAACTCTTTCTAGTGGCCAACACTATAGCACGGAAGATGTTCTATTAAGGTCTGAATTAATTCACCAAGAACAACAATTCCAAGGCAGGAAGGTTACTAGGTTAGGGTATGTTATTTTAAGGCAATTGTATCAGTTCCTTTAACAATGATGTATCTTTTGCCCAAGGTGAATTAACTACAGTTACTCACTCTAGCAAACTAACCCTTTAAAGCAAAATTTCCTGCTATTTTTCTTAAGCTCACTCTTCAACATATGCTGAAAATGCTACTATATATTTAAAAATGGTGAGTAGAAAGAAAAGGGAGAAAAATCCACAATGAAACTAGCGGGAGAAGACATTAAAGTGTTTTAAATCTGAGGGGGAAAAGGTTGAAATTTAAGATGCCATTCAAGATTGTTTTTTTTATGATCCCATTGTAAGTTAAACAACTGCTAGCTGTCCAAAGTGAATAGGCCATTTAATAGCCAAGCATCTCTGTTGCTAACAAAATAACGAACAACATGGCAAACAACAAAGATTGCAAAGAGTAGTAAATGTTTTGAAGAAGAAATAAGAGTGCACAAAGGAGAAATATTTATCTAGGGAGGAACTGAAGGTTATAACAAGAATGGGTAAAGGTGTAATATTATCATGAGTATGCATAAGGGTTGGGCCGTGTTCTTTGCTTACTTCACAAATCATCATCCCGAAGGCATTCTGTGCCAAAAAAAATAAAAATTCTGTGCACAATATTTTAAAATTATGCAATTTTTGTTGTCTAATAAACATAGAGGCCCCAGCAATGCATTGGGGAGCACAGGCTACTGGCTGCACAGAGGTGGGAGATCACTGTGCAGCTCACTTGCCCCCTTCCCCCCCCACAAGACATGGACTCAGCAGTAAGGCTGCACCCAACCCTGTCACAGGTCGCAGGGACTGGGCCTGCCCCTGAAATACACTTCCATGTGGGCAGGCAGGCTCAGCAAGGCAGGATCCAAGTGTGGACGGGCTTTACTATGTGTGTGGGATCCAGGTATGGGTTGAGAGAGTTCTGTGTGGGGCAATCTGGGTGCAGGTGGCTCAGTAGGGGATCCGAGTGTGTGGGGAGAATTTGGATGCACAGGGGCTTGTTGGGGGGTTCTGGAACTCTGCGGTGGGGTCCAGGTGAAGGTGGTTTTGGCTCGGGGGGGGTGGTCCTGGGCATGCAGGGGGGACAGAGCTCGACAGGGGGGTCTGGATGTGGGGGCCTCAGTGGGGGATCCAGATGCTGGGGAAGTGGTGCTCAGTTGGGTGGGGATCCTGGTGCAGCTTGTTGGGGTGCAGTGCGGTGGGAATCTGAGAGTGGGTGGCTCTTTGGGGTTGTCCAGGTGCAAGGGGAGTGGTGCTCATCGGCAGGGGAGGGAGTCTCAGCAGGAAAGCCTGGGTATGAGGGGGTTTGAATGCATGGGAGTTGGGCAGATGGGAGAGCAGTTCCCTGTATGGGGTCCCTCCTCCTGCAGGTGAGGAGCGATGGGGTGCAGAATTTTGGGGGGTGGGGAGGGGAGTTTGCAGAACTTTATGATGCTGGGCGAGAAATATGGTGGTGGGTCTGACCCAGCCCCGGATGCCATGTAGAGGAAGAGGAAGTTCTGTCCTCCCCAACCCAGCCAGGACTAGCAGCTGAGCCCAAAGCAGAGTAGGAGTCACCAGCTGGGTCTTCCCCAGTCCATCTCCTCCACAGTGATTTACTTCTCTGCCGACTGCCCTGGACACCCAGAACGTACTGCTGGGGAGGGTCGCATCACTGCTTTTGTGACTTCCCTTTGCTTCCCTATCAGAAAGTCATTTTTCTATGGGGAAGCAAATAAATCTGCAGAGGACATATATTCTGTGCATGCAAAGTGATGCAGAATTCCCCCTGAAATAATAAGAATGAGATGTCAAAATATAATGCCTTATATACTTTTAATTATTTTACTGTAATACTCTGACCATTTTAATATTCTGAATTTTGGACATTTACTCTCCAATTAATAGCTTAATTTACCTTTGAGAAAGACAAGGCATTCAGTCAGCAAGAAGTCAACTGAAAAAGCTGGGGTATTATCATATTAAATACAGTATATGTTATTCTTTACAATTAAAGGGCAAGACTCTTAGACGCTTGGGTAGCTCCACTGATTTGCTGCCCCATTTTACCCCATCTGAGGATCTGGGCCAATATGTCTTCTGCCAGCAAAAGAAAGAGTAAGTCAACACACATTTTGGATGGATACTTCAACAAATATATCTATATTACTAGTTATTAGCCAAATTTTTGTTTAAATGTGTGACTGTGCACATCTATATACATACGCATACTCTTTTCACCCACTGTAAAAATTATGCCTAGACAAAGAATGATTGCATTGAATAAAACATACACTAGAAGTCCACTGTACATTGTGTAATGAATTATGAAGTCATATTGGTTTGCCATTTCTTTTAGCGGTTCACTTAGTCATACTAATGAAGATGTGATACTTTTTGACAGGGTACTGCGTTGTTTTTTTCAGCCCAGCACTGTTGAATTGAACTGAAATACGGTGAGCACTTGAGTATTAATAAATAATGTTAACTTTTATTGCAATGGTGCTCCAAAAACACTGGGTCCAATGCACAGCTGGTATAAATCCATGGCATTCCATTAAAGCCAATATAGCTATGCTGACTTACTCTGGCTGAGGATGTGGGCCAAAAGATTGTGTTGATAATATTCAGGCAGAAATCCACTGCTTCATGTAGCTTAAGAACTCTGCTTCCTAAGCAGAGGAGGAAAACAAAGAAATTTGGCCTAGATGTAATGTTGTGTAATTTGGTCCCTTTTACATTTCCATAATTATTAAACACATGCAAAAAAAATCTTTTGTCAAGTTGCACTGAAGAATCTGTACAAATAAGTTTATATTCTTGAGGGGTGAATGCATTTCAAGGAATACTATGCTTCTATTCAATGCATACGACATACCAAATTATTGGTGTTTGCAAATCAGAATGATTTTCTCATACTCTTCCATAAGGAGTTGAATAAGAAGCATGCATATGTTCTACAATCATTTTTTTTCCAAATTAAGAGAAAAACCTCATATTTTGCTTTAGACATAGATAATCCTATAATTATTTAATGTTATATGAGCCCCAGCTGATGAAAACTGATGTTGTTTATAAAGCAATTGCTTCAAAATAAAGTGACAAAAGCAATACATAAACCTTAGTGAATTGATAATAAAAGTTTTCATTTGATATATGAATTGAGAAAATGTCAGACTCATCCAACATCATAATCCAAAATCTTTTGATATTATTTTGGCATCTATTGAGCCTTCTAGCTAGAAAGCTCAATGTTCTGAACAAAATAAATTAATAAGATACTGAACAACCTCCATTCAGGGTGTTCAGCATGCTAAAGCACTTTGCAGGATCACCCCTTTAGCCTCACACACATCTGGGAGGTAGGTACCATAATAATTATCCATTCTTTAAAGATGGGGAAACTGAGGCCCAGAGGTTAATGGCCTGACTCTGATTTTACTTACATGAATCAGGAATAAACCCACTGATGTTTTAATAATGTAAAACTAGCATGAGATGAAAAATTAGCCTTACGGTGACTTGCCCAACCTTACACAGCATGTCTGTGAAATATCTTGGAAAAGGTCAGAGTAGATGATCACAACGGCTATGAATCTAGATTCTCAGACTAGAAGAGACTTCATATTGTAGGATCAAGGGTATAACAACGAATGAGGTGGGAACATATTGTCCTTAAAATATCCAACAACTTAGCATAGCCAGACCCTCACACAAAAAATGCCTGGCCCCACAGAGTACGTCTACACGCAATGTAAACCTGGGGTTCAGATTCAGGCTCCAACCTAATCCCCCTTTCCATCTACAGACTACTTGTTCTAACCCAGGGACCCAGGCCCCCATGGGTTTAGCAGGTCCAAGTCTGAGTCAGTCTGGCACCCGGGATTCAAACTCTATTGCTTTGCAGTATAGATGCTGCCCTACTGTACTCGAGCTCTGGGAGTCCATCAAGGGTATCCCACAATCCCATGTACCAACTGTCTTTGCCCTCTGGGCTGTCAAGTTTGGTGGACAGTCAAGTTTTCCTATACCACGCCATGAACAAAGAGCTAGAGTGGTCACATTCTAGGAGGGTACTAAGAAGTCTTGGATGGGGTAGTTGGACTTGGGCTTACATAATACAGTTTAGATGTTGGAGCCCCAGGTTGGGACCCCAGGTTCAACAATTCCTAACCTGTGGTTACAAATGAGTGTAGATGCTCAAGCCCTAGTTAAACAAACCTAGGGACTGCAAACTTGCGTTCTACTAACATGGGTTTACACTACAATGTTGACATATCATTTGAGCTTGTGACAGGTAGTACCACTCCAAAATTTTACTTTATTTCCATTTCCTTCAGCTTCTCTCAAACCTTCCCCATTTACAGATGGGCAAATAAAGGAAAGGAAGCCCATTACAATATTTTCTCTTTCCTAAGTTCCTGAAACCTAGTTTAAGACTCTGTAACATGGTGGCACCCATCCCTCAGGAACAACTCCTGACTGAGTGCATGTGCCTGCACTCTTAGTCTGTATGATCTCTGTGTTGGTGCTTTCTTAGGTGGGTTTTCAACAACACAGCTCTCCAGCCAAGTCACCCACACAGTCTGTATGTGAAACAAATAGACCCCTGCCAGGGTATACAGTCAACCGGGGCCCATCCTAGTACCCCTCTGTTGGTATCTCTTTAGTCCTCCTGAGACTCAGCCTTTATATAGTCCCAGTCCTGCTATGGGGCCATGCATGCAGGGTTTCCTCCCTGGAGACTCTTCACCCATTCTGGCCGCAGCCTTTCTTCTAGCTTCAGTCCCAGCAGTGAGCCAGGATCTCCCTCTGATCCAGCAACTGATCTGTCCATAGTCCTGATTCTCCTTCAGCCAACCAGGAGGAACACGGTCTTCATTCCTCCAACTCCAAGAACCAATTAAATGACTGTAGCCAAACTACCCCTTTTATGTGAACCTGCTGGGCCCTGATTGGCTGCTTCCCCTGCAGCCACTCTAGGCAGCCTGGAGGACTTTTCTACTGCTCCTTTCTGGGACAAGTTTGGTAGGACCCCGAGGCCTCCAGTGGAAGCCCTCTGAACCTGCCTCGTACATCCCATCACAGACCCACAAAGGTTTGATTCTCCTCACAGATTTCCCTCCGTTTAACTCAGTGGAGTTACTCTTGATCTACATCAGCACAAGAGAGAGGAGAATTAGGCTCATTTCTGTTGCAAATGTAGGTTTCAAATATCAGAAGAAATGAGGATGCCCAACCTTTCAAATGATTTCCATTCTAAAGCATTAAAAACCACGAATGAGAGAAATTGTCCAACATGTATAAACAATTCTCTTCCCACCATTGCTAGTATACAGATTTAATCATTCCCATTGCTCTTTATTTCAATGACAGATTACATTGAGAGTAAATTTACATCCATTGCTTATAATTAGTAGCAGCATAATTTTATTTGTGTGTACGATTCAGTTAAAATGTCAGTTTAAGGTGAAACTCAGTTAAGAGCCAAGTCCTACCCCACATTGTGCAAAGATAAGCATGCAGTAAATCCTTAGCATTTCACCAGTCATGCAGGGGATTTCCTGCCCTGCAGGATGAACTCCTTAGAATCCAAGTGGAATTTAAAAAGACCAGGACTCTATGCTCAAGGAATGTGCCAGTGCTATAACCATATATTCACTAAGAAAGAATAAGTATCTTGGTCCCCTGCCAGACAGATTGTTTGCTGCTAGCAGTAGCTAGGACAGAACACCGGTCCTGCTGGAAGAGTAGCAATAAGTGTTCCATCTTGTGTTGTGCCAGAACTTTGATGCCTACCTTGTAACAGTAGGATAACTCAGGTGCTTCCTATTCACCAGTATCCCTCTACCCTATTCTAGATAATACTTAGTCCTGCCATTAGTGCAGGGTACTGGACTAGATGACCTTTTGAGGTCTCTTCCAGTCCTATGATTCTATTCTCACCACACAGGGAGTTTTCTATGGAACTAACGTACAGCTGTATGGCCTCATGTGGTAGGACTGACCTTAGTGCTGACCCTACCTAATGAGATGGAGCAGAGACCCAGGTACTTCTTAGTACATTTGGGCACGGCTTGTATTAAGCCACTGTGAAATATGGTGTACAATGAAGTTAATTTTTGTTTAGCTGTGGTAATGGCTGTGACCTCTAGCCTTTGTGTATAAGATGTTTATTAAAACATACAGCATCTCAGAGCTAAGCAACATTCAGCATGCAGCACTATAGCTTGTGAGTACATGGGAAAGCTATTTGGGGTCCTCTGAGTGGATGCTTTTTGTCCTTGCCCTGATGTTCCTAGATGTAGTGAACAATTAGGCTTGCTCAGGGATACTGACAAATTGCTGGGTGACCTCTATCTCAGATTTGCCTAGAGTAATTTAAAAAACAAAAACACTGAGTTGGTGTTGCTTGTGTTTTGATTTGGGTAAGGTTACTGAAAAGAGTTTAGCAAGCAAGCAAGCACATTCTCTATACATCTTGCACGGACTTAACATTTATTTTCTGATGCTTAAAATAATTATTTTTTTAATTCCTATTTTTAACAACATAGTGCTTCTTTAAATTTTGGAAAATGGAACATTTGTGGTGTGAACTTAATTGTAAAAGCAAAGGGACAATATCCATCCCAGGTCTAATTAAACTGAAATCAATAGTATTACACCAGAGATGAATTTGGCTCAGTGTGACTTCAGTTCTAATTGACAAAAGTCTTTCTAGACAATAAAAAATAATAATAAAAAAAAGCTTTAAAATGACAAAATTTTCAGATCAGAAATTCATCACAGATCCCAATTCCACACCCCTCCCACCCACTCTTTTCACAGAGATTAGAAAAACAGAACGCTAGAGTCAAGGTTCACTGTTGGCATCTGATAGGGTACCCCCCTGCCCTAGATCCAGAACCCGACGAAGTGAGTATTTACCCACGAAAGCTCATGCTCCAATACATCTGTTAGTCTATAAGGTGCCACAGGACTCTTTGAAGTTTTTTTAAACACTATTCAGTCCCAAAGTCAAATTCTGATCACAGTAAACTGTGTAAATCTGAAGCAATTCCAGTAGATTTGCTGTTTTTATACTATTGTAACTGAGAAAAAAATTCACCCTCTGTGTTTTGAGGATCTAGGTGAAAAAGACTAATAAAGTATTCTTTAGATTGGAAAAGAATATTAGTTCACAGGAGGAATATGGGTCAAACCAGAGTCTAACATCCAAAAAGCCAAGACTTTGGAGAATGTTGGATCTGAACTTTGCAATTTGGACCAGTCTTTAATATCCAGCAAAGAAACTGATAATGCTTATAAATTCAGCCTTATTGCTGAACTAGGAGGAAGATTGCTACAGGCCAGATTGTATAACCCTTTTTCACACTGAATACTACATTGAAGTCAATGGGACTTCTTTTGGAGTAAGGTACTACTCTGTCTGAGTAAGGGGATCACAATCTGGCCCTAAGCAAATCAGTGAGGTATTTTTCCTGCCACTAATAACTAAGTATAAATTCTGAACCAATAATCTTTATGGAAATTATTCAAGGAACTCACCTGTCAAAGAGATTATGTTCCCATTCTATGAAACTACCAGTTTAATCACACCAAGTTTGTATTTATTCACTAAAACCATTTTCACTAATCCCTTTATTGGGGGGCAAACTATATGGAATACTCACAACTGTCATATACTAACCTGATAAAGACATTAATTGCAGAAATTTAATCTACACAGAAGGACTCAAATTCCTTCAGAATTCTAAGACTATGAAAGAACACAATAAAAAATAACCACCACTCTGGCCTGAATATTTCACTATAGTGTAGGATGAGTAATGGATTTACACCCCTACAATTTCAGATCAGTACACCTGGATTTAGCCACATGACTCTCATTGATGAAAACACTTAAAACCCCATGCAATGATTTGAAAATGAAGGGATATAACTTCAGAACAAAATGGAGCAATATTGCATTCAGATTTCACTGATACAGCTGCCTTCTTTTGAACTTGCCCATAGTTCCAGTTCAAGGATCTACAAATATATCTCTACCGAAAACAGCGCTAGAGAAATGTAGACTGTAAATAGGCTTTGAAGGAATTAAACAGCAATTTCCAGAGCTGTAATCATCAATTTTAAACTTATTTGTTATTTTAGTTTGATTCAGTGACATACACATATCAGACATCAATACAAAGGAATAACATCCATGGGTAAAATGCAGGGGGTTTTTTTTGTTTTAAACATATTGTACTGGTAGGTTATTCTGTGTCTAGACTAGATTAGTAGTAGTATTGGTTTGTAGTAATGTATGCATATTTGTCAGCTTGCTTCACTGTGAGATGGATTCAGTGTACTGTCACAACTGTCTGTCATAATGGGGTCCTATCCTTTTTTTTTATGCCTTTTTCTAACATCTTTGTTTGTCCTGATTGATGCTCAGCCCTTCAGGCTGCTATTTCCCCCCACAAACAGGTGGTTAATATGAAAGGGGGTAACTTCTATAAGCAACACAACTAAAATAAAAAGCAAGGCACTGAAAAGAGTTGCTTTGACTAAAAAGCAGGAAATTGAAGGGGAACAGCTGTCTTCTTGAAAACAATTTACAAAATTGTCACCTCATAGGTAAAGAAAACATAAGGCAAAATGGCCCAGAGTTTCTAAACTTGGATGCCCGAAGTTAGTGCTCCAAATCCATAATTCAATTAGACATTGAAATAAAAGTAGTCTGGCTTTCATTGGTGCTTAGCACCCACAACTCCCACCGACTCCATTATCATTACTTATTTAGATTACAGTAGAACTGGGGTATGTCTATACTGCAAAAAGAACCCACTGCAGCAAGTCTCAGCACCCTAGTCAACTGACTTGTGTTTATGGGGTTCACTCTGAGGGGCTAAAAATAGCAACATAGGCGTTTGAGCTCAGGCTCCCACAGAGAAGGAGGTGGTTCTCAGAGCCCAGGCTCCAGCCCAAGTGAGCATACCTATACTGCTTATTTTTAACTGTTTAGCACAAGCTCTGTGAGTCCAAAGGCAGTTGACTGGGCATCTTAAGCTTGCTGCCATAGGTCCTTTTTCTGCAATGTAGATATATCCTCAGAGGCTTCAACCAAATTCCTGGACCCATTCTACTAAGCACTGTACAAACACACAGTAACAAACAGTCTCTGTCCTGAAGGACCTAGAGCAGTGGTGGGCAACCTGCAAGCCCACAGTCCTCATGTGGCCCATCAGGGTAATCCGCTGGCAGGCCGCAAGACAATTTGTTTACATTGACCATCCGCAGGCACAACCACCCACAGCTCCTAGTGGCAGCAGTTCACCGCTCCTGGCCAATGAGAGCTGCAGGAAGTAGTGAGGGCTGGTGACCGCTTCCTTCAGCTCCCATTGGCTGGGAACAGCAAACCATGGCCACTGGGAGCTGCAGGAGGCCATGCCTGCGGACGTTCAATGTAAAGAAACTGTCTCGCGGTGCAACAGTATCACCTTGATGGGCTGCATGTGGCCTGCGGGCTGCAGGTTGCCCACCATTGACCTAGAGTCTAGGTAGGCAAGACATATAAAGCATGGGAGGAGATACAGATACACAGAGGGATGAAATGACTTGCCCAAGGTCACAGAGTAGGTTAATAGCTAAATGAAGAATAAAACTCAGGTCTCCCAAGTCCAAGTCCAACCTATTCCCCCTAGACCACACTGCCTCCTGAAGTTCATGTGGAGTTAAGGGTGCTCAGCAGCTCTGAAAAAAAAATCATACTATTCTTGTACAACTAAATAATGAATTTAGATGCCTAACTTCAAGCATCCAAGTTCACAAAGTTATGCCTAATGTACTACTAATATAAAACATAATGTGGATGTAATTCAATCAATAGATCATGGTGACAGAAGAGTAAAATTCAAGCAGTTGGTTAATATTACCTGAACTTCAAGATAAAATTATCACCTTAATTTAGATACACTTAAATTATACTATAACACCAAACATGGGGATAATTGCCTTTCTGGAATTCTATGGAGACCCTTGCAGCGGTTTAAAGCCTTGCCATTTTCATAGTGTGTTCTCTGCTGTTCTCCATTTCCTCACTCCCTTGCCCCTGATGACTTTGGTGACATTTCGGTTTTATTATATAATTTTTCTAACATCAGAAAAAGAACATAACATGAAAACAACCACTGGTAATCATCCTTTTACAGGCTTACATATATAATAGAAGAGATCCCCTGTGTGCATACAACATCTGAACCCAAACCAGTCATTTTCTACACTTGTACAGCATGCCTGACACAGTAGTCTCAGGCTCCAAGATCATTTCTATACATTGATCAATGTCCTTAAGTGATCATCATCATCATCATCAGGTATGTATCTTTTTTTCCATACCTTCCTCGCTAACAATGCTATTTTTCCTTGACTGGCTCTGGTGTGTATTGAGATTAGTATAGGGAACTTTTAATAATAACTGATTGCTCCACTAAAAGGCATCAGCAGAATCAATCAGGAGGCATGAAACAAATTGTCCTTTAATACAAGTGTAACACACTGACGGCTACTTAATATCTGAAGTTAATATTTACTAGCATAACTTTTTAACTATATCCCTTCACACTAATTAAAGAAGCTCTTTCGATGAAGCTTGATTTTTTTGAGAGTCTTGCTGGGAAAGGCTGGAGATGTGAGTTGTGTGCTGTTTTTACAATTCTACATGGAAATTATTTTTCCACAAAATTTTGAGTTTACAACTAAACACAATTTTTTGTTTTAAATATTGACTTTCAGTGGAAAATTTGAACTTTTTACTGAAAAGCCAAAAAGCTGAAAACCAAAAAGTTTTCTATTTTCAGCCAAAAACTGGAAAGTCAGTGAGTGTCCTCAGCCAAAAAACATTCTCACACTGCAGCACATCCAGAGACACCCATTCTACCCAAAAGAGAAGATCACAGTGTTTCACAAAAGATGCTGTCAGACCAGGAAGCCTAGCCCATAAATGAGAATGGTGACATGAAGCACGCATGATTCAATCCCCAGGAGGCACCATGGCAGCACATCTGAATTGAAATTTTTCCAGTTTTCACACAAAAATTTGCTTTTTCATTTTTCACCTAGAATTTTAAATTTTCCTGGGGTGGGGACCCACCTTTTCCAATCTATGCTAGACATGAAGTATTTTACTTTGATCAAATGGATCAAGAGGTACAATTTCCACAGTAGGTATTTTGCTCTTGTATCTTGGATGAGACAGCAGAGAATTCAAGCTGTTCCTACTACACTTTCCTTTAATGATTATTGTTAGTAATATATAAGTATGCCCATGGTATTTTATCAAATAGTAACAAATTCATAAAAGAGTTCAGCTCTGAGGTCTATTATCTCCTGTTTATACAACAGGAATTGACATCTTAGAGCTTGTGCTGCCCTGGAAATATGAGTATCCTTATACTGGCGAAGTGTGACATATCATGGCCACTATCTTTGGAACCTGATTTAAAAAAAAGACAGAAAGAAAAAATGAAACACACACACACCACTACAGAAAAACAGGATGAACAGCATAGTCAGGAAGGGTGACCCAGCAACACAACTGATGGCACTTCTGAATGTGATGTAATTGAAGAGACAATTTTTATGGAGTACTGAACACAAGATCTGAATATAGACTAGGGAGTAGGGGCACTCAGCTTACAAACTTCACACACTCAGATGTTAATGATGCCACATTAACAGTTCTCCATTACCCAGTTGTGAATCCCAAATGGAAAATCACTTCATTCCCCCTTTATTTAATTCTTGCCTACTAGGGTCTGAACAAACTAAGTACGGACAACCATAACTTTACTGTTCGTTCAAAAACCAGAAGCCACATATTGAGACAACGGGAGGTAGGGCAGATTCGAATGCAATGAGTTTATATTTGTTAATTCACTGTCCCAAATATTCCCTAATGAACTGTGCTATGTGTTTTACAGGTGCCAGGAATGTGATAGGCTGGATTAGAGTGTAAATAGTTTTCTTCTTTGGGTGGATTCTTCTGAGGGGGAACTGAAATTCACTATTTTATTTTATGACACCAGCTCAATCTCAGTCCCACTTAGTCTCTTTGGTACACAATGCATGGTGATTAATATTCTGGCTCTGCCACTAATCGCTTCTTCAAGTTGAACTACATGTGCATTTGAATCTGGTACCTCAGACTTCTCCATCACAAATCAAGTAAAAACCCTGAGTCTGGACTTACTTATAGGTTTTATGGGTTTACTCATGGCTGTTATCCATTCATTGGCACATTGAAGTCCAGTATAACCTCTGAGAAAGCACAGTGCATAATGAAGAGGAGGTATAATATGAAATTATCTGCCATAACTTTTGTCCACAATAAGGTGATGGTTCCAGACTTTACCCAGGCTTTAACGGGTGATACTCTGAATCAGTAATGAAATAGACAGACAAAGTAGGTAATCTCTGTTGGTAAGAGAGACAAGCTTTTGACCCACACTTTGTCTCTCTCACCAACAGAAGTTGGTCCAATAAAAGATATTGACTCACCCACCTTGTCTCTCTAATACCCTGGGACCAACACAGCTACAACTACACTGCATATAATGAAATAGATGGCAGAAATGGTTTGGGTAGCACCATGGACAGTGTCACTACTCCACTCACTGGGCTGAAACATTATCTTCTAAGCGGCTCTGCTGCTAGGGGGGAGATAACTCCAAATGAGATTCCTAGTTTATTAGGCTGTGGAGAGAGATTGTCTCTAAATGTGCATTCTTTTTTCCAAGAGACAAGAGCCACAGGTCCTCAGTCAATGGAGCTCTACATTAATTTACACCAGCTGAGTGTCTGGCCCATAATGATAATCCCTGTAAAAAAGGATAAACAAAAATCCAGTTTGAAAAGCACTTTTATATCCCCAGATGAAAGGTGTATTGTATGTGTAGCATATGATTATTGCTACAGAAAGAGAAAATATGTCTGCAATATATCAGAAATATATTCACCTCACTCAGGAAGCAAAAAGTAGCTCTGCTTAAGGAACAGATTGATTTAAGTAAAGAAAAAAAGAGTCATCCCATTTCCATGACAAACATGATTTTTTATGCAAACGCTAGTTCAAGCCAGAGAGGTATTGATTCTCAGACAGCATTTTGTTGTCTCTTATGGAAATTTAGAAGCTGGCAAATTGTTGTGTCCCTAGACTAATCCTACCTGTCCTTTCAGACTGTTCTTCATGACAAAAGGTGAAAAAAAGTCAAAAAACACATTATCAAAATCTGTGCTAACTTGAAATTCAAGGTTAAAGTTTATTTTCTTTCTGTTAAAAATCCAATATGCAGAAAACTACTGAGATTCCTTTAGGTGTTTTATCAAGAAGCATCTTCCTCATGCCCCAGTGACAGCACCTGCAGTAACATTGGCATTAATTTAAGGTAGCGTCAGCAACATGCGACCCCCCTGTTGCTGCCTATCCAGAATTGCACACAGCCTGCAGGATGCTGAGATACTGTGTTCACAAAATTCCTAACATTACTTTCAGGTTTTAACTCCTATCAGTTCATCCTGTTCTTTCTCCCACCCCTACCATCCTTGCTAATTACCACCTTGCATGCTTGAAACGTATTAATTTAGGGCTCAATCTGTCAAGCTGATGAGCACCCTGATGCAGGATAACTACATGCTTAAGACCCTGATTCAGGAAAGCATCCCTATTTAAGAAAACACTGAAGTGCATGGGTTGAAGTCCCATTGAAGTCAATGAAGCTTACATGTGCTTTTTTAAGCACATGCTTAAGTGCGTTGCTAAACTGGGGACAAATGCTTTGTTGGATCAGGGCCAGCACCTAGCAGCATTTTCCCCTCCTATCCTCAGCCAGAATAACTGGGTTTTGGATGTTTTACTTGGTGATTAGGGTAGATGAAATTCAAGCATTAGGGTTGCAATATAATCCTTCCTTGGCTACTGCTTCAGCCTACAGACTCCCTATGTTCATTGCCCCTCCACATCCATACACAGGTATTTGTTACCACTGGATTCACATAGCTGTAGATCCTGGACTTCCCTGCAACCCTAAGGCTGCAATGCTTTGGCTAGTTTGAGGTTGGCATGGATACCCATCAGAGATGACCTGCACCTGCTGATAGTAGAGGGGCAGAGCGAGGACAGTGGCTTCAGAAAATGTCACTGAGCATGCTCAGTCCAAGCCAAGCAGCAAATCTGGGGTGGGTGGGGGATGAGACCCCCCTCCATGCCTCTTTCCCCCATGTGGCACCTCTGATCCCCTACTGCAGTAAGCTGGAGATACAAAGACTTTCCTGGTCTGCTAGCCCATCTGAAGTCCTGCTTGCACAACATAATGCCTTAGTACCCAAGACCACTTTTGAATTTCCCCCTTAGTAAAGATTTTGGGCCTGAATATGCTCTCACTTATACCAGTGTGTATCAAGAGTAACTCCACTGCAATTAATGGAATTGATCACAGCACAACCAGCATAACTGAGAACAATATTAGGCTTTCTCTCAGCAATAAAATCTTTACATTTGAACATTTACCTCTGAACTTGTAAGATAAGATCCGATCAGGAGCGAGGCCACATACACTGAAGTCAAAGGGGATGAGATACTGTACTCAAGCTAAATAAAACATGGAATTTCCATCCCACTGCAACTTTTGATAGTATGACATTAGTTTTCATCCCAAATTGGGACACAAATTCAAAATATAAAACTTCATAGAAAGAAAATTCTCAAAAAAAAATTAGATTTCGAACTGTCAAAATCTTTAATATGTTGATACTTCCCATTGAAATGGACCATTTAAACATTCCTGAAATAAAACATTTCACTTCAGGTCAGGATGATATTAATCTTTGTATTGTCATAAGCCACTGCAGTGCCTCATGGAAGTTATAGCTCCTGGTCCCTCAGGGCTCCATTCTCCCTCTCCAGCTGGACTACATCTTCCATGATGTACCATGATCTCTGTCTCAACCCAAAATGAAATGCTTTATTTAGATTTTTCCTATGGAACATTCTGCTGAAATTGATCTTTTCCAATGGAAAAAATTAATAAAACCATATTGCCTGGTGGCACAATGTTTCAACCAGTCATTCCAAGAGCTATTCTGCATTTCGCAAGATTGGACCATTGGTTTGTCTCTGAAAGAAATCAGAGAGAATATGGCCAGGAAAGCAGATGAATGATCAGCATTTTACTTTCTAAGTAGAAGAATATTTTAATTTTTGCTCTTTTAGGAAGAATGTTTAGGAAGAATTATGTCCTGGACACCATGCATACAAAATGTTGCATTTCCAAGTTAATTAGAAATAAAGATCTATAGTTATTTTAATGTTTAGTATCCTTTCTTTGAATTCTGTGTTTTTCACCTTACTGGGTGGTATTATATTTTCTAGGAATCATCCTGGAGTGTCATTAAGTCACCATTTTTGTCTTGAAATATTTCCATAATTTAAAAGGTGAGAGCAGTGCTGTAACAAGGGCGAGGTGAGGGATGCACTTGCCTCAGACATGCAAAGCAGAGGGCACAGTTCTACCGCGATTGGCAGCGCTTCGGCGGCAGCTATACCACCGCCATTTCTTCGGTGGCAATTCAGCAGCGGGTCCCTGAGTCCCTCTCAGAGAGAAGGACCTGCCACCAAATTGCCACCGCAACTTTATTCATTCTTTGACGGTAATTTGGTGGCGGGTCCTTCTCTTCGACAGGGACTCAGGGACCTGCCGCTGAATTGCCACCAAAGAGCCTGGAGCCGGCCCCTGCCTCGGGCGCAAAAATTCCTTGTTACAGCTCTGGGTGAGAGAGGCTTTAAACAATGAAGCACATCCAGGAAAAAGCTGGTACCTTAATAGCATGGGGAATCTACTATTGGTTGGTTGGTTAATTACTTATGCAAATGTGTATTCAGTCACAAGGTTAGGACTTCCTAAGAACACTACTGATCTACTCATTTCAAATAATGAATTAACACATACACACACACCTATTGCATCATAGTTATTGTATAACTTAGATAAAAATCAAGAATTATATCTGATGTCTATTTAGCTCGCTTTTTCTTTAAGACTAGGAGAATCTAGGAACAGGCCAGCATCGTATCTCTTCAGTACCCTTTTATGTTTATAAATTTTGAATATATATCATGTACATCCATATGAGACTTATAAAATACACACACCGACAGACAGACACACACAGACACACACACACCTAGCTAGCAGAATAAATTAATGTTTAGAATCTGTGTATCATACTCATTTATTTTCTTCTCGCCTCACCAACAAAAATTTAGCCAATGTCCAACATTGACTAGGAAAAAAAGAAATGCTGAAGATCATTTTATAACAATGGATTCAGCTGAAATTTTACTATGTACCTTTAACTGTCATTTTCACCTAGCTAAAAAGACCATATGCAATCATTTATATATAAATAATTCAAGATCACACAGAAGGCCACTGTTTTGAAGAGAAAAAAGCAGATGTACTTTTTCCAATCATTTTCAAATGGATAAATGATCCATTATTACTCATTTGTGCTAGATGAAATCTAATATATAGCATTAAACTTTCCCACTGAAAAGTTCTAAAGCTATTACCCACAAATCCCAAGGGGCATTTATCAATATCATGTGGTGTTGTTTTTCTACAGAGACTGCACATCAGAATTTAGCTTCCTTTAAATGCATCCGCAACAAGAGACAGAAAGGTGCCCACTCTTTATTTGATGTCAATAAATGTATTTAAGGCCAATTTGACCTGAATATGTAAAACTCTAAAGATGAACAAAAAAAAGCCAAGTAAACTGACTTTAAATGAAATTGTCTTAAAAATGTAAAATCCAGGTATATTTGTCCATCTTTAACCATGATGATGATATTTCACTCTTCAGTAAAAAAGAAATTACTTTCCCTAGTGTAAATATTGCAATGCTGCTTTAGTTTCAATCTCTTGTATTTAGAATAACCGTCCAATAGGTCTGGCATAGAGTCAATCTCTAAGTACTTTCTGTATCCTCAATGCTCAAGCCCAGAATTGATTCATTCTTGAGCTGACTGTAGACAGAGACTGGAACTTTTTACAATCACTCTCCTTTAGCTGTCTTTCAACAGCGGCATCACCACACCCCATTTATTACTACCACAGAGCGTCACTATGTAAGTGACATCGTAGGGAAAAGATGAGGATTTGCCAAGGAATGCTCAAACCTCACAGCAGCACTATGGAGATCTGAGTTTGTGAGCAGCCAGACCTGAATTTTTAGAATGCTGAACATGTGCATCATCAAATCTATTACCTGTCACCACAGTCCCTTGGACTGGATAAATTATATCCCACAGTTGGGTAGTACAAAGGTAATTCTGTTGCCATATGTTGTGCCAAAGAGCTCATGCTGTGACAGGGTACATTACAGATGATGCTTGTCTATGTGGTGCCCATTTTCTTCCTCATCTACAGAAATATCACCCCCCCACCCCCAAAGGTGCTAAACAATCTAAAAAAAACCCAAGAATTTCAGTGAACTGTTTGCTGGAGACTAAAATTCTGATTAAAACACCCAAAATGAAGCTTCCTCCAAATTCTTCGGGTTACTGCTCTTTCTCCTATGCTACTGGCAGTGGGAAGAATTTGCTTAATTTTCACACATACACAATTCCACCACACAGCACCAGGGAAATTCAAAGCCCAGTTTCTATCATGTTAGTTAACAGAGGAACATAGTAACTGAGTTCAGACGGCCTCATGATCATACTTTGAACAGGGAATTTTTCTATCCTGAGATCTGTCTGAGTTGAAGCATGAACAAAAGAAATAGTCCAAGAAGGAGAAAGGAAAGATGGGGATTGTGGACTGTACCCTAAAACCCCCCACACTTAATCATTTGTGGGTTCATTTAATTTACTATTGAGTTTTACATTTAGGGAAATTAGATCGTTCAAGGAGCTGATCATGGCACAGAGAAGATTTCATCCATTAGTATCCAGCTCAGCTCAGCAATGATCAGAAGTTGTTACTATCTGATAAATTTTCAGTGGCGTGTGAAGGGAAATGGCTGCATTACCCTCTCTTGGATTTTACCCTCCAGAGAGAGTTTGAGATACACTGGCAGGAAATTATGTATAGGGGTGTGAACCCTACCCTGCAGATCCACCACGTCAGGGAGTCTTGCTGCCTTCAGTGAAGGAATCTACACTTTCCCTGCCCCCACCGAATATGAGCAATACACCTTGCCACCAAGTGAATTTTTACAGGAAGGTTTGAAGTTGTACATACCAGTTGGCAGTCTATAATCTTCACCTCAATTACAAGGCTACCGGTAACACGCTCCTTCTGATTCAAGGCTTTTGCCTTAAGATAAACTATAAGCCACTGTAATTATCCTCATTATAGAATCTAGAATGCTTGGCTCCCATGGGTAGTAGTGGTGTAACAAAGATGGAATGAATTTCAGCATCCATTGACCTCTAATTAACACAAGCTTATTTCACTGAAAATTGGGCATGAAGTAAAAGAAAGCCAGGGCTTTCTAATCACAACCTGAAATATTAAAGCTTGCTATAAAAGCCATCATTGGCATTCCCTTTTCCTGCTCACATGCACAATTTGTGGTCCAGATGCTCCTCTGCACTTAGGGTGCTTTAGGACATAGTGGTGGTGCAAAGTGGCTTGAATGTCAGTGTAGACTTGGCCACAGTATGATCGCTCCAATGTAGGAAGACCATGTAATGGCTGGGGCCCTGTGTAACACCTTTGCAGCATTGCCTCTCTCTGCAGAGAGGAGCTGGTCAGGAATTCTTTAACAAAATGTTTTTTTCCCTCAGAAAATCCTAATTCATCAGAACTGAGATGCATGGGAAGAAGTCGGTTTCAGCAAATTCCTCATTTCAAAACTTTTTTTGGAAAAGATTTTTGAAATTGTCAAAATGCCCCATTTCAACAATTTTTAAACAAAAAAACCAAAAAGGTTAAATTGACTTTTCCTTTAGAAATGTAAGTTTATTTATCATAAAAGTAAAATGAAATAAATAAAAGATTGAAAATCAAATGTTTCAAGAGGATCAAAAGAATACATTTCAATTCACCCCATCCCCATTTCAGAGGGGGAGGGAGAAGGAGGGGAAGGAGTGGATTTTCATTTGTGAAAATTTTCAAATACTTTCAATTTTTTGTCCTGATTCAGAACAGGAAAATTTTAGAAATTTCAAAAATTCTCACAGGAAGGGAAAACTGTTTCCTACCCAGATCTATTGTAGACTTCATAGGAGGCATGACACCTCCGCCTTACCCCCAATGAGTTGCACAGCCAAGGATCTAAGCCGGTCTTAGCATGTGAAGAAATTGTGAAAGAATAAGGATGCTTTCCAATTTTTTTCAAATTTCTAATTTTGCAAAGGCCTTTCCATGTAGACTGAAGTCCACAAAAGAGAGGGGTGCCTGTGGGACAGAGCTCTTGGAAGGAGTGGTTGGATTAGGTTGAGGGAATGCTTTTCATTCCCCTTCAGCCCTAAGGAGCTTACCTGGAGAAAAGGAATAAAGCATTTGGATATATTGCCATTTCTGTGACACTCTCCCCACATTGCCTCAGGAATGGTGAGAGACTGACAGCAAAACACACTAATTAATCCTCAGCATAGTGGGATCTTCCATTTGTTATTATAATCATAATAATTTACTATTTATTACTTGTATTGCCTAGAAATACCAGATGGAATTAGGGCCCCATTGCTCAAGGCACAATATGAACCCTTACTAACACATAGTCCTTCACCTGACAAGTTTACAATCTCATGAGGACAAGATACAACAAGTGAGTATAGCAAAGAAATGGAGCTAACTGGGGAGCAAAGATGATAATATAGTAAAGGGAATATGTGGTAACATGGGCTCGCTGTGCACATATTTAACAATAGATTAGATAATCCTAATAATCATCTAGCCATTTAATAGGATCATTTGCTATATGGGACCTGGACTGAGATTGCTGAACTCATTTCACATAGGTTACCAACTGCTAGCACACTGCCCAGTGTTAGGAAAATGTTCTAAGCAAAAGTCTGATAGGATTTGTTATTTCAGTATTTTTTTCCTCTCTCATTTTAGCATGCCCCACTAGTTGGCAATTACTTCCTACTGTACATCTATTAAATATTCATGTCAGATATTATTTGCATAGTGCAGCTTTGCTCTGATAAAAAATATGTTATTCATTCACTGCTTAGAAGATTGACCCAAGGTCCCTACTTTAAACACACAGTTATATTGATTGTGAAAATACACTAAGAAAATTATGTAGTTTATATGCATGCATTACTTCTCCTGAGTCATCCTGAAGCTTATAATTTAAGCCCCAGTGTTTCAGGTAAAATGAAATTGCTTCACTAAATAAGACTGCTTTGATTTCAGCTTTACTCCAAGCTTTGCCAGGCAAGCAGAAAATCTTCATAGGATGAAAGGTCTTGTTCATAAAGAATGTACAGTCATGCATTGCTAAAATTGTATGCATTCAAAAACATACCATGTCCCTGTTCAAAGATTGTTTTACAAAACCCCTTTTTGCCTTATGTAAATAATCCTATATTAATGGAAGATTGTCACAAATGAGCAATGAATTTAGATTTCAGAAAGCTTTGCTATGCCCGCGTTACATTATGCGCAGCAGAAAAAGGACAAAAGTGGCAGAGGGGCTTGCTTCAGGTAGAAAGAAAAAAAATCAAATTAACACCTGCAAGATGAGATAAAATGACTTAGAGCTACAAATATGTTGCTCCTTGTGTGAGATGGGATTTTGTTTGGAAAGAAACTTTGGGACACACTATTTTCTTCTCCCTGTCCCATCATTGCTCATTTCTTTTTCAGTCCTTCCCACTTCCATGCCATTTGTGTCCTGTGTAAGAGCCTATACAGACAGATGATGGATAGATAAACATATGTCCCTTCCTCCTTAACCTCTGTCTCTATCTCCCTATGTCCAGTCACTTGGTCATCTTTCTCTGGCTCCTCCTCCCCCATTATTGCTCTTTTCTCTGTCTTCCCTTTTTCCTCATTCAGTCTTTGTTTTCTTTCTCTATCCTCCTGGCTCTTGGTTCTTCTCTTTCCTTTCATTCATTCTTTCTGTTCCTTTATATTCTCCCCATCTCAATGATTATGACTCATTTTCAAGCAGTCTCATATGCTGGTTCTGCTGATTCCTTGCAGTATAGTGAAGGGAAGAGAATACCAATCAAAAGGAATATGGCAGTATGATCACTACGAGGTGAAATGCATCCCTCTGCAGAGGATCAGCACAAAGCCTATGCACCACATACACCCTAATTTGAGTGAACAAGAAATTGAACACACAGAGAACATATAGAGCAACTTAATCAATGTATTGACTATTGTCTAGTGCTAATGTGAATCCAGAAGGTACAAAGGTGGCTCTGCCTTTTGTGCTCTGAAATGAAATATGCCCTGTGAGGCAGGCCACAAAATCAGGACCTTAGTCTTCAGCACGCCATTTCCAGCTTTGTTAATGACTCACTTTGTAAATTTGGGCAAGTCACAAGCTTTGCACTGCAGTTCACCTAGCTGCAAATCTGGGATTATATTATTATTATATTCTACAGGTGTGTTAGGCTTAGTCATTAAAGGAGGATTTTAATACCTTTATGTTACACGATGTCTTATTCAGTCTCCAGGCAAGGAGAGCACTTAAGAATGTGCTTAATTTTAAGTAATGAATAGTCCCAATGATATCAATGGGACAGCTAAAGGAATAAAGTATTACTCAGGACTTGTCTACACTGGCACTTCACAGCACTGCAACTTTCTCGCTCAGCAGTGTGAAAAAACACCCCCCTCAGCACTGCAAGTTTCAGCACTGTGAAGTGCCAGTGTAGACGGTGCACCAGTGCTGGTAGCCACACTCCTGTTAGCTATTCCCCTCGTGGAGGTGGTTTTCTTATAGCGCTGGAAGAGCTCTCTCCCAGCACTATGCTGCAACTACACAGCCACGTTAAAGCACTGCCGCAGCCAGTGCTTTACTGTTGCTAGTGAAGACATGTCCTCAGTGTGAATAAAGGTATCAGAATCAGGCCCTTAATATTTGAAAAAGCACTTTGAGAACCTTGGATTCAAGGTGTTCTGTATCTATGTACATGTTTATTATTATTTTGCATTTAATTTTCTATTTGTTTGATTTTCCTGCATGATCCTAGGCAATCTTGAAGTCTCTTCCTGCAGGGAATTTTACTTCTTAGCCAGAGTAGAATGCTTTTTTGAAAGGTAGTTTATTAAATTGATTCCGCAGAAAGCTTTAGTGAAAGTTGGTTTTCCTTGGTGATTATTTAATGAAAAGACTTATATAAGTGCCTATCCCAGCTTCTTAAAGCCCAGTACAAATATTCTTCATAAAATGCACCTTTCTTTATTGTGTCAGTTGCTTGGCTTTGAACACCTTTCTCTCTCTCTCATAGTGAGTGAATGCATCGTAAACTGTGTGCAAAATAGGAAAATGCATCCTGAGAACAACATTCATATGACTTGGACTGATTCTCCTCTCATGCTGGTGCAAATCAGCAGTGATTTCATTGATAGCAATAGCATTCTGATTATTTGAAACCAATGCCAGTGAGAGAAGAATCAGACCCTTTTCTCTCCAAGGTCTGTTGTTGTACAAATAAGTAATTAGTGTAGCAACTGTGCTGCAGGGCTAGCTGCCTGACCACTGAACAATTAAAGCAAATGGTTATAGGAGCTGTAAGTAGTTGCTTCTGAAAAAATGCATTATCCTCTAAGGAAAAAAAAAGTATTTTTCTTGGCTAATTCATTTAATATACAATAATAACCCAATCAGCTTTGATACTCTTCGTACGATATTCTTGGAATCGCTGGTGTTCACACTGTTACGGCTCATAGCTTAGTTTTGTGATGACACCTCTAACACAATATCTCACAACATTCTTAGCATAAAAATAGGGGCAAGGGAAAATGTGTACATGAAATATTAAATATGTATTTTCCTGTTATCTGAGGTTTCAGATAAAAAAGAAAATCCATTTTGTTCGTCCTTCACACAAAGCTCATAAGCACTAGGGCCATTACATGCACATCAACAATAGTAGAAGGCTCATCCTGCTTTCCTGGAATGCCCAAAATCCAATGGAAGTTTGAGTACTCACAGGAGATAGGATATGGCCTAAGATTTTCATACTCTTATCATGAAAACACTTAAAACACTTTATAATTGACAATATTAAAATGACAGCATCACAGAGAGTTAGCAGTGCACAATTTAATACACTCTTCCCCCACAGAATGCAATTAAAGTTTATTTAGAAACTCATTTCTTACCTGAAATCTTCTCCCATATTAGATGTGATCCCTGGAAATCTGTCACCAAAGCCACTGACAGGCTTCTCCAGAGCTTAAAAGTAGAAGCTGGAAAAAAATAAAATTCAATTGTTAACTGAAATCAAGCAATTAGGGGTAAAAAAGAAAAAGATACTGAAATAAAAAGAAAAAAAGAAATAAAATCTGTTAAATAATTAAATTTTAAAATAAATATTGCTACGTGACTGGTCATGGAGTCTTAAGTCTAAAGAAACAGATCAATTTATGGTAGGCATGGTAGCTACTGAAATTTGTTAAAATGTTTTTTTGGCGGCCTATCCTGTACATAGGCCTCAGTCTGGTGTCTAGCAGATAGGTGTCCATATCACAATACCTGTCACTACCAGATCAGTAACTGTCACCACTATACAAGGCCTGATTCTCCATCATGCTAAGGTCTTTTCCTGCCATGCTGTCAATATAAAGATGTCTTAAAGCAGGCATAAACAGGGCCTAGTAGAAAGTCTCCCTGACCCATATAGAACCAGATTATGCTCTCTGTTGGCACTGGTCCCAGCCCCCAGCATAGAGAAGAGGTCATGGCCCTATTGGGAGCATGCCAGGGTGCACTGCAGTATGCCTGTTTTCTGCTTCCCAGGTCCCGTAGTGGGCAATGGGAAACAAAGTGTGATTTAGAACAGCCATGAGGCAGGCCTCTACCTGCTCTCAGAATATGCAGGATTGCAAAAATGACTTAAAGCTACATTAAGCACACCCTGTCTGAAGACCTCAAATGCAGGAATAGGCTAACTGAGAATCAGCCCCAGAGATTATCAAGTAGAGAAAACAAAAGACTGAAGGCTCGCACCTATTCCCATTGATTTCAGTGAGAGAGAGACTAAACTAGGAAAGAGTTAAGAGAATGAAGGACACAGAGAAGCTTGAATTGAAAAGTGATTGTAAAGAAATCTCTAGGTTTGCCTAGATGGGACCAGATGCTAATTGAGAAAACAGATAAACCCAACACTCCTTATCAAACATGTTAAAAGTTTTTAAAGAATTGAATGGCATTTTGTCTACTCTCTTTCTGTGGCATTTTTATTACCTACAAAATACAGGTTAGTGTTCCTAAAGGAAACTCAAACAATAGGAAGTTGCTACATCTCCTGTTCAGATTAATGTTTAGAAAAGAAAGCCTCTCATCTCAAGTGGAATTCTTCAGTTGGTAAATGTGTTATCCGCAGCATTAAAAGTAGCTGTGTACTCACTGCAGACCCTACAGTGCTAAACAAGCTAAGGATTTTCCTAAAGACACTTACAATAGTGATAGTATTTCTCGTTGAACAGAAGATACTTAATGGCTTATAACCTATACCCAATAATCTATCTAGATACTTGTACCATAATATGCAAGGTCACTAACTTTCAGCACTATATGGTTAAGTTACTGCAACATTAATTCAATATGCCAGATCACTTCTTTAAATCTAAAATTTCTTAATCCCATTTCACTTTCACTTGTAACAGCTGAATTGTACCCTTAAGACACATCCCCTATCAAATGATGGAGGGGAGTTATACAAAGAAGTAAAGGGCGGAAGAATTTCTCTGAAAGCTGTCTGGCACCTAAAGTGAGCATGGCTTTTGCTCCTCTGTGTGCTGGTCTGCTCTGGCCAGTGGAATCCTGTTGGTTTCTGGGGACTCCACTAGCCATCACATACAGTCCCCAGCTAAAACCCCTCCAACGCATCACCAGGGATCTACAACCCAACCTGGACAATGATCCCACACTTTCACAGGCCTTGGGTGGCAGGCCAGTCCTCGCCTACAGACAACCTGCGAACCTGAAACATATTCTCACCAGTAACTGCACACTGCACCATAGTAACTCTAGCTCTGGAACCAATCCATGCAACAAACCTCAATGCCAACTCTGCCCACATATCTACACCAGTGACACCATCACAGGACCTAACCAGATCAGCCACATCATCACCGGTTCATTCACCTGCATGTCCACCAATGTAATATATGCCATCATATGCCAGCAATGCCCCTCTGCTATGTACATCGGCCAAACTGGACAGTCTCTACGGAAAAGGATAAATGGACATGTCATAAACAGATAGTTAAGGGTTAATAGAACAGGAGTACTTCATGTCTCTTTTGACTGTAAAGGGTTAACAAGTTCAGTGAGCCTGGCTGTCACCTGACCAGAGGACCAATCAGGGGACAGGATACTTTCAAATCTTGAGGGAGGGAAGTTTTTGTGTGTGTGCTGTTAGTGGTTGTTCTCTCTGGGTTCTGAGAGCGACCAGACATGCAACCAGGTTTCTCTCCATACAGGCTCTTATGTGCTCAGAATAGTAAGTACTAGGTAGATAAGGCAAGTTAGGCTTATGTTTGTTTTCTTTATTTGCAAATGTGTATTTGGCTGTAAGGAGTTCAAATTTGTATTTTGCTGAAAGGATTTTAATTTGTACTTGTATACTTAGGCTGGGAGGGTGTTCCCAGTGTCTATAGCTGAAAGATCCTGTAACATATTCCATCTTAAATTTACAAAGATAATTTTTACTGTTTTTTTCTTTCTGTAATTAAAAGCTTTTCTTGTTTAAGAATCTGATTTTTTTTTTATTCTAGTGAGACCCCAGGGGACTGGGTCTGGATCCACCAGGGAATTGGTGGGGAGAAAGGAGGGAAGGGGGAAAGAAAGGTTAATTTTCTCTCTGTGTTAGGATTATTTTCTCTCTCAGGGAGAGTCTGGGAGGGGGAGAGAGAAGGAGGGGGGAAGGTGAATTTTCATCTCTGTTTTGAGATTCATGGAGTTTGAATCACAGTAATCTTCCAGGGCAACCCAGGGAGGGGAAGCCTGGGAGAGGCAACGGTGAAGGAAAGGGTTTACATTCCTTGTGTTAAGATCCAGAGGGACTGGGTCTTGGGGGTCCCCGGGCCAGGTTTTGGGGGGACCAGAGTGTACCAGGCACTGGAATTCCTGGTTGGTGGCAGCACTACAAGTACTGAGCTGGTAATTGAGTTTAGAGGAATTCATGCTGGTACCCCATCTTTTGGACGCTAAGGTTCAGAGTGGGGGATTATACCATGATAGGACACAAATCAGATATTAGGAATGGCAATATTCAAAAACCTGTAGGAGAACACTTCAACCTCCCTGGCCACACTATCGCAGACCTTAAGGTGGCCATCCTGCAGCAAAAAAACTTCAGGACCAGACTTCAAAGAGAAACTGCTGAGCTTCAGTTCATCTGCAAATTTGACACCATCAGCTCAGGATTGAACAAAGACTGTGAATGGCTTGCCAACTACAAAACCAGTTTCTCCTCCCTTGGTTTTCACACCTCAACTACTAGAACAGGGCCTCATCCTCCCTGATTGAACTAACCTCGTTATCTCTAGCTGGCTTGCACATATATACACCTGCCCCTGGAAATTTCCACTACATGCATCTGACGAAGTGGGTATTCACCCATGAAAGCTCATGCTCCAAAACATCTATTAGTCTATAAGGTGCCACAGGATTCTCTGCTGCTTTTACTAATTCCCATTTGCAGATCACTAAGCAGAGATTGGACTGCTGGGAGATGCCTGACTTACAGGCCTATTTCTGAGAAAGGGTGGGGCTTAGCACATACTTCTCAAATAGGCATCTCCCATTGGCTAGTTTAGGTGACTCCCTGCTTAGCATGCTGGCTTTTATGGGTTGCATTTTTATGCTCCTCTCTTTCCCAATTCATTGTATAGGAGCCTAGGCACCAAACTCAGCTTCGTGGAACACAGAGTTGTTCCTAGGATTTTAGGTGCTTGGAAAAATTAGGCTCTTGTTACAATGCTTAATTGCCTCATGAATCCCACCTAAAATGATGAGAATTAGCAAATTAAAAACAGAAAAGTTTCTAAGGGAGAAGAAAACAGTAGGAGCAGAGTCACCAGTGACAAAAGAAAGAGCTTAGCCACTGGAAAGGACAGAGCATAGTGTCAAAAGACACATGTAGAGCCTGAATCTGATCTCCCCTATTGTGGTGCAGATCAGGAATAGTTCCACTGAAGCTAATTAAGTCATACCCCAGTGAATGAGGTAAGAATCAGGTTCATATGGCAGAAAGGAACATATAAGTGTAAGATACAAAAGGAGACAAACACATTAAGACAGCAGCAGAGAGGAATTATGTTAAGAACCTTCAGCAATTTGTCATGCTGAGAGACTTTTTCAAACCTCACCCATACAGTTCTACAAATTGTGGAAACTCTTTTTGCAACCACCAATAATCTATACCTGAAGCCAGACAGAGAATTCCTAAATCTTCTATTGAGGGCTTGGCTACACTGGAGAGTTGCAGTGCTGGTGGTGGGTTTAGAGCGCTGCAACTTAGTAACTGTCCACACCTGCAAGACACATCCAGCGCTGCAATTCCTTGGCTGCAGCGCTGGCTGTACACCTGGTCTGCTTGGGGTGTAACGATTGCAGCGCTGGTGATGCAGCGCTGCCCATCAAGTGTGGCCACCAAAAGCGCTGTTATTGGCCTACAGGATATTAGGATTCCCAGAATTCCTGTCCACAACAAACCGGAAGAATGGCTGAACTCCGAGCTCCCCGGAGCAACTTATCTAAAAAACAAACACAGCTGCTCTTTGCTCCAGCAAGCGACGAGCGGAGGCAGGGGAATTGCTTTGGAATGTTCAAAGCTGTTTGCTTGAGGAGAGAGGGGAGTCCATGTTGAGTAGCTGCTTATGTGGTCTGAAGGCTATTTAGGAGTGCATAATTTGCATTTAGTGAATAAGAGAGGGGTGGGGGAAGGGGTCAAAACTTTTAAAAGGATTGAAGGTAGGTGCTGTGTATCTTCCAGTCCTTAGAACTTGCAAGGCAGGGAACTGAGAACAGTGACAGCTCCAAAAATCCACTCTCTCTGTCTCCCCCACGCTCCCTGTCACACTCCACCCCACCCCCCTGTTTTGAAAAGCACGTTGCAGCTGCCCACAATGCACCACTCCCAACAGCACTGCAAATGCTGCAAATGTAGCCACACTGCAGCGCTGGTAGCTGTCAGTGTGGGCACACTGCAGCGCTTTCCCTACACAGCTGTACGAAGACAGCTGTAACTCCCAGCGCTGTACAACTGTAAGTGTAGCCATACTCTGAGTCTGGAAAAACTAGTTTAATTAAACAAGGGTTTGTGTTGCTAAAAAACACACAAGAGTAATGGGTTGCTCTTTTCTCTGCTGATCTATTTGTGGGCAATTACTGTGGCAATGAATCAGGTTTATCTGATAAGGAAAAATTACTCAGTTTTATGTAGCCTTCCCTGGGGAACTGCACTGTGATGTGGTGAACATGTTTTTTGTGTTCCAATAAGTCTGAGAGTGCTGCTGATGGGAGTTTTAACTCCTGGTAGACCCAATCCAGACAGGTCAAAGGCTTTGTCTACACTACCTAGTTTTGTTTCATTAACAAAACAGTGGTGGTGTACATTACTGCAATGCTACTTCTGCCAACAAAACTCTCCTGCTTTGCCGACAAAATAAAACCACCTCAAAAAGAGGTATAGAGCTTTTTGCAGCAAAGTTCTATCAACAAAGTGTCAATGTAGACACTGCGCTTGGTTATGTCACTGTAAATGGCCATCCTGATCATTCTGCTCAGTTTTTTCCAGGGTATCTTCTCAGCTGACCACAGCGGCTCCATGCAGCAAATGCTCTCCTGCTTGGAGAACATCTGAGTAGTTAGATCTGCTGGCACTGTGGAAGGAGGAGTCTGTATAGTCCCAGCTCTGCTCCAGCTGTAGGAACTACAATACCTACAGGAAGATTTCTTGTGGCTTGTGGGATAAGGGCTACAGCACTGCTGGGTGTACAAAAATAAGGCAGCTGAGGCAGACGTACCAGAAAGCAAGGGAGGCAAATAGTCGCTCTGGTGCTGTGCCAAAGAAGACCTGCCACTTCTGTAAGAAGCTGGGCTCCATGGCAGCAACCCTACCTGCACCACCAAGAGCCCCATGGATACTTTGGTGAGGCTGGAGGCAGCGGACGGTGCACCTAATCCCAAGGATGAAGTAGTGGATTAGGAGGTCAAGTTGGAGGATGATGTGGAGCACACAGCAAGGTTCTCCAGTGATGTGGTGAGTCAGGACCACTTTTCCATTCCAGAGGGGTTTACCAGTCCCAGCATCTGTCTCTGGTGTGCATAATGCAGAAGAGGAGAGCTCTGGTAAGTGAGCTTTTTGAGTTGATGTTGCTCAGTTATGTAAGGTAGAGCTGACCTTTGCTCTGTATATTCTAGAAGTGGTTGAAGAGATAGAAATGTGCAAGACTAGCTGTGTTTGAGTGTGCTTCACATTCCCCTGTGCAGCTAAGCAATGCGGCAGAACGGTGTGTTGATGCACACTGAGATTTCACAGGAATCCTTTGGAGAGATCTATAGGAAACTTTCCTGGAGGCACTCGCCAATCCTCTGCCAAGGTTCCTTGGCAGAGCTACTTTGTTCCTTCCCCAATTGTAGGAAACTTTCCCATGCCAGTTGGCAATAACCTGTGAAGGGAAAAAGGCGGCACACAGATGAGCAGCATTGGAATGGGTCTGAAACTGCCCGCATGCTGGACATAAGCCCTTGCATCCTTGCTTACCCTCAGGAGTGAGATAGAAGCTTCTATGACCCCTGCCCATAGGAAATGGTGGCAGAATTTACAGTATTGTCCCTAGTTGCCTGCACTGATCCCTTAAAGAACTACCTAGACTCTTTGCCCTAGACACTTGAACATCTAATCTCCACTCAGGCCAAGCTCGCCATGTTTAGGGTGTTCACTGAGATGTATGCTTACCAAGGGCAGGGCCAGCTCCAGCTTTTCTGCCGCCCCAGGCAGCAAAAAAAAAAAAAAAAAAAAAAAAGGCAATTGTGGGCACTTCGGCCTTAGCTCTATCACACCGCTTCATTCTTCAGCTGGAATTTGGCAGCGGGTCCTTCGCTCCCTCTCTTCCTCTTCGGCGGCACTTCAGCAGCAGCCCAAAGAGAAAAAGAGGGACAGAGGGACCCACCGCCGAATTCTTGCCGAAGGCCCGGATGTGCCACTCCTTTGTATTGGCCGCCCCAAGCACCTGCTTCCTTTTCTGGTGCCTGGAGCTGATCCTGACCAAGGGAGAGTGAGCAAGTGATTGGTATGTTAAAAGAGGTGTATTTTACTATAATGATCCAATGCTGTGCGTGAACTAACAATCAGCCTTCTGTGTATTGTTTCTTGTGCTTCTGAAGATGTGGCTTTCAGGGGAATCCCCTACATACTGGCAGAGCGCCTCTGTCAGATAATGAAGTTGTCATAAACAGATAGCTAAGGGTTAATGTTCTTTTACCTGTAAAGGGTTTACACAGGGAACCAAACACCTGACCAGAGGACCAATCAGGAAACAAGACTTTTTCAAATCTGAGTGGAGAGAAGTTTGGGTGTGAGTTCTTTGTCCTTTGTCTTGTGTCTGTGCCCTCTCCGCTATGAGAGTGATTTTTCTATCTCCAGGCTTTCTAATCTTCTGTTTCCAAGTTGGAAGTACAAGGATAGTAAGACAATAGGTTTATATTGTTTTTTTTGTATTTACATATGTGTAGTTGCTGGAGTGTATTCTTTTTGGATAAGGCTGTTTATTCACTTTTTTTCTTAAGCAATTGACCCTGTATATTTTCACCATTATACAGAGACTATTTTAATGTCTTTTTCTTTCTTTTTTATATAAAGCTTTCTTTTTAAGACCTGTTGGAGTTTTTCTTTAGTGGGGACTCCAGGGAATTGAGTCTGCAGCTCACCAGGGAATTGGTGGGAGGAAGAAGTCAGGGGGAAAATCTCTTTGTGTTAGATTTACTAAGCCTGACTTTGCATACCCTCTGGGTGAGGGGGGGAGAGAGATTAGCTCTCTCGGTACTTGTGTTTCCAGGACTGGAAGCAAGGAATCTCCTAGAGTCGTCCAGGGAGGGGAGCCTGGGAGGAAGTAACAAGGAAACAAGGGGAGAGGGTTATTTCCCTTTGTTGTGAGACTCAAGGAATCTGAGTCTGGGGGTCCCCCAGGGAAGGTTTTGGGGAGACCACAGTGAGCTAGGCACTGTATAATTCCTGGCTGGTGGCAGCTTTACCAGGTCCAAGCTGGTAACTAAGCTTGGAGGTTTTCATGCTAACACCCATATTTTGGACGCTAAGGTCCAGATCTGGGAAAAAATGTTATGACAGAAGTGACTAAGGTGGAGAAATGAGGATGTGTTCTGAAAGGTGCTCCAATCCTCAGAGGCCGAAAAAAGAGAATGCAGCGAGTGGAGACAGACCCTGAAGGAAACATTTGAAATAGAAAGGCAAGATGAAAGGAGAATGAGGACCACATTGTAAAGGGCCAAAAGTGGATGATAAAAGTGATGGAGGAGCAAACAGAAATGTTGAAGTCCCTAATCATGCTCCAGGCAAAAACATACACATGCTGTCCCGTCTTCTTCCTGCAGGTGATATGAAGTGCTTTCCATGCCCTCCCCAAACTCATCCCACACATTTCTTGCAACTTCCTGGAATATCTTGGTACCCTGTTCACTCCACCCTTCGGACACCTTCCAAAATGATAGCAGGACTTGCACACAGCTCTGAGAGCCTACACTGTCCTGCACTGTTGTGTCCCTTCCCAAAAAGCCTTTTATGTGTGTTGTAAATTGGTATTTAATAAAAAAATCTCAGAAAGAACTAATCTTTGTCTCCTACATGTGGTGATTGCTGCTGGTAGTAACACATAGTGGTCATTTGATCATTTGCTGGCTTCAAATCCTGGTCAAGAATCATCACAATTTTCATGCAAGGCAACAAGTTAACAAAGCATGGCAGAGTGCTGTACAGAAAGACACATTATTGATGCTCATTATCAAAATATTGCCTCAAAGCCTCCCAAAAGCCCCTCTAAAAGCCCTGGTATCTGTCTGCTCAATTCACCAGACAGGTGATCACCCTTAGCCTCAACATATTATGGAACATGCATCAGGCTGCTATGACCATGGGAATGTTTTCCTCATTTAAATCTAACCTGCCACAAAGGCAGGTCCAGTGCACCTTTAATCTGCCAAAGGCACATTCCACTGTCATCCTCCACCTACTCAGCCTATTGCTGAACTGCTGCTTGCTGCTGTCCAGGTTTCCAATGTAAGGCTTCATAAGCCATGGGAGAAAGGACAGCTCTCATTTTGGTGTCTTTATGCCACAATGCTGAGGTGAGCTTCGCACACAGTTCCAGGAAAGCAACTTTCTGCATCCAAAAGTTCTGAAGTCACTGCTCATCATCCCAGACCTGCATAATGATGCAATCCCACCACTCTGTGCTTGTTTCCCTGAGCTCAAAAGTGATGATCCACCATGTTCAGCTGCTCTGTGAATACCAAAAATAATCTGGTGTTGTTTCTTTCCATGGCACACATGAAGGCCAGGCAATTCTGATTCTTGTTCAGATTGGGAACTCATAATATACTACATGACCACCTGTGATATGTAGACAGCTATGCCAGATTCATCCTTTCATACAGAGATGGTGGATGCGCAGTAAACATGGGCTGTTGAAAAATGCCATGAACTGCAGTCGGAAGACCATGGAATCATGAGACAGAAAGAACTGCATCATGGATGTTAAGCCCACACCCATGATGCACTGCGATCCACTCCACCTTCCAACAACTCCTAGCTGCAGAAGGTGGTGAGTAGCACAGAGGGATAGCTACACAGAGTGCATTGCTTCCAGTGTCGATTGCAGGGCACCAAGAATGGATGCTCTCTGCTGACAAAGTGTAGTGTGAACATGCACAAGCGATGTAATTATACTGGTTTTTCATATTCAGTTTAATTTGTGTATACAAAACTCTGTAGTGTAGACAAGGTCAAAGTGTAGAGGCCAGACCAAAAAAAAGCAGTGTGCTACTCCTCCAAGCTGGAGGTAGAGATATGCCAACAACTGCTCCTCAAAAATCAAGTTAGATTATAAAAACACAACAAGGTAGCTATACTGACAAATAGCAGGGTACACATGAATGGCAGAACCTGCCCTGTGCTCTAAACAACATCTGACAGCATGGAAAGGATTTAGACTATTAAGTATGAGTCATTACTTTGAAACACAAGACAAGGCAGAAAGGTATGTATGTGTGCACATATTTATTGGGGAGGGAAAAGTGCAAGATCAGTGTTTGTCTGAGAAGGAGAAATGCCATATTGTGCCATCCTTTTATAAGCAGATCAGCCCATTGTTTACAAGAAAAAGTCCTGATTTGTTTTGTTTGATAAAAAGCTGTATTATTCAGCCCTATTGAAAAACCACCTGAAATACCTTCTGGTTGCTTAAATCCATGTAGTTTCTTCAAACCTCAGCTTCCTTCTGAGAAGGACCCTTTTGTCTCCGAAGCCTTGTCTACATGGTGGCGGTAAAATGACGTATGGGGCATGATTTATAAAGAGCACTAATGTATTGAACATTAATTGGTCCACATAGACCTTGCTGGTGCACACTAAAGGTTCGCTAGTGTGCTTTAAGATAATGCTGTTTGAAACGATACTAAAGTGCACCAGCAGGGTTTACACAGACCAATTAATGTGCAACACAGCGTGCTTTAGAAATCACCCTCTCCCCCAAAAGAGTACTTTCCCCCCACCATGTAGAGAAGCTCTGAAACATTCTGAACAGCTGGATAATGCCTGGGGAAAAAAAGGAAAGGGTTATTTTAACTTCTGACAGCAAAATCTGATCAAATCCTAGACACCTTGGGCCTAATGTTCCTTTACTTACATCAGTATAAATCAGATATAACTCCACTGAAGTTAGATAGCTTTACACCAAAGTTAAACTGATTAGCTGAACACTCCACTTCATCTACATCTTAGGTCTTAAAGAGAATCAGCCGCAGTGTATCTATTGGAGGACATAAATATGTTTTAATATATTTATAAATACCCCCAGCTTCCTGGATCTGGGTACATTCTCATAAACATCCAGAAGCATACACATGCACGCGCACACACACCTCTTTTCAAAGGGAGACATAAAAAGCTTAAAAGGATGACCATGTCCTCACTTTTTTATTAATATATTATGGAAAGACTTAGAAGCGCCAAAGAACATACTTTCCAGACCTAACAAGTTGGAAGGCAAACCAGAGAAAACAAGTGAGAAGGATGCAGTCCTAAAGACTGCCACATACAGAGCACCATGCCCCAGCACACATACCTGTATCATGGGGTAAAACAGATAGTGAAGTCTATAACTGTTCCATGCTGACGTGTGTTGAGCTGTCTATGCAAAGCAGGGCACAAAATCAGACAAAAATGCAATGTACCATTAAGACTCAATAATATTAAACCATAAATAAATTCCTCTGCTACTGGAAAAAAGAAAACCCCTCTGAGGACTCTCTCTCCTTAGAGAGGGAAACTCCCTGTAAGGAAAATGCTCAGGGGATTTGTTTTTGGTAAAATGTTTGCAGGGAATTTGACAAATTTCCTGCTTCCCTGTATTCTCCAAATAATGTTTTTACAAGATCTAAACAGCCCACAGGTGAACTCAGCCTATTGCTTGACCCATCTGGCCCATCATGATCTCTCGTAAAATGGTACCCAGCAGCTCTCTCAGTTCCTCCCATTCATAAACGTATTTAAATAAAAATATACTTTTTGTGAAAATAAGTTTGAGACACATATTGAGCCTGATTTTCAGAGGTACCTATCCAAACAGCTTCCACTGACTTCAAATGGAGTTCTGAACTGCTAAGTACTTCAGAAAGACAGGTCCATACTGTATTAGTGAATCACAGACAATTATTCCCATATTACAAACAAAATCCATTTTCATCAGCTGTATTCAAGAATTGAAACTAAGTAGCAAGAAAATGATGGGGAGAAAAAGGAAAGAGGATCAGAAAAATAGACACCATGTAGAGTCTTCCTATAGCCCATGACAGTTCTTGGTTATCATTCCTGTACAGTACTTTAATCATCTATGCCTATGAATGCTATTTCCTCAAAGACAACAAAGCTCTGATTTACAAAGAAAAGGAAATTCTCCAGAGTTGCTATATTATTCAGCTTGTACTGGATAGAAATTTCAGTTTGTTCTTTCCATTTTTGCAAGATAATATTTTTGGTCATTTTGGGGCTCTGAGTATATTTTCTCTCTCCAAGGAGCAGATAGATCCCTTATCCATCATCGTTATGGACAAAGGACTAAGGATCATGAGATAGATCAGCACACAAAATCAAATTCACCAAGGCAAGAATGCATTGCCAGGAACTTAAAATAACCTGGCAACCCCAGATCATCTCTCTGAAGGAACTATTCATTTAACCATATTTCTTAAACATATTTAAACAACAATCTAGGAGTGATAGCTACCCAGAAAAAAAAAAAATCTTTGACCCAACCACACCTACCAATTGCTTTGAATTAAATTTGAGCCAATGCAGATCGCCCAGAGGTCCAGGATCGTGCAGAGAAAAGGAGCTAAGTCCAATGGGTGGTCCAATGGCTACAGGATTGGGCTGTGGCAGAACCAGGTTCAATTCCTTGGTTTGTCTCAGACGTTCTATATGACCCTGAGCAAAACACAGCTTATGCGCCTCAATTCCCATCTGTAAAATGAAGAGTAGCACTTTCCTACAAACCAGGACTTTGCGAGGAAAACTACATTAAAGATGATGAGGTGCTGAGATACTATGGAGGCAGTATAATTATCTCAGATAGATAGAGACTAAGGCCCTGAAAATACTTAACCCGGTGTATAACTTTAGTTACATGTGTAGTCCCACTTAACTCTCAAGAACTACTGAGGTTCGCAAAGTTACTCATGTGCAACTTCAGGATCACGGTTTAAACTGTTGTGTTCAGCACAGTGAGAGGGTTCTTCAAAATACTTAATATAGATATTATTCTTTGCAAACCCTCCTAGTTTCTTGTGACAGTTAGATCTTTACTCTTTTGAAGTAGTTATTGATGAATCAATTATTCATATGTATACGTAACAAGGTTTCCTTACAGTGTGTCGAGTCAAACCACATAATTGAGATTCTCAGATTTACTTACTGTGCTGGCTCCACTAAACACCAGAATTTAATTGACTGTCTGTTACCTTCATCTACTTCCATAATGGAGTCCTTTCAATGTTGTATTTCTTTTGCAGCTGTGAGAATGCTACAAATTTGCCATGGAAAGTAACCACTAAATTTCCTCATCCTTATTTTTAATCTCTGGATTGTTCCCGATGGATACACTGACATTTTTACATGTTTGGAATAAAGTGTACTCAGACTTGAAAACAAGACCTTTCTCATGAAGAATTGCTCACAGGCAAGCATACTTGCTCTAGTTATGGCTAGAACTGAAGGTTATAGGTACTAGCTGGAAGGATTCCTGTTCTACATCAAAACGTCTAAAAATTTCCTCATGCTCAGATCTACTTTTCTCACTACATTCCTTGTGGTCTTTTCTCAGTTTTAAATCAAAATATACATGTATTTACACCAAATGAGATCTATATCATCTTAATATAGGTGGAGTTTTCTTCTTTCATTTTTTTTTCCCCATTGGAAGACCTCAAAACACTTTACAAAGGAAGTCATCATCTATTTTACAGATGATGAAACTGAGGCTCAGATTTCTTTTTAATGACCTGCACCAGGTCATCCAATAGCAGAGTCAGGAATAGAATCCAAGTCTCCTAAGTTCCAGTCCAGTGCTCTATGCATTAGATAACTCTGCATTGCCTTTGGAATAGGCCTAGGCAACTAGTTCACCTTGATAAAGTTAATTTCCTCTTTCTACATAACTGACATCTATTCACAAATTCATTCTTGCTTTGCTTTTTACTGTTTGTTATACTTATTACTTCTGTATTTTAGATTTATCTGTACTCTCTCTCTCTAGATTTGGTTGTTATTATTAGGTATATCATGCTCCAGGAACACAGTTTTAATATGACTCCCCTCAACAAACCATCACCATTATTCCATATAGCCATGTCAAGAAAAAGGCTCAGACTGGATAGGAACAGAAACCATTGTCCCTAGAAGCAAGCCCTTCAGGCAAGAGTTGAAAATGCAATCAGAGTAGCTCATATTGTTGCTCCCCATGTGGGATAAAAGAGGGACTTTATTTTCCAAAGCCCTGATCCTACACATACTTGCAGAATTTTTGCACCACAACAGTCCCACTCACTCAATCCTCCTTCCATCTACCTGGCTTCTGCCATCAATCAGCTGGTCTAATACTATATTCTGGACCAACTTCAGTTTCATGGGCCACAAGTATGTCTCAAGTTAAAAAGAAAGTTACCAAAATGGCTGAACATGTTGATAATGGGGAGTTGTCATTATTTCAGTCACTGAGACAACCCAATTTAAGCATAAATGTTTGTAAATCTGGTGTCTTTTGTAAGCTATACATGTATGTTAAACCTATAAAAGTAACTGCTGCATCAGGCTTTGATTTTGAAACTCAGCTGATAATTAAATTTTAAAAAAATATTTTTTTCCACACAGGTTATCAGAAGTAAAAGAACAGAGTCATAGATTAATACTTAATAAAACAGAAGCAAACAGCACATATTTATCACTTGCATAAATTCTATTTTATTGTCACACCCAGAGAAAGGGCAGACAAAGTCAAATATTCATCCAATATTGGCAGATTCTTGTAATATTTCCTAATTCTTTTCATAAAGTTTTATAAAGTTTTAAAATGATAAAAAATAAAACCAGGAAGTGTTTTACAAGCTCTATTATGTGTTATGTTTGCATCAAATTGGCACTATATCAAATAAGACCCTTACTTGATCTGGCTAATAAATCCTAATATGATAAATTGATAATTTAATGTCAGAACTGAGATGGCAAGATTTGTATTCATTAACTGGTAGCTTATGAGCATTTGTCTTTCAGTTAGTTGACATTTCCAGAATATGAAAGTTAAAAATAAAAACTCATGGTAGAAGTTACAATGATAAATACTTCTGTTGTTTTTACTTAGTCTTTCCAACCTATTAAATGGAATTTTTTTAACTAAACCAATACATTCATTGTACATAATCCATATCATTAATCCACTACCGTCTGTGATCTCTATATGTTAGGTCAGATTGTGACCTCTATATTTTGTTTACTGAGAATTTGGGGCACACTGAACACTGACACTAAATAATAGTGTCCTAAATAATTTGGAGAAAGTGTCATTTCCTAGCACCGTTAGAAATCAGATGACTATGAAACCAAGGGTCTGATCTAAAACCCATAGCTGTCATAGAATCACAGAAGATTAGGGTTGGAAAAGACCTTAGGAGGTCATCTAGTCCAACCCCCTGTTCAAAGCAGGACCAATTCGCAACTAAATCATCCCAGCCAAGGCATTCTCAAGCCTGACCTTAAAAACCTCTAAGGAAGGAGATTCCACCACTTCCCTAGGTAACCCATTCCAGTGCTTCACCACCCTCCTAGTAAAATAGTGTTTCCTAATATCCAACCTAGACAACCCCCACTGCAACTTGAGACCACTGCTCCTTGTTCTGTCTTCTGCCACCACTGAGAACAGCTGAGCTCCATCCTCTTGGGAACCACACTTCAGGTAGTTGAAGGCTGCTATCAAATCCCTCCTCATTCTTCTTGTCTACAGACTAAACAAGCCCCGTTCCCTCAGCCTCTCCTCATAAATCATGTGCCCCAGCCCCCTAATCATTTTTATTGCCCTCTGCTGGATTCTCTCCAATTTGTCCACATCCTTTGTGCAGTGGGGGAGCCCCAAACTGTGTGCAGTACTCCAGATATGGCCTCACCAATGCTGAATAGAGGGGAATAATCACTTCCCTTGATCCGCTGGCAATGCTCCTACTAATGCAGCCAATATGCCGTTAGCTTTCTTGGCAACAAGGGCACACTGCTGACTCATATCCAGCTTCTCATCCACTTTAATCCCCAGGTCCTTTCCTGCAGAACTGCTGCTTAGCCAGTTGGTCCCCAGCATGTAGTAGTACATGGGAGTCTTCCGTCCTAAGTGCAGGACTCTGCACTTGTCCTTGTTGAAACTCAGATTTCTTTTGGCCCAATCCTCCAATCTGTCTAGGTCACTCTGGAGCCTATCCCTGCCCTCCAGCATATCTACCTCTTCCCACAGCTTAGTGTCATCTGTGAACTTGCTTAGGGTGCAATCCATCCCATCATCCAGATAATTAATAAAGTTGTTGAACAAAACCAACCCCAGGACCGACCCTTGGGCACTCCACTTGATACCGGTTGCCAACTAGACATCGAGCTGTTGATCACTACCCATTGAGCTCGACAATCTAGCCAGCTTTCTATCCACCTTATTGTCCATTCATCCAATTTATACTTCTTTAGCTTGCTGGCAAGAATACTGTGGGAAACCATATCAAAAGCTTTGGTAAAGTCAAGATATATCACATCCACTGCTTTCTCTATATCCACAGAGCCAGTTATTTCATCATAGAAGGCAATAAGGTTGGTCAGGCATGACTTACTCTTGGCAAATCCATGCTGACTGTTCCTAATCACCTTCCTCACCTCCAAGTGGTTCAAAATAGTTTCCTTGAGGACCTGATCCATGATTTTTTCAGGGACTGAGGTTAGGCTGACCAGTCTGTAGTTCCCTGTGTTCTTCTTCTTCCCTTTTTCAAAGATGGGCACTATATTTGCCTTTTTTTAGTTGTCCGGGACCTCCTCCAGTCACCACCAATTTTCAAAGATAATGGCCAATGGCTCTGCAATCACATCAACCAACTCCCTCAGCACCCTCAGATGCATTAGATCTGAACTTCTGTATGTCCAGCTTTTCTAAATAGTCCTTAACTTGTTCTTTCACCACTGAGGGCTGCTCATCTCCTCCCCATACTGAGTTGCCCAGGACAGCAGTGTGGGAGTTGACCTTGTCTGTGAAGACCAAAGCAAAAAAAGCACTGGGTACTTGAGGTTTTTCCACATCATCTGTCCCTAGGTTGCCTCTCCCATTCATTAAGGGTCCCACACTTTCCCTGACCTTTTTCTTTTTGCTAACATACCTGTAGAAACCCTTCTTGTTACCCTTCACATCCCTTGCTAGCTGCAACTCCAGTTGTGTTCTGGCCTTCCCAGTTACACCCTTTCATGCTCGAGCAATAATTTTTATCTTCCTTCCTAGTCATCTGTCCAAGTTTCCACTTCTTGTATGCTTCCTTTTTGTGTTAAAGCTAATTGAAGATTTCACTGTTAAGTCAAGCTAGTCGCCTGCCATATTTGCTATTCTTTCTTCACATCAGGATGGTTTGTTCCTGCACCCTCAATAAGGTTTCTTTAAAACAAAGGCAACTTTCCTGGACTCCTTTCCCCCTCACATTAGCCTCCCAGGGGATCCTGCCCATCAGTTCCCTAAAGGAGTCAAAATCTGCTTTTCTGAAGTCCAGGGTCCATATTTGGCTACTCTCCTTTCTTCCTTTTTTGAGGATCCTGAACTCAACCATCTCATGGTCACTGCTGCCCAGGTTGCCACCCACTTCTACTTTCCCTATCAATTCTTCCCTGTTTGTAAGTGGCAGGTCAAGAGGAGAACAGACCCTGGTTGGTTCCTCCAGTAGTTGCACAAGGAAGTTGTCCCCAACACTTTCCAAAAACTTCCTGGATTGTCTGGGCACTGCTGTGTTGCTCTCCCAGCTGATGTCAGGGTGATTGAAGTCTCCCATTAGAACCAGGGCATGTGTTCTGGAAACTTCAGTTAATTGTCTGAAAAAAGCCTTGTCCACCACATCTTGGTCCAGTGGTCTATAGCACACGCCCATCACATCACTCTTGTTGCTCTCGCTTCTAAACTTAACTCAGACTCTCAACAGGCTTTTCTCCAGTTTCATACTGGAGCTGAGCAATCATACTGCTCTCCTACATACAGCGCAATTGTCAATTAGAATCTTTTCACTGACTTCAGTGCACTTTGGATCATGCCTTAAATGCTCAGCAATCACTTTGCAGAATATAGAGTAGTCGTTTCCTTTTGCTTCAGTATCAGTAAGTGAATTATGTGTAACTAGATATTACAGCAAAGGAAATAGGGGAAAAACCTGGTTTTTGCTGATATGTTGTCCCTGAAGTTTATTATTCACACCTCAATAGTATTGATCATTCAGCATCAAAATGAAGATTGTAGTTCTTCACAGTACATGGACAAGCATTGAATAATGAAGATAGGGGACAAAGATTAGACTATCAGCGATTCTGAGCTACTACTTCATATTATATAAGAAGGACCTGAAGTCTATAGTACCATTCCATTTTTGATTTAGTAAGAGCATACCATGCTACCATTTCCCATACTTTCTGATGATCTAATAAACATTGAATTAGACCAAGTACTTGTTTCCTGATTATTCCTCACATCTGGTCTCCAACACTCAAAAACTTCTCCAATAGCCAGTCGCCTTCCAATTTTTCTCAGAATGGTCACTATTAACCATAAGAACATAAGAATGGCCATACCGGGTAAGACCAAAGGTCCATCTAGCCCAGTACCCTGTCTACTGATGGTGGTCAATGCCAGGTGCCCCAAAGGAAGTGAACCTAACAGGCAATGATCAAGTGATCTCTCTCCTGCCATCCATCTCCACCCTCTGACAAACAGAGGCTAGGGACACCATTCCTTACCCATCCTGGCTAACAGCCATTAATGGACTTAACCATCATGAATTTATCCAGTTAGCTTTTAAACACTGTTATAGTCTTAGCCTTCACAACCTCCTCAGGTAAGGAGTTCCACAAGTTGACTCTGTGCTGCGTGAAGAAGAACTTCCCTGTTTTAAACCTGCTGCCTATTAATTTCATCTGATGACCCCTAGTTCCTGTATTATAGGAATAAGTAAATAACTTTTCCTTACCCACTTTTTCCACATCACTTATGATTTTATATACCTCTAGCATATCCTCCCTTAGTCTCCTCTTTTCCAAGCTGATCCCACCTGAAATATCACTGTTTGACATATATTCTGAAAAATTACTGTCCCATTAACTATCTTCTGTTAATGTAAAGTGTTTTAGAGAAGGGTGTTGCACTTGATCTGTATTATAAACATCAGCAAGATACTTTATCATAACATTTATTCATTTTTGAGACTATCATATGTTGAGACTGCATTTGTGATGGTTGTAGCAGTCCACCGTTGTTGCAATTCTTATTCATCTGTTTCTTAATTTAGCACAGAAAGACAATGGGGTCAGTACAAGTACTAGGTGAAACAAGCATGCAGTGTGTTAGGTTAGATTTTCCTCCTGGTTTTGGAATCACTTTAGATGTGTTGCATACCTCTCACAGATACATTTGAGTTGTAGAAAACAGCAGAAAACAACTTGAATGGTTTTAGTTTTCCTGTTCTATTAAATAAGGTCATGTTCCGGACCTAACTTGTCAGTTCCTTGTAGATTTTCAGACAAATCTTGATCCCTTCACTCATGGGAGTAGTCCCATTCAAATGAACGTTAGCAGGACTCAAGGCTCAAAATAAATTACAATATGTTTATTAATTTTAGTATTTAATAGTTTGACATATTAGGACACATACTGGATTGCTCCTTCTTAACAAGTACAATACATATTTTTGTGTATATTCTGCTATAGTGTCAAATAGATATTTACTTCAATATCTGCAACCTTTAGTTTATTCAGGAATTTTCCTTTAGTTAATCATGCAATTTATTGAACCTCCAAAAATCAAAAATGAACCCTTTCTGTGTGTTAAGCATGCAATATTCAAAGGTTGAGGTTTTCATGACTGCCTTAAAATAATTGTAATAGTAAACAGCATTTTCCTTAAATTTTGATTGTTCTGTACTTTACTGTACTGCATATTTTATGATTTTCTTTATTTCAAAGGAAAGTATAGGTGCAGACAGTAGAACGACAAGCATAATTTGGATAGGATTGCCAAAATTATGTGATATATCTAATGCTTTGCACATTTGTCATTGCATTCCTTTCCACTTACCAGGTGATATAGTCAATCACTTGTGAAGATATTTTAATTTTGCAGGATACATAAGCCTAATTAATCATCAGGCTTTAGATCCTAGAAGCCATAATGAGTTCATACCCCAGTTGATTCACCTCGGGGATGTCACTTAACTTCTCTGTGCTTCCGTTTAAATAACTGGGAAAAAATAGCATTTGGCAATAATCACCATTCAGTGAATATCTGAGATACTACAGGTTTCCTCCATACTAAGAGAGAATAGCAGCTGTGGTCACTATTTTAAAGAGTGACCACTGTGCAAGACGTTACAAACATCTCAGGTTTGCATGTTGTCCTGTCTCCCTGAGGAAAAGTACAGTATCAATGATTGTACTTCAAAACAATTTGGCTATCACTGCAATACTAGGTTTACATGAGATATTGATTCTTTTAACATTATTGATTTTTTTGTGGAAAAAAGATAATGAAGAAATACTATTTTAGTTTACTTGAATGTATTTCAGAGAATAGTCGCTACTTGTTTTAAAGATCTTTCCTTCCCTAAAAGCCCATAATATTCTCTTGTGTCCTTACAGGTTTGTACTTACTGACTTGATTGTAGGCTCTCATTTACTTAATGTCTTGACAAGCTTATAATGCTGTAGCAAAATATATTTAGTAGCACTGTGCTACTTCCTTGTAAAACAAGCAAGCTATGGAACTTGTTTTAAAGGCCAGATATTCTGTTCTCTTAGCTTCTTAGAAAATGAGAACATTGAAACAACTTGGCTTCCCCTCTCAAACTTCTTGATACTCACATCATTGTTTTCTTTCTCAGAAAAATCACTTCCCCAGTACACAATCAAGTTGCACTAAAGATTTCTCCAACACCAAAATACACTGGTCAAGAGATCAACAGAAATGTCTCAACACATTGCCCTCAGAATTAGTTCACTGCAAAACCGAACCCAGAATTTCTTTAACATGAGCCTGGCATCTGTTCCTGTTTATTATTTGGTACTGACATGCACTCATTCTAGAGAGGATCAAGTCAAATTTAGTATCAGAGGGGTAGCCATGTTAGTCTGGATCTGTAAAAGTAGCAAAGAGTCCTGTGGCACCTTATAGACTAACAGACGTTTTGGAGCATGAGCTTTCGTGGGTGAATACCCACTTCGTCAGATGCATGTAGTGGAAATTTCCAGGGGCAGGTATATACATGCAGGCAAGCTAGAGATAATGAGGTAGTTCAATCAGGGAGGATGAGGCCCTGTTCTAGCAGTTGAGGTGTGAAAACCAAGGGAGGAGAAACTGGTTTTGTAATTGGCAAGCCATTCACAGTCTTTGTTTAATCCTGAGCTGATGGTGTCAAATTTGCAGATGAACTGAAGCTCAGCAGTTTCTCTTTGAAATCTGGTCCTGAAGTTTTTTTGCGCACTGATACACAGGTACCCTCCCACCAACAGCACAAGAAAAAGAACTCCACATGGACTCCTCCTTAGGGTCGAAATGACAGTCTGGATCTCTACATTGAATGCTTCCACTGACGTGCACAGGCAGAAATTGTGGAAAAACAACATAGCTTGCCTCATAAAGTAAGTCGTGCAGAACGCAATGCCATCCACAGCCTCAGAAAACACCCAGACATTATCATCAAAGAGGCTGATAAAGGAGCTGCTGTTGTCATCATGAACAGTTCTGACTACCAAAAGGAGGCTGCCAGACAACTCTCCAACACCAAATTCTACAGGCCACTTCCCTCAGATCCCACTGAGGAATACACTAAGAAACTGCAACATCTACTCAGGACACTCCCTAAACTAACACCGGAACAAATCAACATACCCTTAGAGCCCCGACCAGGGTTATTCTATCTACTACCCAAGATCCACAAACCTGGAAATCCTGGACGCCCCATCATCTCGGGCATTGGCACTCTCACTGAAGGACTGTCTGGATATATGGACTCTCTACTCAGACCCTATGCCACCAGCACTCCCAGCTATCTCCGTGACACCACTGATTTCCTGAGGAAACTACAATGCATCGGTCACCTCCCAGAAAACACCATCCTAGCCACCATGGATGTAGAGGCTCTCTACACAAACATCCCACACACAGATGGAATACAAGCTATCAGGAACAGTATCCCTGACTATGCTACAGCACAACTGGCTGCTGAGCTCTGTGCCTTTATCCTCACACACAACTATTTCAAATTTGATGACAATATATATCTCCAGATCAGTGGCACAGCTATGGGCATCCGCATGGCCCCACAATATGCCAATATTTTTATGGCCAACCTGGAACAGCGCTTCCTCAGCTCTCGTCCACTCACGCCCCTTCTCTGCCTACGCTACATTGATGACATCTTCATCATCTGGACCCATGGGAAGGAGTCTCTGGAAAAATTCCACCACGATTTCAACAGCTTCCACTCCACCATCAACCTCAGCCTGGACCAATCTATACGGGAGGTCCACTTCCTAGACACCACGGTGCAAATAAGTGATGGTCATATTACCACCACCCTATACCAAAAACCTACTGACCGCTATGCCTACCTTCATGCCTCCAGCTTCCATCCCGGGCACATCACACGATCCATTGTCTACAGCCAAGCACTGAGGTACAACCGCATCTGCTCTAACCCCTCAGACAAAGACCAACCCTACAAAATCTCCACCAAGCATTCTCAAAACTACACTACAATACCCGCATGAGGAAATAAGGAAACAGATCAACAGAGCCAGACGTGTACCCAGAAGCCTCCTACTGCAAGACAAACCCAAGAAAGAAACCAACAGGACTCCACTGGCCATCACATACAGGCCCCAACTAAAACCTCTCCAATGCATCATCAGGGACCTACAACCCATCCTGGACAATGATCCCACACTTTCACAGGCCTTGAGTGGCAGGCCAGTCCTCGCCCACAGGCAACCTGCCAACCTGAAACATATTCTCACCGGTAACTGCACATCGCACCATAGTAACTCTAGCTCAGGAACCAATCTATGAACCAATCCATCCATCCAGGAACTGTAGCTCAGGAACCAAACCTCGATGCCAACTCTGCCCACATATCTACACCAGTGACACCATCACAGGACCTAACCAGATCAGCCACACCATCACCGGTTCATTCACCTGCACGTCCACCAATGTAATATACGCCATCATATGCCAGCAATGCCCCTCTGCTATGTACATCGGCCAAACTGGACAGTCACTACGGAAAAGGATAAACGGACGCAAATCAGATATTAGGAATGGCAGTATACAAAAACCTGTAGGAGAACACTTCAACATTCCTGGCCACACTATAGCAGATCTTAAGGTGGCCATCCTGCAGCAAAAAATCTTCAGGACCAGACTTCAAAGAGAAACTGCTGAGCTTCAGTTCATCTGCAAATTTGACACCATCAGCTTAGGATTAAACAAAGACTGTGAATAGCTTGCCAATTACAAAAATAGTTTCTCCTCCCTTGGTTTTCACACCTCAACTGCTAGAACAGGGCCTCATCCTCCCTGATTGAACTACCTCATTATCTCTAGCTTGCCTGCATATATATACCTGCCCCTGGAAATTTCCACTACATGCATCTGACGAAGTGGGTATTCACCCACGAAAGCTCATGCTCCAAAACGTCTGTTAGTCTATAAGGTGCCACAGGACTCTTTGCTGCTTTTACAGGTCAAATTTAGACTCATTGAAAGGAGAATCCAGCATTGCCAAGGTTCTCCATTCAGCACACCATTGTGGACATGCTGGAGGATGGGTTAGATTACACTTTTTTCTTTCTGAAGGCAATATTTTTTTTTATTGGACAAGGGAGTAATTATAACTCATCTTGCTACTTATTTTCTCAGCAATTTACTCATCCACTTTTTACTATTAACCCACATTATTATTTCAAACCTCTCCCGTACATATTAGAACATATATACATCTTTTTTTCTTAGTTGAAAAAAGATCACTGGATTTATTTAGCAAAGAGTTTAAACAGGAACTACTGTCATATCCAATATACTTTACTCTTGCTGAAAAATGATCCTATCCTGCAAGTTGCTTAGAGTCCTACTGAGGTTATCAGGGGTTCATAGAGGCCCACATGAACCAGATTGCAGGACTAGAACCTATGTACAGAATAGCCTCAAACATATCGCAATAAAGTTGGTACAGCAAATACTTGTCCTGGCTCAGCAGTCAGAATTAGGGATCAGATTTTTTAGTTTGTTTTGTGAATGTGCACAAGTGAATGGTTGCATACTGTAAATTAGGGCAAGTATAGGAATGTATCTATATCTTGTTTGAATAACTATATTGTAGAACAAGATTAGAATAGTGACTGAGTGGAAGGACATGTTGCAGTGCTGCAAGAACAGAAATTAGTGAACATTAGTCCTTCAAAAAATGTGTGCCCAGAGGAGTGCCTGCATATTTGAACTGGTTAAAGAAGATTAAAAAAATATAAAACTTAACCAGGTGCTCTCCGGCACCTCCTGACACATAAATTGAAGTAGGATATATCTAGCTGTATGTTGCTGCACTCGGAATAACCAAGAGTCACTGGAGCAGAAGGACTGGAGCCTGGGTCTCCCACATCTCAAAGGAGTGCTGTAACCACTTCTCATGCTGGAGCACTTTTGCTAGCCCACATGATTCTATTATCCAGAGTGCAACCGCTTCAACAGATGAGATAGAGAGCCTCACATCAGAATATTCCATAGCACCAATGGTTAGAGCACTCACCTGAGCAGTGGTATATCCCCACTGAAGTCCCTTCTCCTTTCCAAGGAGGGAGAAGACTTGGGTTGGGATCTCCCACATGGTATCCTAACCATTGAACTAAAATTTGGGGTACCTCATCATTATCACCCACCACCAGGGCCGGCTCCAGGCACCAGTGCAGCAAGCAGGTGCTTGGGGTGGCCAACGGAGAAGGGCAGCATGTCTGGCTCTTCGGCAGCAGGTCCCTCATTCAGAAGGACCTGTCGCCCAATCGCCACTAAAGAGCGACCCTGTCCACCACCTTGCAAAAAACAACATGAACAGCAAAGGGGGCTCCTTTCGGAATCTCTAGCAAAACTAGGCACACGCCTGCAGCCAGGCCTTAAGGCACCTATTTCTATGCAAGGGGTGGGTTTAATATACACCTTTTAATATACCCCTCCTACTGGCTTAGTTTAGGAGCTTCTCACCTAGCTTGCTGGCTTATATGAATCACAGCCTCAGGCACCTACCTCTCTCCATTCATTGAAGAGGGAGCCTAGGCACCTTACTCAAGCTTTGTGAACTTCTTGGACTTTCTAGACACCTAAAAATTAGGTATGGCAACACTCAGCTTCACAACACTTCACTTTTTTTGTGCATCCAGGCCAGAGGTCCTAGTTCTCTTATTGTTCTAGGAGGAGCTCTCTTTTCCCCTTACACATTAGATCAGGAAAGTGGCAGCTTAAACAAATTCATAGCCTTACCTTACCTCTAAGCCTTGAGTCAAAGCAATCAATCTTATCCTCAGAAAAAGCAAAGTATCTAAAACTTAAGTCAGGCCAGGGTCCTGGAGCCTACAACTAATAGTAATCACTGTAATGACATCACCCCTCCCCATTCCTGTTTATATATAGCCCCAGCTCTAGAGTGGGGGCAGGGTACTCCTTGATTGTGCCCAGGCTATTTTAAATATAAGCTCCAGATTGCTCTTAAAAGGGTAATATTCCTTGCCACACACTCACTGGACTAAATGCAAAATGGTTGAAGTAAGGAGTGAAGGATTAGACCCCACATTTTAATGGTGACCTAATGCATAACTGCTGATTTAAGGATTTCCTGCACCTAAATTGGAATCATCCAGTACTAGTTACCATACAGACACTGGACTAGATGGAGCACTGATGCTGATCTACTCTGGCAAAGTCTGCTTTCTTAACATATATTCTATCCGTCTCTGAAACACCTAGAGACATTCACACCTTGCACAGAATAACAGACAGATAGAAAAGATAAAAGCAAAAGAGACCAGTTAGATATGCAGTTCTTTGTGCATGGGCATATTAAAAAAAAATTATACTAAAAATGGATTTCACAAGATTATAAAATTTAGTCAGAATTGCTGCTTCAAAGTAATTTCTAAGATTCATTTCTTTAATTAGCTCTGTGACTCTCTTTTTTCCTATTAGCCTCAGAATCAGTAAGTTTCTAAAATAAGATAAATAATTGTCTGGCAATATGATTTTTCTGGCCTATTTTACTTGTATGCACACCCTGGATATTTTTGAAAATATATTAACATTGACTTTTAGTCAGAGCTCTAGTCAACTGTTCTAATTTTGCAGCACCATAAGTTATCTTAGGCGTATAAAGTTTGGTATATACAAATTACTCATACACACCTCTGGCCAGTGGCAATAGCTCACAGTGCCTATAGGAAGTCCTAGATTTAGCAGTTTAGGCAACCTCTCAGACAGCTGCTGGGCCTACTGTGTTGAATGACTCAATCTTTGATGAAGGGGGGTCTGCCAAGTGTTAAATGCACTAATATTCCTTAATGGTTGAATCATTCATGTGGTAAAACTGATAGCCACAAAATGCCACTTGCTTCAGCTTAGCCGCATTCAAGTAGCTTTGGCTGCCTGTGGGAGATAAAGGAGAAAAACATACAAATAGTGAATTATATACAGAAACAACAGCAAGAGCAATTTATGCTTTATGCAGCAGTTTTTATGTAAGAGGGTGCTGCACAATGTTCTCCAATGTACTGACCTCAATCAATGACAAATCATAGGCAGGAGTGGCACCTGTGAGGTTAGCAAAAATGAATAACAAGAGAGAGTCTATTTTTCAGACCCAGACATTGTTTGGATTCAGATTCTATTTTTCCCAAACCAATGAAATGTGAGTTGAGAGGAAATGGGATTCAGAGAAAAAAAGGTGTGTGTTTATCCTATCCCTATAATAGGTAAATGGGAGTATGGATTTGGATTTTTATTATTAAAAAACCTGGAGAGGTTCCTGGAAATTACAGGGAGGGATAGCAGGAAGTTCCCTTAAAATATTCCAGTTTAGGGCCATCTTTAGAAAAAGGTATCCTGTTAGTTCCCTTGAAGTCACTATGTAGTCTATACAGTACATTATTTATTATATAACCAGCTGATCATCATTATGAATGGCTAGGCATCAACAAATATAGAAGCTTGGTCAAGTACTCTGGACAGTAACTAATCAAAGGCTTGGAAATAGGCAGAACTTTAAATGTAATCAAAAATCTTGGAGAAGATATTGCTGAGACTTTACATATCTAATTGTCATTAAAATAAGAATAATGTGCACTTCTACAGAACCTCTCCTGAAAGGGTTTCTCATTTTCCAGTAAAGAATCGCAACACATGCTTTATTTTACACATGGGGAAACTGAGGCACTGGGCCAGGAAATTATTTGTCTTAGGTTAGTGAGTCAGAGGCAGTACCAGAGACAGCACTGAAAGTTCTAATCAGCAGCTTATGCTCCCTCCCTATACAGATAATAAATTCAAAAATGAATAATCATTTCTATTTATATGAAATATTTAAGATACATGTGATATAAAGTGCTAGCTCTTTGTTAGATTTCCCCTTTATAATCACACTCTGATTTTTTTTTTGTGGTTAATATAAAGGGGACCGATTGGCAGGACTTCCTGATTTCAAAGACCACATTAAAAATAAAAGATGAGAACAGATGCAAAGCAGAAATTAATCAAACTGATTTTTTTCGCCATTTGGACAGCCATATTTAAGGAAGGAGTAATTTGCATATTATACAAAAATGTCAGGTAAGGATATAGGACCCCAAAGCAATGATTTAATACTCATCAATTTAATTAGATTTTATGGATCAGTTTTGATCTTATTGAAAAGTTCTACATGAAATGTATTCTGAGGTGATAATATTTGATATAATTGATAGTCTTAGGACAATTTATTACATATCATATATGGTAGCATTCTACGATAGTAAATTATTCTCTTCTTATATTTTGATCTAAATGAATCCACTACAGCTTCAGAGCTGAGGGCAAGATGGCTCTGGCTTACTGGGGTACTTGAGGGATAACGTCTTACCTGAGCTTCTCAGGGGGTACTATTTCACTGTCTAGGGATTCATTTTTAAGCCTCTGGGGTTTCCTCACTTCTAATCTGAAAATGAAAATTTTTATGGTTTGCTTGGTTTCCCAAACTTTGACTAGGATTGTGATGTTCCCCTGGTGTTATCTGGATCAGTGATCCACTAGGTCACTCCAGTCCTTGACTCTGGGAGCCAGTGTTACCCTGCTCTGCTGTGAGAACCCCCACTCCTGGACTGTTCACGCACAGCCACTGGCTAGTAAGAATGATGCTAGCCAACATCCCTGGTCCCAGACACAACCCTGGAAACCTCCGTCTTGCAGTGTCTAGTTATATCAACTGGACGCTGCAAGCTTATATGAGTTCATCAATTTAACAAAGAAATTGATATGTACCAGGCTTGTTAGCCCAAGGGGAATCTCTGACATGCTTCAAACCAAATGCACTGCTTCAGGTAGAACAGATTTCTAAACAGATTTATTAACTATAAATATGGATTTTAAGTGATTACAAGTTAAAGCATAACAAATCAGATTTGGTCAAATGAAATAAGATCAGCTTAGGATGTGTTTTGCTTTTAACACTTTCAATGCCCTTACAAACTTAGATGCTTCTCACCACAGGCTGGCTGGTTGCCCTTCAGCCAGGCTCTCCCCTTTGATCAGTGCTTCAGTCACTTGGTGTGGTGTCTGTAGATATAGGTGGAAGAGAGAGGAAGGACATAGCAAACATGTCTCCCTTGTATCATGTTCTTTCTTCTCTCTTGGCTTTGCCCCCCCGCCTTCAGAGTTAGATGAGCATTACCTCATCGCAGTCCCAAACTGACCAAAGGAAGGAGAGTGACTCATTCGAGAGTCCAAAAGATCTATTTGTTGCTGCCTAGACCAGTGTCCTTTGTTCCTGTGAGGCTGGGCTGGGTTTGTCCCATACATGCCCTTATGAGATGTGAACTACCTCTCTGCTCTTAGAAAGTTTTTGCCTGGGCTTATTTTAAGCCATGAGGATTCATTTTCAGCCTCATAACTATATACATGAAATTATAACCTATAATGTTACTATAACATTACTTTAACAATTATTATAACATCACTATAACAATCATGCTCAGTGCATCATGAGCCTTCCAAAGACACTCAACATGACAGACTTTGCATTGGATACCACACAATCTTATTACAAGGATGAACATGGGGGTATGTTGGGTGGGTGTTCCTCCGAGGTACAGAGCATCACAAGGATTAATAAAGCCATAGGGTAACATGGAGAAGATGGAAGCTCAGGAATGAGATACCATACAACACGTCTTCCAACTCAGGTCTATAACTTAATAGTAAGAACATAAGAATGCCCATACTGGGTCAGACCAATGGTCCATCTAGCCCAGTATCCTGTCTTCTGACAGTGGCCATGCCAGGTGCCCCAGAGGGAATGAACAGAACAAGTAGTCATCAAGTGATCCATCCCCTGTTGCCCATTCCCAGCTGCTGGCAAACAGAGGCCTTTGCTAGCTAATAGCCATTGATCGACCTCAATTCACTTTGGATACTGACTCTTGCAATATGATGGGGTATTAAACTTTGACCCAGATCATTTGAGCAACACTAACACATAAGTGAACTGTCTGGTCTCCAGCTATGAGTCTGTCAGTTCTTAGCTAGTGCCTGTGACCTTGGCAAGAGGTGGCACCTGGCACACTGTCTGAATTTTCTATATTGTTTTGCCATTCAGAAAGCACTGGAACTGATTCTCCACTCCTATACAGCAGTCTAATACCAGGTAACTCTACTGGCTTTTAGGAAAATACTTTTTATTCACACCAGTATAAGTCAAAAGAGATATAGGCCCACTGTCTTCAGGAGTTTTTACTCCACATAATGAGGTGCAAAAAACCCAGTGACTACACATATCAAGTAGAAATTGGTATTAAAATGACAGCATGCATTACCACAAGGGTCTCTGTATTGTCTAACCTGTAGAGTAGACGGTGCAGCCTAAATCTGAATTTTGAACTAACAGTGGGGTCTGGAATGAGTCAAAATATCACCATTATCATTGCTTGACATAAAATTAAAGGTGGGAGAAAACTCACTCTGGAAGTGGTTGTGCATACATTTAACTCAGTGATGTACCAAGAGAATGAATGGAGCTGCCTCTCATGACCTACGAGGAAACAGAGTGGAATAAAAATGTGATTCTGTACTTAGTCTTTTTCCATATGTGTCACGACTCATAGATTCACCACTTTCAGAAGGATCACTGCTCTTCTCTCACATACAGCAAATTGTTCTACGTGTCCTTGAGGTGCCTGTTAACCCTGGGCCAGATTGTAACCTTATGATCAGTTCTGAATAAGCGGTGGCATGTAGTGGCACTCAGACCTCAACCCTCTCACCTCTCTTTACTTTGGGAAGGAGTAAATTACTTCACTCTTTCCAACGGAGCAGGGAGCAGCTCGCTCCCAGCCAGCTGCTCCAGCCTGTGAGTAAAGACAAAACTAGGGCTCCTCCCACTCTCTACACACTTGCTCACAGCAGCAGGGGGGATGTGGTATGGGTAGCACCAGCTATCTCTAACATTGCCATCTCTAAGGTACAACCCCCCTCTCCCCCTGACATCTAGGATGATCCTGAGCCCATAAAACTGGACAGTTGGCAGTATGTACAGAGCATCCTGACAGATTTCCTGGGACAGGATCATCCCCAGGGCCGGTGCTTCCATTAGGCGACCCTAGGAGGCCACCTAGGGCACCAGGATTCGGGGGGCGGAATTTTGTGCCCGCCCCATGGGGTGCGCAGGAGCTTCCGGTTCCGGTCCCGTCGCGTCGCCAAAGAAGGACCTTCTGCCAACGTGCCGCGGAGAACAGTGGCAGGCAATCGAGCAGCTCAATGACTGCCACTTTCACCTGCGGCATTTCGGCGGAGGGTCCTTCTTCGGCAGTGCGATGGGAGTGGAACCAGAAGCTCCCACGATCCCCATGGGAAGTGCACAAAATGCTGCCCCCCAAATTCTGCCTAGGGCGCCAGAAACTCTGGCGCCACTCCTGGTCATCCCTCAAAAAAGGGATGACCCTGGGAAAACTTGGACATGTGACATGTGAGAATAAAACAGTGAGCAAGCGACCAGGGAGCTTTGTGAACAAGGGCTGCTACCAGGGAGTTTTGAAAGGAAGTTGGGAAGGGGACGAGGTACACTTGCCATTTTTTCAAACGTTTAACCTAAACTATAATCAGATCTTTTTGATTTAAACAAAAACCCTGTCGTTAACCTAGGTAGCTGTAGGAGAGAATGTAGGCAGAAGCCCAGCAGCAGAGTGGGGGCTATTCAGTTTATTGTGCCGAGTGCAGCATGTATGATTACCTGCCCTGTGGACAGGTGTCATATGTGTGCATTTCGTGCAAGGAGCTCCTGGCCCTCAGAGACCGTGTACAGGCTTTGGAGGCCAGGGTGGCAGAACTGGAAGAGCTAAGACAGGCAGAGAGGTATGCTGATGAGGCTTTCTGGGACACTGTAGATTTGTCCCACCTCTGGTCAGACAGCCCCTGCACTATGAAGGAGGATGAAAGGCTCAGGGAAGCAGAGCAGTCAATGAGAGCAGAGGGAAATCTTCCCATAGTTGGGACCCTCCTTCAAGATGGTGTTGGGGTATCCTCTCGTGCTGAGGTTACCTCTCTGGGGGAGGGAACTCCAGTCATTGGGAAAAGGCAGGTGTTAGTAATGGGAGATTCGATCATTAGAAACATAGATAGCTGGGTTTGTGATGACTGGGAGAACCGTATGGTGACTTGCCTGCCTGGTGCGAAGGTTGCGGATCTCTCAAGGCATTTAGACAGACTTATGTGTAGTGCTGGGGTGAAGCTGGTGGCCATGGGACATGTAATTACCAATGACATAAGGAAGGGTAGGAGAGACATCCTGGAGGCCAAACTTAAGCTGCTAGGAAAGAGACTGAAATCCAGGACCTCTATGATAGCATTCTCAGAAATGCTTCCAGTTTCATGTGCAGGGCCAGGCAGGCAGGCAGAGCTTCAGAGTCTCAATGCGTGGATGAGATGATGGTGTAGAGAGGAGAGATTTAGATTTATTAGGCACTGGGAAAACTTTTGGGATAGAGGGAGCCTATACAGGAAGGATGGACTCCACCTAAACCAAAGTGGATCCACTTAACATTAAAAAGGTTGCAGAGCAGTTTTTAAACCAAGAGATGGGGGAAAGCTGACTGCTGCAGCGGAGCATGTGGATCAGACAGAGACTTCTCTTAGAGGAGAGCCTATTGCTAAAGATTCTCTAGGTATTAGTCAGGAGGAGAGGATGGAAGAGGATAAAGTCTGGGCCAGATCAAATGAGAAACATTCACATAAAAAAGAATCTGACATATCAGAAAAGGGCAGACAAATAAACAGTGACAAGTTTTTAAATTGCTTGTACACAAATGCTAGAAGTCTAAATAATAAGATGGGTGCACTAGAGTGCCTCGTGTTTGTGAAAGTCACTGGTAACCCCCCTTAACAGCTTACAAGCAGCCAGTAGGAAGAAGCAGAAGCTTCACGAACACAGTACCCTAAACTTTTAAACTGTCTCCCCTTGTCAGTTTTAAGGCAGTTAAAGCTGGTTCTTAGCTATTTTTTGCTAAGCAGATTGCAGAAGTGCAAGGTTTGTTAACCACCAATCAAATGCTAGCACAGCCAAAGCCTGTGTGTGAGTGTGTATAAAAAATTCTTAATTTTTGTATTAAGTAAAGTTTTTTGTACCAAGGTACAAGGCTCTCCTTTTTTCTGCAGAATAAAGCATTTTTCCTTAACCCTGTCAGGCTGTTATTGGCTCTCAGCTAGGCAGACCCAATATTTTGGTAACAGTTTCTGGCAACCCAAATGGGACTCTCATAGCTCGGACATCGGACTCCGGACAGCTGCGGCGAACTAGGAGTGGAGCCACTTGGGTGTTTAGCCCCCTCTTCCTTACTTCACCACAGCCCGTGGGGTTCGTGCTCCGATAAGGTGAGCCCTAATAGGATAAGGAAACACTATCTGGTTCTGGTTCGCTATCTGGTTCTGGTTCTGTTCTGTTTATCCAGTTACTGTTTTTTTTCTGCTCTGTTCATTTGGGCTTTAGGTGTGTGGGCGGAACTGAACCTCATGTTCGTAATTCCTCAAGGTAGAAGCCATTGCATGCAATGAAGCTTTAAGGTCGAATTGAGATCCTTCTGTCCCGTCTCCTGTAGCGGTCAGTGTATAAAAGTGAAAAAACCTGGATTAGACGGTAATTCCCTCTGCTCTCCGTGTAATTCTCTTTTTGAGTGTCAGAAGACAGATGAGTGGGTCTCTGGATAAATCCTCTAAGGATAGTCCTTTGAATTATATGTTAAGTAAATGGCCTTTACCCGGTGTTCAAAAAGAAATGTCAAAAAAAAATTAAACAGTTAAACACCAATGGGCCATGTGTTTTTGTCCAGGTAGCAAGCCTCACTAGGCAGGACTCGGGTAGTCTTGTGAGTAGGAATGTTTAAGGGAAGAGACCAGGAAGGATGGGGGCTAGTTCAAAAGCCCACCGTCCTAGCTAAACTGGTAGTGAAACAAGTTGGTGCCCATGGAAGGGACGGTTCACTGAAAAACAATAAAAGAAAATATTAAAAACTAATCCTAGTAAAAAAACAAAAAATTACACACTGGCAGGAAGAAATTTGTGGGACCCATGCTTGGGAATGTGGTATTAATTAAATTTTGGGGTTTGTTCTACAGGCTGTGCCCAGTGTTCTAAATAAATCCTTCAGCATGTATTGCTCTCCCTAATTGGATTTTAAATAACAGGTACCAAAGGCACCTTGTTGCCCCTGCCATCTCTCCCAGTACCCTGTAATACACCCCCTCCTAGGATATTAATGTTAATGCCTTTTAAAAACATCAAAAGTAGTTAAATAACATATATAATATAGTACTACACCAAAAAATTGGTATTAAATATCACTAATGCTAAAAAGGCATTGCAATAAAATCTAACGTTTAAAAATTCAGAATTTCCTAAATAACCAGATAATGGCCATTTGAAGTAATTTTAAGTACCAACTTGGCCCACTGCCCTTACAGACACATCAAAAGTACCATCTAATCTGTGGTCATAAAGACATACTTAAACGCTTTCTAGGTAAAAGTGTAAACATTCACAGTGCTCCTTCCAAGCATTTGGACCGGTTAGGGGGTTGTGGCTCCCACATACCAAATCCTAACAAATCCATTAAAAAATGCATGTGGGACTGGATTATTCACCAAAACATTTAAAAAATTAAACCACTTGGTATACCTAACTAATTTATAATCAGTGCCCCAATCCCTTAGTTGTCAAACAAACAGAATTCCACTCTTTTGTCCATGCACTCATTCCTGGGTTGGGGGTGGCTAAGCTCAAGACAGCAATTGTAAATATTTCTGCAAAGCTTAAAAAAACAGCTAATGCATCAATAAACGCTTTCCAAAAGTTGCAACAAAAAATTAATAAAGTTGCAAAAGTAACTTTGCAAAATAGATATGTGCTAGATGCCATGAATGCTGAATTAGGGGAGGCTTGTGCTCGCATCGGGGAAAAATGCTGTTTTTATGTTAATCACTCTGGTTTAATTAAAAAAAATTTACAAGCTATTAAAAATGCTGCTGTTGTTTTCCATGCTGTGTCTCTTAATCACACCTTTAGTTTTAAGAACCTCTTCCCAGACCTTGGGTCATGGTTTACTGGCCTTTTCCGTACAATTGTCAGATAAATTATTTTCTCTCTTTTCTTTCTATGTATTATTTGGGTAATAATGCAATGTGCAAAATGTATCTGTAATGCTGTAACTAAAAACTCTGCTGCCCATACAAAAGACCAGTATCTATCCCTCCAGCTTAATCGCTGGACGATATTGATATAATAGGCATCACAGAAACCTGGTGGAGTGTAGATAATCAATGGGACACAATCATTCCGGGGTACAAAATATACAGGAAGGACAGAACAAGTCATGTGGGGGGCAGGGTATGGGGCGGGGGAGTAGCACTCTATGCGAAAGAAAATGTAGAATCAAATGAAGTAAAAATCTTAAATGAATCCACATCTTCCACAGAATCTCTATGGATAGTACTTTCATGCTCTAATAAGAATATAACAGTAGGGATCTATTATCGACCACCTGACCAGGACAGTGATAGTGACAATGAAAGGCTAAGGGAGATTAGAGAGGCTATCAAAATAGAGAATTCGATAATAGTAGAGGATTTCAATTATCCCCATATTGACTGGGTACATGTCACCTCAGGATGAAATGCAGAGACAAAATTTCTCGATACCTTAAATGACTGCTTTTTGGAGCAGCTGGTAGGGGAACCCACAAGGGGAGAGGCAATTCTCAATTTAGTCCTGAGTGGAGAGCAGGATCTGGTCCAAGAGGTAACTATAATAGGATCGCTTGGAAATAGTGACCATTATATAATAACATTTAACATTCCTGTGGTCAGAAGAATATGTCAACAGCCCAACACTGCGGCATTTAATTTCAGAAAGGGGAACTATGCAAAAATGAGGAGGTCAGTTAAACAGAAATTAAAAGGTACAGTGACTAGAGTGAAATTCCTACAAGCTGCATGGATACTTTTCAAAGACACCATAATAGAGACCAACTTAAATGTATACCCCAAATTAAAAAATACAGTAAAAGATCTAAAAAAGAGCCACCGTGGCTTAACAACCATGTAAAAGATGAAGTGACAGATAAAAAGACATCTTTTAAAAAGTGGATATCAAGTCCTAGTTAGGTAAATAGAAAGGAGCATAAACACTACCAAATTAAGTGTAAAAATATAACAAGAAAAGCCAAAAAGGAGTATGAAGAACAGCTAGCCAAAAATTCAAAAGGTGATAATAAGATGTTTTTAAGTACATCAGAAGCAGGAAGCCTGCTAAACAACCAGTGGGGCCCTGGACAACTGATATACAAAAGGAGCACTTAAAGACGATAAAGTAATTGCAGAAAAACTAAATTAATTCTTTGGTTCAGTCTTCACGGCTGAGGATGTTAGGGAGATTCCCAAACCTGAGCCATCCTTTATAGGTGACAAATCTGAGGAATTGTCACAGATTCAAGTGTCACTAGAGATGGTTTTGGAATTAACTGATAAATTTAACAGTAACAAGTCACCAAGACCAGATGGCATTCACCCAAGAGTTCTGAAAGAACTAAAATGTGAAATTGCAGAACTATTAACTATGGTTTGTAACCTGTCCTTTAAATCGGCTTCTATACCCAATGACTAGAAGATAGCTAATGTAACTCCAATATTTAAAAAGGGCTCTAGAGGTGATCCTTGCAATTACAGATTAGTAAGTCTAATATCAGTACTGGGCTAATTAGTTGAAACAATAGTAAAGAATAAAATTGTCAGACACATAGAAGAATATAACATTGGGCAAAAGTGAAGATGGTTTCTATAAAGGGAAATCATGTCTTACTAATCTATTTGAAGGGGTCAACAAACATGTGGACAAGGGGGATCCAATGGACATAGACTATCAGAGTTGGAAGTGACCTCAGGAGATCATCTAGTCCAACTCCCTGCTCAAAGCAGGACCAATCCCCAGACAGATTTTTACCCCAGTTCCCTAAATGGCCCTCTCAAGGATTGAACTCACAACCCTGGGTTTAACAGGCCAATGCTCAAACCACTGAGCTATCCCTCCCCCCATAGTGTACTTGGGTTTCCAGAAAACCTTTGACAAGGTTCCTCACCAAAGACTCTTATGTAAATTAAGTTGCCATGGGATAAGAGGGAAGATCCTTTCATGGACTGAGAACTGGTTAAAAGACAGCAAACAAAGGGTAGGAATAAATGGTACATTTTCAGAATGGAGAGGGGTAACTAGTGGTGTTCCCCAAGGGTCAGTCCTAGGACCAATCCTATTCAACTTATTCATAAATGATCTGCAGAAAGGGGTAAACAGTGAGGTTGCAAAGTTTGCAGATGATACAAAACTGCTCAAGATAGTTAAGACCAAAGCAGACTGTGAAGAACTTCACAACAGAGGTACATAAAATCATGAGTGGCGTGGAGAAAGTGAATAATGAAAAGTAATTTACTTGTTCCCATAAAATAAGAACTAGAGGCCACCAATGAAATTAATGGGCAGCAGGTTTAAAACAAATAAAAGGAAGTTCCTTTTCACACAGTGCACAGTCAACCTGTGGAACTCCTTGCCTGAGGAAGTTGTGAAGGCTAGGACTATAACAAGGTTTAAAGGAGAACTAAATAAATGTATGGAAGTTAAGTCGATTAATGGCTATTAGCCAGGATGGGTAAGGAATGGTGTCCCTAGCCTCTGTTTGTCAGAGGGTGGAGATGAATGGCATGAGAGAGATCACTTGATCATTACCTGTTAGGCTCACTCCCTGTGGGACACCTGGCATTGGTCTCTGTTGGTAGACAGGATGCTGGGTTGGATGGACCCTGAGTCTGACTCAGTATAGCCGTTCTTATGTTCTGAGATCTTTCCCCAATTCCAGCCAGATTCACCTTCTGAGTAGGGCTGTAGAGAAGGGCCTTACTCCCAGTGCAGATCTCCATGAGGAAAGATTCCTTAGAGGGCCAGTAGCCTCTGCTTCCTTTGTAATACACAAATATTTTGCATTTGTTTAGTGCCTTCTGTCTGTGGATCTCAAAGCTCTTGCTAAACATCTAAAGTCTCACAATATTGCTGTGAAGAAGGCAAGTGGGCATGAATAAGGGGGAGACATATTTCCCAGAATATTTTTTTTCTAAAAAGAATATCTGAAGTTCAGAAACTGCTTCTCTTTAATTGGCACTCCTCAAAGAAATACTTAATATGGGAATTTAGAATATTTGCAGAATTATTAATTAATTTACCTTCTAACATCTGTTTACTGTATTTGTGGATGAAAAAAGAAAAAGAAAAAAATTCTGAAATCTGGGAAGGACTGAGTGTCGCATATGTTTCAAACACTTGCATGTCAGCTGTGGAGTGTTGGAGAACTGCAGATTGTATGTCACAAGTGAAATAAGTTTAGAGGTTTTACAGCAGTCCCTAATGGATGTTCGCAGTTCACAGAAAATAAAGTTGACTGACACCTGGCTGATCTGTTTTTTAAACCAGCTCAACTACTTTTTTTTTTTTGCCTATATGAAAGGAGGTTGAAGCAAAGCGGAAGTCAATTTAAAATAATACTGAAAACAAATCTTTGATAAATAAAATATAAAGATGCTGTATATGACTCTCTGGATGTTTCTAAACCTTCCAAAGAGAGTCCCAAGACTCAGCAAGTGGTAATGGAGCCAGAAATTCCAAGAAAAGCATTAGCACATAGAATTACACCCGTTAGTGTTCAAACAAATGTTGCCTAAACCTCTCCTGATTCTGTGTCCCTGTAGAAGAGGGTTTCTAATTTGAAAAGGGGATGACAGCCTGTCATAAACAGATAGCTAAGGGTTAATGTGTCTTTCACCTATAAAGGGTTAACAAACAGTGACCTGCAAACACCTGACCAGAGGACCAATCAGGAGACAAAATACTTTCAAATCTCTTGGAGGGAAGCCTTTGTTTGGTGTTTGGCTTTGTTCTCTCTGGGTCCTGGACGGGACTAGAGGCGCAACCAGGTTTCTGCCAATCTCCCTGCTACAATCTCTTATCTATTCAGAATTGTAAGTAAGAAAAGGCGGTCATAGTCTTTTAATTTTTTTTTTCTATTTGCATATATGTACTGGCTGGAAGTAGCTTAAATTGTGTTTCTGCTGGAGAAAGTTTCTTTCTGTTGTTTATAGTTGAAAGACCCTGTAACTTTTTACCATCTAAAGTGCAGAGATAAACCTTTTACTTTTTTCTTTCTTTTTTATTAAAAGTTTTGCTTTTAAGACCTGTGTGATTTTTTTCTCCTAGTTAAGGTTCAAGGGAATTGGTGGGGAGAAGGGAAGGATAAATTTTCTCTTTGTGTTAGATTCACGCAGCTTGAATCTGTACGGCCTCTGGGTGAGGGGGAAGGTAACACTCTTCTTGGTGTGGTGATTCAAGAAGTTGAGTCAGGCGATCTCCTAGTGTTCCCAGGGCGGGAAGGAGCTGGGAGGAAGAAGGGAGGGGGAAGGGAATGGTTTATTTCCCTTTCTTGTGAGACTCAAGGAATTTGGGTCTTGGGACCCCCAGGGAAGGTTTCTGGGGGAGATCAGAGTCTATCAGGTGCTCTACTCTAAACCCTGATTGGTGGCAGCCTATCAGATCTAAGCTGGTAATTAAGCTTAGAGGAATTCATGCTAGTACCCATATTTTGGATGCTAAGGTCCAGAATTGGGAATTATACTTGACATAGCCCTCCATAGGAACCATCATCAGTTTGACATGATTGCAGGATCTTGGGAAATGCTCCAGCACTAGCACAGCAGTTCCATTGCATATCGATACAGAGGTGCTTTGGAAATGCTTTGTGCAGCATCTGTTCAGACTCTGCTTAGGAGAACGTTGTCACTTTTTCAGTATGTCACTTGCCAGTGATGCCCTCTGACACAGTTAATTTATTGTTTTAAAAAACTGCCAAGGAAGAATGCAGGATGTAGCAATTCCTTCAACTTTAAAAGCTCCAGTTCTCAGCTTTCATTAGTATACAGAAGGTGAGCGTCTAATTACACTGGTCTACAATTTTTGAGAAGTCATCTGCTTCAGAGATAAAATGTGATATTTATTATGTATTTTGATGTGCAGAATTCAAATATGACAATTAAAACAACTGATTGGCTACGGTTGCTAAGATATTTAAGTTTTTACATTTTATGTCTATGTATATTGTGTAGATAGTAGAGTTTTAATTATAAATTGTAAACCTAGGTCTTTTCATGTGTTTATGGTTGCTTTGCATGATAATATTTCACCTGTCCTGTTTATGTAACACTTTAAAAATCAGCAAAAGGGTTATATAAATGAAATTTATTAGGAAACAAAAGGCAAAGAACTATTATGTACATAGTTTAGTCCTATTCAGTGTCTACTTGGCGCTTCTTGGCTTGTCTCTTGTATTCATTAAATGGAGCATCTCTTGTCACTGTCCAGCAATAGTCTGCAAGCATTGATGGGCTCCATTTGCCCTGATAGCCTGCCAGGAGATTCCACTGCTCTAGTCTGGAGCCCAACAGCTCTGCCTTACTCTTAGGTACTTCCAAATCCCTGACAAGGTCATTCAGTTCACCATGTGTTATGAGGTGTGGTTCAGAGGAGGAGGATGGGAGAAAATGTGGGTCCTGTGACATTGATGGTTCTGGACCAGAAGTTTCATCCTCTTCCTCTTCCTCGTCTGACTCAAGTGAGAAGGATTCTGGTGCATCAGGAACCGGCCGTCCTTCTCCGTGGGGTACTGGGCGTATAGCTGATGGAATGTTTGGATAATGCACAGTCCACTTTTGCTTCTTTGACACACTTTTCCCAACTGGAGGCACCATGCAGAAGGAACAATTGCTGGTATGATCTGTTGGCTCTCTCCAAATCACTGGCGCTGCAAAAGGCATAGATTTCCTTTTCCTGTTCAACCACTGGCGAAGATTTGTTGCACAAGTGTTGCAGCATATGTGTGGGGACCACCTCTTGTTCTGATCTCCAATTTTGCAGCCAAAAGAAAGGTGATAGGCTTTCTTAACCAGAGTGGTTATACTGCGCTTTTGTGATGCAAAAGTCACTTCACCACAAACATAGCAGAAGTTATCTGCACTGTTCACACAAGTATGAGGCATCTCTGCTCACTTTGGCTAAACAGAAATGTGTCCCTTTGCAAAATCAAACACTGACAAATAAGAGAGCACACACTGTATGATTTCTAGAGCTGATATAGGGCAATTTGTTCAGCACAGTGATGTAAGCTTAATTATGATTGCATCATCCATGACTTCTAGGAATAACATGATGCAATTCATATAATGTATGATGCAATACCAGCTTCAGATTGCATCATTCATTGTTTTGCCTAAAAAGCAAGTACTGTCCAAACCCAGTCACAGATTTATTCATAGATCCAGTCAAAGATGTATTTTAGTCATTTCTGGTTTAAATTGAGATCCCTTCCCTTTATAACTCACTTATCCTCACCATTCCTAAGTCAAGGGTGGTATATACCCACCCAATAGCATATCTTGAAAACGAGATCCAATCAACAATTTTAAGCATGATTTTCGTTCTCAGTGACCCAGAATTAGTAAAGTTGGACTACATTTATTTCAGAAGCATTTTGGCTGTAGAGCAGTGTTACTAATCTTTCACAGTCTGTAACACCCCAGGGCTTCCAACATCCTTCTTGGAAGGAGGAAGGATGTTTAAAACTTCAGTTCAGCTCCCTTCAACTTTTGTCAACAGTCTCATTGCAAAAGGAAACTGTTTAGCTCAGCTGTCAGAGCTAAATTAGCGCAATCTTGACAACAAAGTGCCCCCTAATTAATAGAGATGAGCATGAAACAGGACTCAGCATCAAAATTCTCCTGAACTGGCCCATCTCTATAATTCAAATGTGCTGGCATGAAAAATGTAGATCTGTGCTGAGTAAACAGGAGCAAATCTCTGACCTGGTGCACCAGCATGAGGCTCGCAGCTCCGTGTAGATTCTGGCTTTTGGCAGCCCTGCTATCAGTTGCCTGATAGCATAGTTCCATTGCAGCCTCCACAGGAGAGTCCTCCTATCTGCAACAGCCCTTAGGATCTCCATGGGATTGGGGTTGGAGGAGGAGGAGAAAGTGGTGAGTGGAAAAGATAATACTGTCTGGAGCCGTGTTACGTTTTCCGGGTAAGTAGCATAAGGCCAGAAGGAGCCAAAGTGCCTCCTTCAGACCTATTCGCTACTTCTCTGATTCACCAAGTCCTCTTTCCTTTGCATGGATCCATGGAATGTCCTCTGTGGGGTTGGAGAAGGGGGAGCATTGATATGGAGGCAGCATACGAGAAAGGGAAAATCCACGTGCTGATGATCACATGGATCCAGCAGTGGAGTTGGGCAGCAGGAACTATCATTCAGGCTCTTAAGTCAAATGCTCAGAACATCTCCTGCACCCCTACATTGGCTTTTGATGGGATTTTTAGACACTCAGCACTTCTCAGGATTTGTCAGACACTTTTAGAGTGCATTAGGTATTCATGGTACTTCATAGGAAACTAAGAATGACAATCTGTGCCCCAAGGTGCATGTGATCCACCCCACCCACCATCCTAATAGATTGTGCTGTAAGCAGAAGGGGAAACACCTGATATGACTGGTGTGCACGTGCCTGACACATCTTGGAAATGTGTGAACTGAAATTGCATGGGCTTTATAGGATCACTGAGAGGAAATTAAGCCTTATTGGACCTTTTGAATTTCATATTGCTTTTAAAGCAGTAGCTCTGCATTCCACTAACATCTACCACCCATGATATTATCTATTAAAATGTCAATAGGGTTTTTATTATTATTTAATAAGAAAAAAGCTGAAGTGCCTAGTCTATAGCTTCAAAGATCTGCATATTAAAGTGTCATTGACATGGATGATACAAAGGAACCATTATAGTGCTCTGTGCCTGATACTCAACATTCAGGAAAAGACTGATCTGTAATAGCTCTAAAGAGTCATTCTGATCTCTAGAGAAGAGTTTGAATGATGCCATTAACACTGATCAAGTTTGAAGGAGTCTCAGGCATTATACAATATTAATAGCAGCCTTTTTAATTTTGTTTTTAAATGGTTAAAATAAAACAAAATGATTTTTTTCTAAAGACTCCATTAAAATAATGTCAATGGTCAGACTTAAACCAACAAAAGACAGGAAATCCAGAGGTAAAAGTTCTTACTTCCACTGTATGTCCCTGGCCTAAATTCACAACAGGATGAGTAAAGGATGAAATGATGACCTTTAATGCTGAATTTTCTGCCTCTTGTGAGTTTATGTCTAACCTTAATGCATTTTTTGTGTATCACACCAGTAACCAGCTTGTAGTTCTCTCAGTCTTTTAACAGATGTGATTGCTAATAGGAAAGCTGTCTTCAAGATGAACAATAAATTCTCACAGACACCAAGAGTTGATTGTTTTATCCAAAATATTAACACCCCATGCTAGGTGTAAACTATTGCTAAAAATAACTTATTTTTTCAAATCTTTATACAGATTTTTCATTATCTGTTTATTGCTTACCTTTTTTTGGATCAGCAGACAAGTATAATAGGAGAGGTGTCCTGTCTCCGCAGTTATGTCTGAAATTAGCTTCACATTCCAAGACCAATTTTCACCACACTGTTGACTTTTCTAATATTAAACTACTGCACTTAAAAATTTGTCATGCCACATCGCATTAGAAAACGCAGTTTTCTTGGAAAGTTTGGGAGAAATGGGAGAGCCATTAGGAATTAGAAATAGGAGAGAGTACAAAACTAAGTGGCTTGATTTACTAAAGATTCTTCTACTACTTTTGTTTGTTTCCTCTGCTTCACATATTCCTTTATCTACCAACTCCAGAATGATCATATCCTTTTTGAAAGGATTTGTCCTCCTACGTCACTTAATTTACCTCCAGAAAGTGTGTTTCCTTTCACTTATTATTTGCAGATTTAATGGACACCTGAAGAGATATTCACTCCTGTTTGCAAACATATGCAAAACTCTGCATGACTCATGAGTATAAATCCGATATATTTTTTTTATTTGCAAATTTTAAAATATTCAGAAATTTGCACTATTTGACTTCTTGGCTAGGCATATTTTTTTCTGTTGAAGCCCATGTGTTCATACATGTAAAGACAAAGATATATATGTAAATAAATTCTTATTCTATGATCATTTTTAGGTGTATAATCACACATATACACAAATAACTCAAAATCTCCTACTTTGTGTGTAAGAATGTGAACAATGGTGAAGTGAGAAAGGGAAGTCTCTGTGCCCACAGAAGGCAGTGGAAGGGAACCAAATAGCAACAGGAGTGTAGGAAGTTGGGGATAAAATAAGCTGGCAGAGGGAGTAGCAATGGATGGGAGAAGAGGGATTCCTGCACTGAGGCTAGATGCAGCAGAAATTGTATTGATTCCCATAGTCAGATTCCTGTACAGATACATGGTACGTCAGAAGAGTGACTTATGTACAGACTCTTATGATTCAAGGAGAACCCTATTCCCTGTCCTAACTCTGGCCCATATTTTACCTTTACAGAAGTATCTGTAAGCGGTAGAAAGGAAGCGTAGGAAACAGAACTCTGGGTTGAATTCTTCCCTTATGGTTGGTGGGGAAAGGGCAGAGCGCATGGGCCTCCAAACTAGTTGAGTTCAAGGATCTTTGGGGTCTTGGGGAAACAACCCCATTGATCCCAGAGCTTTCCATTATGGCATAAGGATGCTGCCCCCTATCTGAACATCTCCATAAAGAGTCATGGGGGCATTGGCTGCCCCTCCAGTGACTGTGCAGGAAGGCTACATTGGTGGGACTGGGGCAAGGAGAGAGAAAAACCCTGAAGGAGTTAATACTGCTCTATTTTATGTGAGGGTACCTTCATACAGATGACTGCAGGTACAGGCTGCTCAAAGCAATCTGATCCCAGGCAACACTTTGGGGTGCTACCCCCCCATGCCAACCAAACTTGGCTTGGATGCCCCTCTGCCATGATGGATAGGTGGCCATGCCACTCAGGTTTGGCCCAGCCACCTTTAGCAGCTGCCCAGAAATCTGCTGACCTAGGCAGCTCCCTCCCTAGCTTGCCTATAGTTAGAGTGGCCTCTGCCTGCAGGCTATGAGGGAAGCATACGCAGCCTTCCTGCCCTGAACATGACTCCTCCTGTCCTCAGGAGCCTGCAGACCACACTGTTAGAACAAAGTAGCTTTGCAGACTTGGAGGCACAATGCAGAGCTGCTGGTTGGCCAGAACAAATGTAATACACTGAGCAGGTCTACTCCAGCAACAGTTGTTGGCATATCCTTGTCAAAAGGGTGTGTGATTCCCCTCCCCCCAACATGTCTATGCCAGCAAAGGCCCATTTAGACATAGTTATTCTTGGGAAACTGAGCTTTTTCCTGTCTTGCATGTATTGCTATCAAACCAGCATAAGCCAGATAGGTAAAAATACTCTTTTTTTTTGCCAGTATAACTGTGTTTACACTAGGAGGGTTTCACTGGCATATCTATGCTATATTGTCAAAACTTTTAAGATGTCAGTTAGGCCTCTCTCCCTCTTCCACGTGTGCTCTGTTGCAACAGGTTTCCCTGTCTGGGGTTCTCTCTCTAGGCTGAGTTTAATCATCGTGTTCCACAGCACTGATGTACTAAAGTGTTTGGGTTAATCTAACTGGCTCAAGCTTCCATGTCATTTTCAAACAAACATTCTGACTTAATTTCAAGCTGAAACCAAATATTTCCTGTTCATTTTTGTCTAAACGCCTCACCTCCTCAGAAAAAGAGTTAACATCTGAAAAGAGAATTCATTTATAATCAAAGAGATTCGATGGCTATTGATTTTTTCACAGAGCAGCAGCAGAAGCAGCAGGGGGCAAGCAGCAGCAGAGAAACAGGAAGATATTTGGAACGAGCAGCGTAAAAATTAACTTTGTCTTAGAAGTATATTTCTTTTTTCTAGTGTTCAAGCATTCTGGAAATCTCTACTTATGCTGCCTTGGTAGCGTGTAATCCAAATAATCAAATATTATAGTGGCCCGGATAGCCTTAAGGCTATCTGAGGTAATTTTAATTTAACCTTTGAAGGATGCATTCTATTTGAACCTATGGAACATTCAGAACAATAAATAAGAACATGGAATTTTTTCAAAAAAATTCACAGTATGTGTGAAGAAACAGCTTGAACACAAATGAGAATTTCTAATTGACATAAGATGGGTATATTCCTTTTTGTATTGTTCCCAGATATATACTTGGTTGTGTACAACAATTAACAGACATTCCTCTATTTTCTTCCAAAGAAAGCATACCTCACTAATCGGTGAAAAGTCCAACTGGCATTAGTGTTGCATAGGGGGAAAATGACATTCTGTGTATGCCTACACTGCAATTTGAGCGGTGATTGCAGCTCGTGTAGGCATATCCATGCTAGTTTTGATCTAGCTGGCATGGCTAAAACCAGCATGAAGACATGAGAGCACAGACTCCTGCACAGGCTACAAATGGCATTACATACCCAGGGTTCCAGGAAGGTTTGTACAGATCACACTGTATTTTTAGCAGTGCTAGCTAGATTAAATCTAGCTGGGTATGTCTACATAAGCAGCAATTATACCTCTGACTGCCATTTAAGCATACCCTAAAATACAGCTATTAAAGAATACTCTATCCCCCATGATATAATCCACGTTTCCACTAGTTTACCATAGTCAACCTGGTTATTGGAGAAAGCACTGTCCCATCCCCTTTGGAAAAAAACAAACACCACCACCATGTCTCAGTGGCATCGAGTGCAGTATTAATACAATCTTTTTTTGACATCAGAGGGGTAGCCATGTTAGTCTGGATCTGTAAAAGCAGCAAAAAGTCCTGTGGCACCTTATAGACTAACAGACGTATTGGAGCATGAGCTTTTGTGGGTGAATACCCACTTCATCGGACTACATGCATCCGACGAAGTGGGTATTCACCCATGAAAGCTCATGCTCCAATACGTCTGTTAGTCTATAAGGTGCCACAGGACTTTTCGCTGCTTTTACAGATCCAGACTAACATGGTTACCCCTCTGATACTTGACACCATGCAAGGCACTGCATTTAACAGTATGGACTGGAAATCCATCAACCTCAAGAAGAAACTTGCACAAATACAGACAGATATCATCTCTCTTTTTTTGATGGGTCTCATGCAAATTGTGACAAGGCCTGACCTCCCCTAGTTTATGGGACAGCTAATCACAACACAAGGTAGATTTTCATAGGCCAAGAAAGGATAGATGAACCAATTATTAAAAAATAAGAACCGTTATAAATTGGTCCCACTGAATCCAGAACCATTTTTCATGTTTGAATAAGAACCCTCTCCCATTTCTTCCCCATGAACTTTCAGAAGGTTCTTAGCCATCTTTCACTCTTATTTTGCTCTGAATTTCCCTGAACTTCTCTAGCAATCCCCGATACCACTTTTTTTTCTCCTCATAGACATCATTATCTTTAAAGATCCCATTGCTGGGCTCAGCAGAAAGGTGGTTGTTGCATATTTGCTCTAGAGCAGGGGTACTGAACTTTATACATAATGTGGACCATATCTCAACAGATTGTCTCATGGACACTGCCACTCCACTTCACAATCATTTGGACCACCTCCCTAAACATTCAAGATAGTACAATATTCCAATGACAACTACAACAATTGCTTACATGGAAAAGTAAATATTAGGAAAAATATCTAATGTCTATTTAAGGCAAAACAGCTGTAAAAAAGGAAGAGCAATCAGTATAATGTGACTAGTCAACTCTCTGCAGATCTTCAGCAAGTGGTTGGAAAGCCACCAGGACTCTAGGGTATGTCGTTCACTGGCGGGATGCATAGCCCCAGTGCATGCATATTTTCAGGCCAGCCATGCTTGGGAATTAGTCATGTAGAAGTAGTTAGAGCTTCTGATCTCTACAGAATCTTCAGATATAGAAGTGAGCTTTGGCCCAGTGTCCAATCTGAAGGGCCAGGAATCTATCAGAGGAGGAAATGAAGGATGTTGAAGGCAAATAACAGGAGGAGAGGAAATAGTCTAGGGTCAATACATGGCCTCAGAAATGGATGAAAAGAGTTTGGAAAGAGCAATTACCAGCTCAGCTCTTTGACTATTTATTTTAACCAAAATGCCAGAGCTTTTTAGGGTCATCTATCACAGGTGACCATTGAAGTGGTCCAGCATGCAAAGTGAGGACTGGATTTGGATTCAAATTCTATGTTTCAGAAAGTTCAGAGTGAAGTGAAGTATATTCAAATCTGGAATTTTAGGTCAGTGCGAAATAGAGATAAGACAAGTTGTAAAGTTTAGCTCAGAGTCCAGATCTGAACTTTCTCCAGGCCCTAGGGTGGTTCCATTCAGGATGTCTGTTAGGGCTGATGCTCTCTCACAGCATCCTTGACCTCTCATACTTTCTAAAATTCTGATCTAAAACCTCCTGAAATATAACAAAACCTCAACAATCTGATTATTTGATTCCTGCCATCAAAATCTAAGGAAAGACCAAAAAAGTGTTAAGAATTGTTGCATACTCTGGCACAGGATATGAATGTGTGTTAAACTCCCCACTGAACCGGTTTCATCAGAGTAGCTAGTTGAAAATCCCATAGAAACTTTTGTATTACCATCTGAGATTCCAAATTCACAAAAGGGCTTCCAGAGTTTGTAGTTACTTTAATTTTCAAAACAAGGGCATTCAGGCTAAATCAGCCTCCATTTATAACAACATTAAAAAGTTTCCTTTGGCCCTTTTCCTTTGTTGTTAACTGCAGCCAGATCCACTGGTAAGGCCAGGAAAAGAATAGAAACTTGATGATCTTTTCTTGAAATATAAATTTATTTTTCCAGAGCTGCGTCCAAAGATGCAACCACCCCTGGCCATCTATAATTGTCTCGTTTTTTTAATTTATTGCTGAGCTATACAATTGTTGACCATAAAAAAAAAGCCAATGGAGACGGAGAAGCAACCAGACACTATCTATAGCTAGTCTTTCTCTGAGGTATGTGTTTACTAGTACAGTGCAGTGTTGATTATATTTTGAACTATGTGTAGCTTGAAAACTTGTACTTTCCTCCAACAGAATATTTATGACCAACATGTCATCAATATCATATGCAGGGCTGGCTCCAGGCACTAGCTAAAGAAGCTGGTGCTTGGGGCGGCCAATACCAAGGGGCGGCCCTCCGGTCGCTATAGGGGCAGCACGGCAGGTCCCTAAGTCCCTCTGGGAGTGAAGAACGCACTGCTGAATTGCCGCCAAAGAGTGGAACGGCGCAATCGTGCTGCAGCAGCTTTTTTTTTTTTCCACTTGGTGAGGCAGAAAACCTGGAGCAGGCCTGATCATATGTCATCCATTTGGGCCAATAAAGGATATTATCTCACCTACCTTATTTCTCTCATAGTTTGGGACCAACATGGCTACAACACATCTTTACATATGTCAGTCCTACCTCTGTCTGTAACAAAAGACCTCAAGATAGAAGGATGGTCTTGTGACTAAGGCACTTAAAAAATCTGAACTCAACTCTGAGCTCTCTCAACTAAAGGGCCAACTTTTCAAAAGAACTCAAGGCCTGATACTCAAGTGCTCATCAGGCATGATAGGGGCCAGATTTTCCAAAGCTCCTAAATAAGTTTCAGATTTTCAAAAGTGTTCAGCACCTAGCAGCTCTCATTGTGACGCTTGGGGCTAGATTTAAAATTAGAGCTCATCACATTGGACGCTTATTGAAATACATAAATGGGAGCTGAGCTGTGGCCCCCATTGTGGTACTGAACCCTTCTGAAAGTTCCATCCTTAAACTCTGAGGGATTGTCTATACACACAATCAGACCATTGCAAGCTGGACTGTAAATTTACCTTGCAGTAGCCTGCTGCAGTGTACCTGTCCCAGCCCCTTATTAGTCTCCTCACTCAGCCAATTCCAAGTCTCCCTACAGCGGCTCCCAGTTCCATTCTTTGGTCAGCCAATCCCAGCCTCTCCCTCATCAAGTTCCCAGCCCCAGTCTTCTCCCATCACCCTCTGCAAGACTCAGTCCCAATCTTCCCCTCTCCAGGATCCTTGTCCCCAGAGGTGAAAGTGGGGCAGTATGGCGCACTGGTAAGAAGTGGCCACTGGTACCAGCCCGTACACAGCTGACATTAAAGTGCTTTAATATCACTGCCCCTTTGTCAAACACCCCCCAAGGCCACTGATGGCGGGGGGGAAGGTGGCAAAAGGCAGCTGCACTGAGGCCCAGTGATTTAAAAGGGTCTGGGGCTCCCAGCCGTTGCTACCATGGCAGCGACCGGAGCCCTGGGCCCTTTAAATTGCTTAGGGTTAGGGCGGCACAGGCCAGGCAGTGTGGAAAGGCTGGCGGGGGGTGACTGACCCCCCCTGCCCTGCCCATTCAGCCGAGGCCTGGAGCCAGGGCCCCATACTGGTAAGTCTTTCATCTTACTTTTACCCCTGCTTGTCCCAAGCTATGCTCCGTGATCTGGTTCTTGTCCCTTTTTAATTTGATTCAGACAGCTTCCTTCACCAGCTGCCTCAGTCAAGCAAGGGGCAGTCATTAAGAGCACAGAAGAGACAGGTTCCTTGATCTCAGTTCCAGTGCTCAGCCCCACCCTGGTCTGCAGCAGCCAGGAGTACAAGGTGCACAGAAAGTCCAGCTGAGCCCTGGCAGCCCCGGCATGCTCAGTCACTCTGGGGATGGCACATGCACATTTTAGTCAGTATAAAGGAAGGGCTGGAGCTTGCTTAGTGTGGACATAATTTTCAAAGAATTTCCCTACTAAGATGCAAGGAGTCTCTACTGTGCTTGTCACAAGTGAATTTTTCAAAGTTGGGTGGACTTTCATGAGAACAGCAAACGGCACATCCCTGACACAAAGGCCACTCCTCTGCCAAATTATGAGGTCCTACTCCAAAGCACAGGGACACTGGACTTCTGAAAGAAAAGATCACCACAATTTTTTAACATATAAAACATTTTTCCCTAACCTTGTTCTCAGAAATGGCAGAACTGTTCTGGCGGAAAATTGCACACACACAAATCAGCCTAAGGTAGACAATTGACATGCGAAATTTCAGCTCAATCAGTTAAATTGCAGCAGAGTTTATGAAAAACTAAAAACAGGGTCTTCAAATGGGACATGTCAGGCAACATTTATACCAGGCTGAACTATCAGTTCTGCGTATGATATGACAGTTCAGTTCAAAAATAAAAGCCATGTGCAGCAAATGCTAAACAACATGGGCAGAGATACAGATGGCGTTCTGGGCCAGATCTTAAACTTTTTATTCAAGCAAAATTCTTCAGGCCATATGTTTTTGCTTATGAGCATTAAGTTAGTCTCTTAACATTGGCTGAACACAGTCTTTCCTGGTATTTCTAGAATAAGAAGAATACAAAAATACATTTTCATGATAAAGACCATGATATGAAGAGGAAAATAGAACTAGTTCATTCTCACAAGCATCTGAAAACACAGCAAGGACAGAAAACAGACCGTTTGGGACATTTCAACTGCAGAAACTGCAATGAGATAAGGGAATTTTATAAAATGTATATTTCTGAAACATGTTTGGCACATAGTCTCAAGGATGCGGTGCCTGCTGTTATGGGAACAAGCCAGATATCACAAATTCTAGACAAGTGAAACAAAATCACTAGTACATCCAGGAATATGTTAGCATAGAGAACATAGATGTTAATCTCAAAGTGTGGTGGTGATGATGGGAATTAGCTAATCCTAGATCCTAAATCCTGTGCCTTTACAAAGTAGTCAGACCAGATGCTGAGTGGATATGGTGAGGAATCCTTTTTAGACTACAGAATGGCTGGGATGAGTGGATGTCCCTTTGCGGATTCTCTCCATCGCAGGCAGGAAAGCCCAAAGTACAATATTTGCATAGTAGTGTATTCATTGGCCCATTTTAGCTATGCTATGCCCTCACCCATCCATCCACTATTCACTGCTACTCAAGGAGTCTACACAGAGCAGATATTTTCAATCCCATATTACTGTCATCTGGAAAATAACCACGTGACAAAACAACTCTGCCCCATGCCACTTAATAAAATGGAAATCATGGGGAAGAACCTGATAATTTATGAAGGCCTTGTTTTCCCCTCTAATGATCTCTCCCTTCTTTCCGCGTAAGTCTCTAAGTCATTACAATTATCTAGCACTTGGAAGTGCTGTGTAGTGGGGTTGTCAGTTTGGTCAGCAGACCTAATGCCCCAGTCTCTCTTTCCATCCAATGTGTTTGGGACCCTAGAAAGAGGTTCAGCTTGGTCAGCCTCCTTGTTGCTAAACCTCTGGTCCTGCTCATCCCAGGGTTAGGTACAGGTGAATCTGGGAGGTGGGGGTGAGGGGACCCAGACCCTCCCACTCCACTGGGTCCTAGCACAGGGCCATGAAAGTGTGACAGCACAGGAAGGCCTACATTTGACCCACCTCTTGTTCACCTTCTCCTAGCCCACCTCCTACCACATCTGATGCCTCAGTTTGGGGTCCGGCTGCTGTTTGATTATAGTTCTTTGATCCAAATCCCAAGTGTGTCAGGGCTGATACACGTGAATTTCTGCTGCCCCTACCCATGGGTCTCCCTACCTCTGAGGTGATGTTTCAAAGGAGGGAGGGGGGAAAGACTCAGAGCCAGACCTCCTCAGTAAAAGGAGAAGGAGGTTCTGCTGCTGCTTCTCCATCTCCCCTACCCTTACCAAACAATACGCTTCCTGAAACTGTCTTCTTTCCTCCCAACTGCCTGGGCTGCTGGAGCTCTTTTATACTGCTCCTTTCCCCAGTAGCACGCTCAGTGCATGGTCTAGAGGGCAGAACTTTCCTGGCCCAGAACTACTCCAGCCTTTCCCTGGCCTCAGTCTTACTCAGGAGTTTGTAAACCCCATGAGACTGAAAGAAACTCCTAAATTCATTCAGTACTGATCCCCAGCAGTTAGCATGTGTCATGTTTATAACTGGAAAAGCAGATTGTTCAGTATATTTTGTGATAATTTCCTTATATTTTTGTTATACAATCCACTAAAATAGATTTAAAAGTGCTTTAATACCATTTAATAAATACATTATCAGCTGGACCTCAGCAGAGGTTTCACTTCTGTGCATACAATATTGCATTGTTTACCAGAAGCTGGGAATGGCCTACAGGAAATGGATCACTTGATGATTACCTGTTCTGTTCATTCTCTCTGAAGTACCTGGCATTGGCCATTGTTGGAAGGCAGGATACTGGGCTAGGTGGATCTTTGGTCTGACCCTGTATGGGTCATTCTTTTTCATAGGTTTTAACATTTTTTCAACTGCATGTGCCAATGTTTGCTACTGCAAAGAGTGTGTACATCTATGAACAGGAAGAAGAAACCTAGGAATAAAAGTTTTGTTTTACAGTGAGAGTACCAAGTTTTGTCTTCAAAAGGAGTTCCACACCACTGAGATGCAGCCATGTCTGAAGTGAAATAGGGCTGTGATTTAACAGCCCACAGTAACACTTTACAACAGTTGATAAGAATACTATATACACAGGTAAAACTGAATTGGAAGAACTATCAAATTTGGAATTTCACAAGGACACCAGTGTTAATACTACTGTTCTTACAAAAAGTAGTAAGTAACCTTCAATGATCGTAAGAGATCAGAACTTTCGGTTTCTGGGTCATCTGAAAAAACAGCAAGTATAGCAGCAGTGTCCACTAATACCATATTAGATTATACTACTAACTCTGATGAAAGGGCATCAGCAACTGAATTACCAGTACCATTTCCTGCATCACCTAGAGATTTCTGCTCCAAGTACTGCTTCTACTCAGGTATTATTCTGAATCTGTATTATGGTGGCACTCAAAGGCCTCAGTCGAGCTTGGTGCCCTATTATGCTAGGTGCTCTACAAATATATAGTGAAACACATTCCCTGCCCTTATACTTAACATATGAAAGATTAGACAGACATAGAGATGACAAAAATCAGAAGAAATTACTTATATGCAGGCTATAACTGACCATACACTCAATATATGTCTAGATGTAAAACATATATAGGCTGCTAGATTTTGGCCTTAAATTCAAACAAAAATTTGACTGAAGTAGCAAATAAAAGAAATTCAAAGTTTGAACAGAAAACCTAGTCCTAACAAGCGCTCTGACAAATCCAAAAAAATGCTGTTACCAGAGTAGAATGATCATCATATTTCTCAGCAGCATAAGTTAGATGCTGCATTTTTTAAAAGATACATTGTCTTGTATTTAATTTCCTGGTTTAATATAACCTAAAATTTATTCAAATGGTAAAGTTTACTCCTGTATAATATAAAACAAATGCATTTTCATAAAGGAACCATTTCAATCTATGGCATACAGGTATATACTGAAAACATGCTGGGCATTGTAAAGATCCCTATAAAATGCCTTAAAAAGTACTGCTATGTATTTCCAAGCACTTAGTCCTATTCCAAAATTATCTAGAACTGCAGGTGCACAGGATACTTATACTAGAATCAGGAGTAATGTATGCATTATCCCCCACACTAGCTACTTCCCATCATAGCTTCCCAGCATGCATGTCTGATTGTAAATAAATGTGTGAAAATGACAGAGAAGCAAGAACTTTACAAATTGTGCCAAATAACCCTTAATCCCACTAAAAAGAACATAAAGTAATTCTCCCTTTTCGACACTGAAGGCTGGGTTTTTATGAACAAGTTTTCTAGGAACATTTCATTTCCCCCTGAATAGAGTGACCGTCAGTAATTGGACCTTTAATTGTGGAGCTTCAATACATATATACTTTCATCACTCTACTCTCTTTTTAATATACTCATAATGAAATGCTTCTATTTTCATGTTGGTCTCCTATATCAGAGTTAACTTTATTAGCATTGGAAAGGCTGCACTTATTAAAAAAAAAGGCAGGTGAATAAGCCTTGTGCTATTCATAAAGCGCTATGATTTGCTAATAATGTTAAGTGCACTTTACTATCAGATACTACATAATGAAGGTTCTGCATGCTAATTATTTGTTATGCAGTGATGACTTTGCCCTTTAAAAGAAACTATGCATCTGTATAATCCTGTCATGAAATTAAGATGGTTTGTTTTTTTCAGTACAAAATATTAATTTCAGGTGTTTGTTTCTTAGAGGTCTATTCTTCCCTCCATATGCACACAATTGTCCCTTTGACATTAATGGAACCTCGAGCATGTACAATGTGGAAAGGAGAGAGGCCTCTGATGGCATTAGTAAAGATCCGTATCTGAGAATCTGGATGAACTCTATGTTAACGAACTGGGATGTGCAAACATTCATAAATTAAAAAACGATCAATACTTTACAAAGAAAAAATCTGGGCAAACATGGGGATGTAGGAAAAGCATATCCAGATTAAAAAGTGCCCAACTTCTTTGGGACTCAGCATTTACATTGCAACCAGAGCTATAATTTGCAGCTCATGGAGAAATACCTGTACTACCTTTAATTCAGCTAGCTCGCTAAAAATAGCAGTGAAGATGCAGCAGTGTGGGCTTCAGTGCAAGCTAGCAATGTGAGTATATACTCAGGCGAGCAAGGTGGGCTTGTATAGCCTGTACTAAAGCTTATGTTGCTGTGTCCTCGCTGCTATTTTTAAAGAGCTAGCTAGATTAAAGCTAGCACACGTATGTCTACACAAACTTCATATTATAACACCAGTTGCACTGTAAATGTGGTTAGACATGTGAATCTCAGGAAGTCACATGGGCTGGCAAGTGTGGGCTGACAATGTTCTACTAGGTATCAGAGGGGTAGCCGTGTTAGTCTGTAACTACATAAACAACTAGGAATCCAGTGGCACCTTAAAGACTAACAGATTTATTTGGGCATAAACTTTTGTGGGTAAAAAAACCACTTCTTCAGATGCATGGATTAAAATTACAGATACAAGCATAAATATACTGGCACATGAAGAGAAGGGAGTTACCTTGCAAGTGGAGAAGCAGTGTTAACAAGGCCAATTCCGTCAGGGTGGATGTGGTCCACTTCCAATAATTGATGAGGAAGTGTCAATACCCAAGAGAGGGAAAATTGCTTTTGTAGTGAGACAGCTACTCCCAGTCCCTCTTCAAGCCCAAATTAATAGTCTTAAGTTTGCAAATGAATTGTAGCTCTGCAGTTTCTCTTTGAAGTCTGTTTTTGAAGTTTCTTTGTTGAAGGGTAGCTACTTTTAAATCGGTTATAGAATGTCCAGGGACATTAAAGTGTTCTCCTACTGACTTTTGTGTTTTACCTTTCCCGATGTCTGATTTGTGTCCATTTATTCCTTTACATAGAGACTATTCAGTTTGGTCAATGTACATGGCTGAGGGGCATTGCTGGCACATGATAACATATATCATATTACTGATATATTCATGTGCAAGTATATTTATGTTTGTATCTGTAATTTTTACTCCATGCATCTGAAGAAGTGTTTTTTTACCCAGGAAAGATCATGCCGAAATAAATCTGTTAGTCTTTAAGGTATCACTGGACTCCTCAAAGTTCTGTTAGGTCCTCTTTTATGATCCTTTTCATCTCTTGCTCTGTGCCTTTGGTTTGGATGATGATCAAAGTAGCATAGAGCAGTCATATTCTGCTGCCAAGTGCCTCAACTAAACTACAGAACTATATAACATCATCACTTCCCTGGTTTGTTTTGTACTCACTTTCTGTGACAATCAGAATTTAATCCATTCATTGGTTTCCTCATCAGAACAGAAAAACAAATGTTTTACATAAAAAATTAGGGGAGAGGGAAATAAAAAGAGTTACGTTCAAGTTCCATCCCCATTACTTTATTGGGTTAATTTCAGATGTTAACCAGAGTTTTACATCAAGAATAAAATGATAAAGAACCCTATGTACAATCTGAAGCGGAATGCATTAGACACAAAGATTATATTGCCAATATCGTATATTTTATCATGTGTCAGATAATACAGAATTGTTTTATTTTGTAGGCATTACATCTTTAGCTGAGAAACGATCAGCTGCCTACCACATATTAATAAGTAGCATTTGAAAGGTTCTGATTCTCCGCTCTGTTACTCCAGTTTTAAACTGGTGAAAATCAACTGAAATTAATTGGAGCTGCACCATTCAGTTTTGCAGACTATACAAGTTTGGCTAACCTTTGGAGTCCCAATTTAGCAGTCCATCCCTATTCGGCAAAGCACTTAAGCACACACTTAAGTCCTATTGACATAATTGACATAAGCACATGCTTAAGTGGTTTGTTGAATAGAGCCCAATTTAACCAAGTACATATATGCTTGACTTGCCTGGCTACCAAGCTAAGCCAATGTAAGGCTCAGCTGGGGAAATGATCAGGCTCACCCATCCTTAATTTTATCTTCATAGCCAAATATACGTAGATTGCTCCCACTAGAGTATATATTAAATGGACATACTCAGTGCTCCTTCAGGAAAAGAAAAACTCTGGATAAAGTTACAGCAATATAAACCCATACAGAAAGAGTAAGAGAGACAATAAGATGGGCTATTACTTTCTTTTCAACCTTGTAGTCTCAACTGAACTGATATTCTGAACAATTGCCTTGTATTGACCTCTTCTAAAGTCTAATTCAAAACAGAGAAGAAGAAGATTGCCGTAAGAGCACAGTGTGAAATGCAGCTTAGACTTTTTTAAAAAAAGGGAAAAAATATTGTTTTTGTTTTTGACTTTTCAGATCACTGTGTTTTTACTGAATACAAACTCCATTAAATATCAGTAGCTTATTAATTCATCCATTATACTTGTGCTTGTAATTATAGGTCACTTATGATTAATGTGCTTTTCTGAAATGGTACCTGTTCCACCGAGGATTATTAAAAAGTGAGTCCTTGGAAAGAGGAATTACATATTTAACTATTGAACCTACACCAGTATTTCCATATGTTCACAGAGTTTAAATGACCAATTCCTAATGATAGCTTAAAGCAAGCATTCTTTCCTGTTCCCTTGTGTCTTCTTATGACAAGAAGTTCAAATATGAGGATGGTAAACAAAAAGAAATTAAGATACTACATTATATCTAAAATATTTTTAATTCCTGTGAGGTAATTCGCTATGCAGCCGCATGCTGCATTCTGTGCACTGCCACCATAAGAATAGCATAGTCCCAAGTATGGGCGCTAGTAAAAGGTAACTGCTGACACGGTGAAAGTCACACACACTGTGCTCTGTCTCATTGGCATATTATGTTGCGTTTTCTTTGTTTTTTCTTTTAATTGCAAATCAGAGTAAAAGTCTATGGAAGAAAGAGCAATTCCCTTGCTGGAGGAAGGTGGAAGAGAACTGTTCCATTAGAACATGTGTCTTTGTTTATAGTTTTTTCTTTTCTGTTACTTCTTATGACACAGTTATAATCACATTTAGTTTTCTGTATAGACTAGTGTTATAAATCCTAAAATAAGAGCCAAAGTACTCACCCCTCACAAGACTGAGCCCATGGGGTTTGATGTAAAGTCCACTGAATTCAGTGGGAAAACTCCCATTTACTTTTACTTTAAAAAAAAGAGGTTCTTCCTCTGAAGCATCAGGAGTGGCCATGGCTGGAGATAGGACACTGCGTAAGGTGGGCTTGGGCACTGAAGTGGCACTGAGCATTCTCTCTCCTATGTGCTCACCTGGCTAGTTTTTGTTCACCTGTGCAGGGTCTAGTTGATCACCATCAGTGGGGAAATTTCCTATAGGTCAGATAGGCTGGGACCTTGGGAAGGTTTCACCTTCCTCCACAGCAAACGGGTGTGGGTCACTTGCTAGGATTATCTGGGTTTATCTCATTTAATCATTTCCCTGCTGCTGCACACTGGTGCATTTCTGTCTTCCTAGTCTCTGCCTGTGTCACACAATAGTCTAGTCTTCTGTGGGTCTCATTTACTTTGATCTCATTTCAGTTGTTGGATTTAGTATGCAGGTGCTGGCTGGTGTTGAGACCTATGATATACAGGAGATCAGACAAGATGACCTGGTGGTCCCTTCTAGCCTTAAAATCTATTATCCTATTAGGCTTTGGATCCGGCTGAGAAGTGTTGATTTAAGTTGGCTCTGTATATATTTGCTGACCATTTCATCTAGCATATGATTTGTTAAACAAAAGACAATCTGAACATTCTACAGTTAAAGAAACTCCACTGTCAACCTCTTAACTCACTGTGCTAGTTTATGGGACACTACTCCGAATGGGTTCCATACTGACCGCATCTTCCTTCTCTCCCACTATATGTCAGTGATCCAATATTCACAATGTTGTTCATGGTGCTTCTCAACCATAGGCTTTCAGTCCCATTTTAAATTTAGCTCCCATTAAGTGGTATCCTTAAAGTCATCCCAAAGCATTCTTAAGACACTGGGGCTTGGATTCTTCAAATTTCCTAAAACTAAATGTTAACAAGCTAGAATTCTTCTTGGTCCCCTTCAGTACGAAACTGCATTTTCATCATTGACAATTCATCTAACAACACATATGGCTCAAGAAAGACTGCTCCTTCAAATTATGTTTGACCAAACACTATTTTAAGCACTTAAGCATATGCTTATCTTAAGTGGTTTGCTGAATAAGCATGTTCTTAAGACCATTCATAAGTGCTTTGTGTCTGTTACAGCTATCCCCTAATCCATTTTGTTTCTTACAGCTGTCCCCAGACTCCATTTTGTTTTCTGTTCTCCTGTGGCCGCCCTTCCCTGGCTGTTAAGTTGTTTACCAGGGCCACTGCCCTTCTCAAAGGGAGGGCCACTTGTGCTGCATGCTAAGTGGGACCACTGCCCTGTTCAAAGGGTTAGTCCTGTTATCACCTCGTTGAGCCTGGGCTTGGTGTAGGGTAGGCAATGTCCAGAGCTGCAAGACCTAATGTGTTTTTAAGATCCTGGGCATGAGTCATAGGCCTCATGTGCTCTTGAGTCACCTATTGCACAGGACTATGTCCAGGCATGTCTCTGGGCTTACCTTCAGTTTTTTCCCTGTGCCCCCTCCCCTGTGACAGAGGGAGCCTATCAGGATTACTGGCGGGTAACTGCCCAAGTTTGCCTTTAAAACCAGACATTTTTGAAACACACCTCAGAAAGGTTCCTGCATTGCTGCCTGGTCTGATCAGCCAGGGGTTCTGGGGGGTCCTTTCTCCGCTCTCGTTTTATTTTTGAGCGTACCCCCGTTTTTTGAATGCCCCCCCCCACGAAGAACGAATTGCTACCTGAGAGATCTCCTGATTATTGAGACTGTACCGAGCCCTCCTTGCCTCTTCTGATGTTGCTGCTGCTTCTGCCTTTGCTGCTGCCTTGGGGACTGGTAAGAATCCGTCTGTAAAACTTTCTATACTTTTATTTTATTATTTTAGCTGCTGGCTCTGTTTCCCCAGCACACAGACTCAAGCTAAACCTTGGTCTGTGTCTTAAAACCTCTCTTAAACTGCAGGGCTCTTTGCCGCTAAAAATAAGTTTGTGCCGCTGCTAAGCTCTCCTCCTGTGGGCTTTGCCTTGGGGCTCTCTGCTTTCAGCTGTATCCACCGCTGTAGCCACCATCCCTTGGCTTCCTTGGGAGCTGGGTCCTGGACACATACCACTCTGCCCTCTGTAACCTCCCCATAGCATAAGGTGCACCATAGGTTTTGTTTTTTTTAGTTTAATAAATCATAGTTTGTTAAGATTGTAGATCTTGTAAGTTTCAACTGCCTTGTTATAGTTTACTGTTTTGTTGCTCCATATAGTTGCTTGTTATAGCTTTGCTTAGAATTTGTTGTTTTGCTTAGTCGTTGGTTAAGATAGATAAGGTTTTTTGCTGCTTAAATTCGCCTTCCTGCTTTCCCTATCTCTCCCTGAACTTTCCCGTGTCTGTTTTTCCCCCGCTCCAATCTCCCCCTCTGTGTGCTCCTCCGTGTCTCCCTGTTATAACCCCTTGCCTCTTTTCCCCCGCATCTGCACTCCCTCCGAACTTCCCAACTCCTTGCTGCTTCCCCCCTGCGTCTGCATCACCCTCTGAACTTCCCAACTCCTTGCTGCTTCCCCCCCTGCATCTGCACTCCCTCCGAACTTCCCAACTCCTTGCTGCTTCCCCCCTGCGTCTGCATCACCCTCTGAACTTCCCAACTCCTTGCTGCTTCCCCCCCTGCATCTGCATCACCCTCCGAACTTCCCAAACCCCTTGCTGCTTCTCCCCCGTATAACTTCCCTAACCCTTTGCTGCTTTTCCCCCCGCATCTGCACTCTCTCCGAACTTCCCAACTCCTTGCTGCTTCCCCTCCCCCGCGTCTGCATCACCCTCCGAACTTCCCAAACCCCTTGCTGCTTCTCCCCCTGTGAAACTTCCCAAACCCTTTGCTGTTTTTTTTTACCTTTGTTTTTGGTGTCCGCTTGTTGCTTAAACCTCTCTCTAGCCCTTCTTTACACTTCTCCACTGCCCCTCCCCTACCGAAGATCACCATCACACTGCTCCGTTGTCCTTACCCTGCAGGGCTTCAGAGTCTCTCGCTGCTTCCAGCCGCTCGTCTGCATACCACTAATCACTCACCCCATCCGCCCTCGTTTCTTGACCCAGCCTTTATGTTGATATTGTAGTGTTGTACTGTAACTCACATTTTACTTGTGATTATAACACCCCATTGGTTGCCTCCACTTTTCTGATATACTTTGTATTTACATCGATGCCACTGTGTTACATTGTGTATCTAGCTATTAACTCATATAGAAGCTACCATTTTATTTTGCATTTCTTTTGGGTACGCTTTGCATTTCCACACTGTATCTAGAGTTGCTTATTGACTGTACTGTATCCCATTGTGCTGAACCCCACTTGCTGTAGCCCACTATTAGAACTCCCTACACTGTTCAATAAGAACCCCCCCATCATTGTCTATTGTAAACACCCTATACACCCCATCCCATCTCATTATTAAATTCCCACCACTTCCTTTTTTCCTTTAATAAAGAAATTAATTGGAACCCCAGCTATGTGGTAATTGCTCCCCAAGATCCCATATACCTGCAGGCAAGGACACTTTGCTGAACCAGGGCATAACTGCATGCAAATTCAATCATTTACATCTTATATTACAATTATAGGACCATAACTTATCTTGTGCTGCATATCTGTATTATTGTGAAGGTAATTAGTTATTTCTGGTTTATAAAAAAAAACAAAATGCACATCCCATACTTTGGGTGCTTGTACATAAATTTGAAATCTCACTATATCAAGAATAATCAAAATTAATCTAACAGCTATTATAGATTGCCCCTTGTAACCTCATAATCATCTGTATCCCTTCTATCAGCCCATCAGGTCCACAAAAATGCCTTGGAAAAATAGCTGGGTTTTGCAGCATATCTGGAAGATTAACAAACCTGGTTCCTGCGGAGTAAGGGGAAAGCAAATCCTAGAGTCAAGGAGCACTGGTGAGCCTTGCTAGCAGCCCCACTCATTTAAATTACTCCTGAGGGTATTCTGCACCAAAAAAATAAAAATTCCGCAAGCAATATTTTAAAATTCTGCAAGTTTTATTTATCAATAAATAAATATGGAGGCTCCAGCATGGCAGTGGGGGGCACGGGCCTCTGGCTGCACAAAGGTGGGAAATCACCCTGCAGCCTCCCCACCCCTGGGACATGGACTCAGTAGTGAGGCTGCATCCAACCCTGACACAGCACAAGGCCTGGTTCTTCCCCAGAAACACGCTGTCACCCTGCCCCTCTGTGCCAGGTGCACCTGGTGTGGGGAAAGCAGGTTCAACCAAGCAGGATCTATATGTGAAGGGGCTTAGTGTGTGGGGTTCAGGTGTGAGATGAGAGGGTTCTGTGAGGGACAATCTGAGTTTAGGCAGCTTAGTGGGGGGGTCTGTGTGTGGGCGATCTGGATGAACAGAGGCTCACTGGGAGTGGGGGGTTCCCGGTGCGGCCACTCCGTGTTCTCCCACCCCTGACTTTGGGTACTGAGGGAGTGGGGATTGGTGGGGTGGGGGTCTGGGTGCAGCTAGTTGGGGGTCAATGGTGTGGGTGTCTGGATGTGGGGGCTCAGGGTGATGCAAGGGGGTGGGGATCATCAAGATTGGGATTTGAATACAGGGATCTCAGGGCTATCATGCAAGGGTGGGGGTTCAGAGGCAGGGGGTCTGGGTGCAGGAGGTCTCCAGATGCAGGGGTTGAGGTGCAGTGGGGTGGGGTTCAGGTATGGAGTGATATGGGGTTATGGGTATATAGAGTGAGGCTTGGCAGAGGTGTCTGGGTATGGAAGGTCAAGATGCATGGGGGTTGGGAGGATGGGGGAGCAGCTCCCCATACAGTGACCCCTCCCCCTCACAGCTGAGGAGTGATGGAGGCAGGAGGAAGGGAATGATGCTGAGCTTCCTGCAGCTGGGGGAGGTGTTTGGAGGTGGGTCTGACAGCCCCGGCCACTCCTTTCAGGGGAAGAGGAAGTTCTATCCTTTTCTGCCTCCAGGCCAGCCAGGATTACCAGCTAATCCTGGCTCAGGGTAGAAGCCACTGCCTGGGATGTCCCCATCCACGTGGTGATTTATCTCTCCACCAGCTGTTCCAGGTGCCTGAAACAATGTCTCTCTGCTTCTAGGGAGTGGTTTGTGACTGTTCTTGCTTCTCTATCAGAAAGTCATTTATCTGTGGGGAAGCAAATAACTCTGCAGGGGACATAAATTCTGCACAGTGGCACAGAATTCCTCCAGGCGTATTTAAATCAAGGATGCTCCAGCCTGCACTTCAGCATACACTTCCTATGCTGATATCTTGTCCCCATCTCCATGGTCATGAAGTTGGGGCAGGCTTGGTAGAATTTTCCCTTGAAATTGTCTGTAAGGAGTCTAACATACCCTACATATTAAACTCAGCACTTTCAAGAGACCTTAATTTATTTACCATTCACTTACAAGTATAATATTCTCAAGTTTTTGGTCATATGTGCTTAATTTAGTATGCTTTGCACAGTATGTGATTTTATCTGTGCATTTTCTCCTTCTATACTATTACTGCCCTTGGTCTCACTTATGGAGAATTTCTAGTTAGATTCTCTTTTAAACACTGTATGTCTATTTCCATAGACATAGCTTATTATCCTATTTATTAGGAGCGGTAGTATATTTATAGACATATCATTTGCTGACATTTTAAGCATCTGGAACTACGCACAGGAAATTACTATTTGAGTAGTGAGTGACACATTTTCTACCTAAAGGACAAAATACCGCTCTCTTGAAAGTGTATCAAGTCATCTTTACATCCACTGGAGTCAACTGGACTACTCACATAGTCAGAGAGAAAAGGATTAGGCACATAGGGCTAGATACATAAAGAAACTTTCAGGCACTGAGAAAAATCACTGGGATTCGCAAAGCCTGAGTTCAGTGCCTCGGCTCCCAATAAATGAATGAAGAGAGATAGGTGCCTTAGAATGGGATTCACAAATTCTTCACTATGGTAGCCAATGGGAGATGCCAAGTGGTGCAATAAGTTCTGCTCCTCTCTTGGAGATAGGCACCTAAGTCTTGGCTGCAAGGAGATACCTCTTTCTGTGTGGGATTCAAACTGCAAGTGCTCTCTCAGAGTCAAGGGCCTATGTCACTTTAGCAAGAAGGATGGGGTGGGAAGGAGGATTTCCCTCATACTTTTGGCTCAGTGGCTAGGGTAGTCACCTAGGATGTCAGAGATCCTCAGGTTAAGTCAATCCTCCACCAGATAGCAAGAAGAGAGTTGAACTGGTATCTGAGCACCTTCGCTTTTGGGCTATGGGATATTCTCAAGTGTGGGGCTTCCTGAAGGGCTCCTGTTGAAGCTAGTCTACTGTGGATAAATAATTTAAAAAGTCATTGGAGCAGGGGGATTGGATCTTGGGTCTCCAGTATCCTAACCAGTGGGGGTAAAAATTATGTTGGAGATCTTCCTCCTCTCCCTTTCTCCCCATCCATTTTGTGTAAGTTCTCTCATAGGGCCTCAGAAGTGAGGTCTGAGCATGCTTACTGCTCCACAGGCATGTTAGGCAGAAGAATGACTATTTTCTTCCAGTTTGCAAATTGCTCTGGGGGTGGGAGAGTAGGTTTTTGGACACCTGGCATGGGGCTGCATTGTGCATGCTCAGAGGCAGAAACATAGGCACTTAGGGAACTTATTGCAAAAACATAAGATCTGAGTGATTTTTAGATGCCTAGAGAGTTTGGGGGCGGTTGAGCAAGGCTTTTGTGAATCCCAGTGGCACCTGATTCTAGGATTTAAGTGCCTAAAATGGCTAGTCAGACACCTACATCCTGTTGTTGATCCACCCCGTAGTTTGTATATTGTGTCATTGGATCGTTGTATTGTAAAATGCTTTGGCACCTTTCTAAATGAGAGTGCTGTATCACTAAGTTATTACTGGGTGAAATATTTTGGTAATCTTTGTAGAACATCCTCAACAAAGGTGGCCCTTATTAATGTCATCTAATTGGAGTCCATTGTACCTTATAGATAATGGTAGAAATAAAGCAAAGAAGGCAGAACTATAACCACAACCTACTCTGGTTGATTTCACCTTCAGAACATTATTACAAATTCAGCAGAGAACATTTTCAGTTTCCATTAAGCCACTAAATATCTTTAGCAGCACAGAAAAGAATAGATTAACAATTTATTTTATCCATTTGAAGGAGACTAACAAAAAGTCAGACTAAGGCATTCAGCTCAAATATCTCTTACATTATGGAAAAAAGTATCTTTTCTGAGCAAACATAACTCCTGAATCTCATTATCAAGCAAAGCTTATATGTAGTCGGATACCAAAATAAATAATCTAGACAGGTGTTTTGAAAACACCACAAAGAGAGTCTCGGGAATACTTCTTTTGCACATTTTGGGAATGCTACTTTTCATAGGAGCTGACAAGTTACCTGGTATTCTCTACCCAGGCACTGAACTATAAACGTCTCAAACACTGACTAAAAGGAAAGGAGAACCAGATGAAAGTGCAAAATCATTCTTCTTAGTGTCATTCATCCTTTCAACATTGTTGACACAAAAGCCTTTATTTGTTGTGCCTACCCATCCTCATGTCTTGTGCTGGTATATTCAACTTCTGTGTAACGTTTTACAATGGAAATACAGATCATTAAATTTACAGCTGGAAGGGACGAGAAACATACTCAACAGAACCCAAAATAAACAGTTCTCTAAAGTCACAGGGTGAGATGGCAATGCCTCTTCCTTATACTCTCAACTGAAAAATACCATTTAAACATATTTAAAAATATGTATTTACAAACAAGAGACAAACAACATGTCTCCAGAAGCTGGAACCTGTTGTCATAGCAAAACTTACAATTGATTTAAGTATTTTCGAATCCAGAGTTGGACCATATAGCAATCTTTCTCTGAGGGTGAAATTCACAGTTCAAGGTTTATGCAGCACTTAAATCACCCTTTAGCCTGGCGACTTAACTGAGGCATTTGCCTTATGCTGGCTATCCGCAGAGGGATGAATTTCTCCTCTGGTTTTGTGCCTTACTGCTAGAATACAGCTGGATCTTTTGCTGTTGGTTTTATTCATGATCCTAGTGAGAATGCAATAAGCTTGAAAAAAGCATTTTTTAAGCAATTCCACCATTAAAGGCAAATATCATTCACCTCCTTATGCTCTTCCATTGAAGCACCAGTGATATTCAGGTTTCCAGAATTGATTTCTTTATATGTATTGTTTCAGAATTTCTCAATCCAACAAGATCTCCTACTCTCTGCTGAAGTAATTCAGAAAGGATTTTTCTCTTTATTGTACTTGTTGCCTATACTATGGAAAATGGTGGTATCTAAATAAAGAGGGTAAAGACATGCTGTAGAAGTATTGTCCAGATTTTAAATTTGTGAGGAAGCTAATGGCTCAAAGAGAGAACCATGCATTTCACAGGAAAAAAATGAATGGATCTAGACACAGGATTGTCCTACTTTATTTCTCATTTGTACAGCTCCTCCAGAGCGTGGTTTTGCTATGAGTAGTTTGGTTCAAAACCAGCACAACTGAGACCTCTGTATTCAAACTGCAGGCAACAACATTGTAAAAAGCTCTACATCAGCCTTCCTCAAGACAGCTTCTAGCACATTAGAGATGAAACAATGGCTTTGAATGCTGTGGGAAGAGATAGTAGTAGTTGAAGGCAGCACTATGACTGTGAATGTCAAGGTGTCTTCAGGGGTTTGAAGCAATGAGGAAAAGTGTAACCGGTCTCCACCCACCATACTTTCCTGCTGGCGCACGCCATTGTGGAAAAAACCAAGTCAATACTGTCACTGCTATATTCCTTATGCTTTCCAGCTATGGGGTACACGAATTATGGCTGACTCCTGTGTAAGTGCTCTGGGTAAAGGGCTCCTTGCTGGGGTCAACTGGACAACTCTGGGGATGGTTTTGCAACAGAAAAAAGATGTTCCCCTTTTACTCAAGGATTCCCATTTTGGTTACTAACCTCTCACCAAATTCAAAGGCCCAACTGCTCCACAAAAAGAGATATCTCCAGAAAACCAACAAGATGTGGAAAGCTTATGTTGCTCAACAGCTGATCAATCTTGATTTGAAACTGAAAAGATCTGCAGTGTTTGGACTCTTCATTGGGATATTCCTACCCATAAGGAACCTTTAATTAAATCGGCGAGGTTTATGCCTTCACCACATCTTCTGCCACAATACAACCAAGTAGTAAGGATTTGCACTGACGTGCATACTTCATCAGATGGTAAGAATCTAAAAAAGCATTCCTTGCCATAATGTCCGCACCTTCAGCACTATTGATCATAGATTCACAGTCTCTTTCAAAAAAGAAAGCCAGGATGCTAAGTGTCATGCATTCTTTATGTAAGTAATACAGAAAGTGGCTTTCAAAACTAAAAGCAAACCCTAATCCTTTGACATTATCCATCACCTGCAGCACCACTACAAATGCTGCGTAGGGAAAGCATGACCTTGAAAGAGTAAGACAAGCTATAGTCCCCCGATAGAGCTATTCTCATAAAACACACACACACACACACACACACACACACACACACACACACACACACACACACACACTTTACAAGAAATGATCACCCATGCCTCTTCAGTAGCTCCCTGTATCTTAAAGAAATAAAATAAAAATGAAGATACAGATATTGAGACCAAAGTAAAATGTCAGCTGTAGAGCCTGCTTCTAACATTTCCTGAGAAGGTCTTTGTGAACCTGCTCAGGAGTAACAATAATAATAATAATAATAATAGAATCCTCCAGCCCTGAGCACCTGCCAGCACTGACATTTATAGCACTACCTCTGTCAAGCAAACAGGTGCAGCAGCAGTTAACCATTCACAAAAAAAGAGATCTAGAAGACTTACCAGGAACAATACCCAATGTGAACTCAGGAATTTCTATACTGGATCAGATTGAGATCCATATAAGTGCAGTATCTTGTCTCTAACAGTTGTTAGTACAAGATGCTTTGAAGGATGGTGTACAAACCCCACAGTAAGCCCATCTAAGATAATATGCTCCCAACATCAGTCTCTGTTAAGGTGAGATGAGATCTGTTTAAGCCCAGAAGTTTTGCCTTAAGTTCCTCTCAGTTCTGACTTATCTGAACAACATTTGTCATCTGCAAATATTGCTTCTCTATTCACCCTCCTTTCCATATCATGAATAAATATATTACACAATACAGGACCTTGCATAGAACCTTGAAGTCTCCACTGTTAAACTTTTGCCATGAAGCAAATTGACCATTTAATCCTGTTTTTTGCTTTCTGTCTCTTAACCAGTTTTTTGATCCATGACAATACTTTGCCTCTAAGTCATGACAACTTAGCTTCCTTTGCAGCTTCTTGTGCAGGAACTCAACAAAGGCCTTTTGAAAGACTTCATCAGTTATGTCAATTATCTCTTTATCTACTACTTTACTGACATGTTCAAAGAATTCTAGAATATTGGTGAAACATGACTTTCCTTTGCAGAACCTGTGTTTGTTTGACCCTATCATACCATGATCTTCCAGGTGTTTGTTATTCTGTTTTTAAATTATCATTTTAACCAATTTTCCAGGGACAGACACAAGGCTTACTGGTCTATAATTCTAAAAATCACCCCAAAGCCTTTTTTACACAGAGATATATATTTGCTACCCTCTGACCTTTGGAATAGTACTTGTTTTTAGTAAGCAGTTAGGTATTTCTATTAGCAGCTCAATCACTTTATACTTCAGCTCCTTTACAACTCTTGGATGTACCATTTGGGCCTTATGGTTCTTGGTGTTCTTTAATTACCAGTTTGTTCCACAACTCTTCTTCCAACACCTCAGTCTCAGTCTTTACCATCATAAAAACAGCAGATCCATGGTAGGAATCTCCCCAACATTGTCAGCAATGAAGACTGATGCAAAGAAATAATTTCAGTTCACTGTGATATCCTTATTTTCCTTATTTTTTTCCTATTAACCCCAATGATGCAGCAGATCCACCAATTCTTTTGCAGGCTTCCTGCATTTGATATACTTAAAAAAAAATATTGTTTGTTTTTACACCTTGAGCTATTTGCTTGTAAAGGTCCATTTTGACTTAGGATGAAATTCACTGTTGGAATAGGATTTTGATGAAATGGAAGGTGGTTAAGATGGACCACATTTAGAGGTAACTTCAAACATACATAATAGGGAAATTACATCTTAGTATGCAGACAAACTTCCACTAAAGTCAACATACCTCAAATTATTTCTTTTTTTTTTTTGTTAATTATGGATAACACTTGCAAAATGAATCTGTTTTACAAGGTCACACTTTCAAATAGATGAACCACAACTTTTAAAGTAATTAAAAAGACACAGGGAAATTAAAAGGGTTGTTCAGCAAAGGATTGATTACCTAATCCAGAGCTCTGTTCCAATTCGCAGAAATAAACAGTCTCATTCTTTTAATACAAACTTTCTAAATTGCAAAGCCCTCAATAGACTCAATTTATTTGAATACCATTGTAAACAGAATAATTTTTAGATATATTATATATATATTCCTGTATTCTTTTCAGAAACAAACACACCTTAATCTGGTCTCATTATTCTGAGGGGCTGACACCTGGAGCAAACTATTTTTTTTGTATTCATTTTTATCAGGCTATTCAGCAGGAAAAGGCCCAGGTGAATAATTAATTAATCAGCAGTACAGCATGGCACTCCAAAGCACAGAGGAGATCCTGAAACATGCCACTGTGCAATAAAGATAAATTCTTACATGAGCCACAGTGCCCACAACTTGCAAGATGGAGCATTTAGAGATGAGGCAGTAACCAACTGCTGAATTCTAGACTGGAACTCACATGCAGTGATGGAATGCACCCCTGTATTCACATCATATGCACTATTATGACCATCTTTGTAAAAATATGCCTTGTGAGGTATCATTTGAAAAACTAGTAACTCAACGGTCAATAATATCCTGGTGAGATGTGTGCAGAAACATTATATGTAAAGTTATGAATACTCCCTGAATGATGATGATAGCACGTGTTCAAACCCATGTAGCCCTGATTAGGCAGAACTGGTCAAGCTGGTCTTAAACAAAGGAATGTGTGTTTACCTCAATTTACAGAGGCACAGGAGCCAGCAAACAGAGCTGTAAACAGGGGAGTTTGAGTGGGACTTCTGTTGGAGGAGAAGGATTTAGGTGGGAAGCCTATGACAAATACAGAGGCAGCAGTAGTACTGACCCAAGCAGTGGAAGCTGAGGTATGTACATGATCCTGGAGGGGGTACCTGAAAAGAGTTTCGCCTGCACGAAGTACTGCCTGATAAAGCTGATGGAAGAAAAGATCCAAGGATTGGAGATGCAGGTGGAAACTCTGGTTGAGTTTAGAAAGGGGTTCAAGCAGATGATGGAGCAAAGACATGAGGAGTCTGAAGGGAAAAGCTCAGACTTGCAGCTGGAAGCAGGACCAAAGAACTCTGAGGGGACACTGCTGGGTGAGGAAATTGGACAGTGGAAGGATGTGACTAAAAGAACCAGGCAGAGGAAAAGATGGGCTACTGAAGGAGAAACAGAGCTCAGGAACAGGTTTGCGGAGTTGGAAAATGGAGAAGGGGGAGAGCAGGTGGTAGCTGAAGGTCAGAGGGCAAAGAAGAAGAGAAGAGCAGCTAGTCCTATAGGAAGACGGGAAAATTCAATGGAGGTAACACCACCAAATATGAGCCCCTGGAGGATACGGGATGGGTTGCAGAGGATTTCAAGGGAGAATAGGAATCGAGAGGACTTGCAGCCAGAAGGAACAGGGGATAGACCAGAGAATCGCACCATCACCAGGAAAAGGCAGGTCTGTGTGAATGGGGACTCCTTACTGAAAAAAATAGACAGGCCTGTAACCAGAGCTGATCCAACGCACAGAAGGGTGTGCTGTCTGCCGGGTGCTAAGATAAGGGATGTGGACTTGAGGCTGAAGAGGATCCTAACAGGAGCAAGAAAGAATCCACCGATTGTCCTTCAAGTGAGAACAAATGATACAGCTAGATTCTCGCTGAAACGTATCAAGGGAGACTATGCCAGGCCAAGGAAGACGCTTAAGGAAATTGAGGCTCAGGTGATTTTCAGTGGGATTCTGCCTGTTCCTAGAGAAGGGCAACAAAGGTGTGACAAATTTATGATGATCAACACATGGCTCAGGCAGTGGTGCTTTAAGGAAGGTTTTGGGATGTATGGCAACTGGGAAGCATTCATGGACAGAGGACTGTTCTCTTGGGATGGACTTCACCTGAGTAGAGAGGGAAATAGACTTCTAGGATGGAGGCTGGCACAACTGATTAAGAGAGCTTTAAACTAGGAATTGGGGTGGGGGATAGTTGGGAGATATGCAGGTAATCTCCACACCAGATTTTAACATTGAGAAGAAAGAAAACGAAGTGAGAAAGGATACAGCCATGGGTAGGAGAATGGACATAAGGAGGAAGGTAGCAGTCTAATAGGTGATACTGGCAATAGAATGTCTGGGCCTAATCTGGTAAAGAATGTGAGCAAAACCAAACAGTAAAAATTAAGATGTTTGTTACAAGAATGCGAGGAGCCTAGGTAACAAAATGGAGAAACTAGAGTTACTGGTGCAGAAAGTGAAACCAGATATTAGGGGGATAACAGAAACATGGTGGAATAGTAGTCATGACTGGAGGACAGGTATTGAAGGGTATGTGCTGTTTAGGAAAGACAGAAACAAAAACAAAGGTGGTGGAGTAGCATTGTATATCAATGATGAGGTTAAATGTAAAGAAATAAGAAGTGATGGAATGGACAAGACAGAGTCTGTCTGGGCAAAAATCACACTGGGAAAGAAAGCTACTAGAGCCTCCCCTGAGATAGTGCTTGGGGTGTGCTACAGACCGCCAGGATATGATTTGCATATAGATAGAGACCTCTTTAATTTTTTTAATGAAATAAATACTAATGGGAATTGTGTGATCATGGGAGACTTTAACTTCCCAGATATAGACTGGAGGACAAGTGATAGTAATAATAATAGAGATCAGATTTTCCTGGATGCGATAGCTGATGGATTCCTTCACCAGGTAGTTGCTTAACCAATAAGAGGGGATGCCATTTTAGATTTGGTTTTAGTGAGCAGTGAAGACCTCATAGAAGAAATAGTTGTAAGGTACAACGTTGGTTGGAGCTCTCATGAGCTAATTCAGTTTAAACTAAACAGAAGGATAAACAAAAAAATAGATCTGTGACCAGGGTTTTTTATTTCAAAAGGGCTAACTTTAAAAAATTAAGGAAATTAGGTAGAGAATTGGATTGGACTGAAGAACTTGTGGATCTAAAGGTGGAGGAGGCCTGGAATTACTTCAAGTCAAAGTTGCAGAAACTACCAGAAGCCTGCATCCCAAGAAAGGGGGAAAAAATCATAGGCAGGAATTATAGACCAAGCTGGATGAGCAAGCATCTCAAAGAGATGATTAAGAAAAAGCAGAAAGCCTACAAGGAGTGGAAGATGGGAGTAATCAGCAAGGAAAGCTAACTTATTGAGGTCAGAACACGTAGGGATAAGATGCGAAAGACCAAAAGCCATGTAGAGTTGGACCTTGCAAAGGGAATTAAAACCAATAGTAAAAGGTTCTATAGCCATATAAATAAGAAGAAAACAAAGAAAGAAGAAGGGGTACCACTAAACACCGAGGACGGAGTGGACATTAAGGATAATTTAGGCATGGCCCAATATCTATCTAAACAAATACTTTGCCTCAGTCTTTAATGAGGCTAATGAGGAACTTAGCGATAATGGTAGGATGACAAATGGGAATGAGGATATGGAGGTAGATATTACCACATCGGAGGTAGAAGCAAAACTCGAAGAGCTTAATGGGACTAAATCGGGGGGGGGGGGGCAAAATAATCTTCATCCAAGAATATTAAAGGAACTGACACATGAAATTGCAAGCCAATTAGCAAAAATTTTTAATGAATCTGTGAACTCAGGGGTTGTACCGTACAACTGGAGGATTGCTAACATAGTTCTTATTTTTAAGAAAGGAAAAAAAAAGTGATCCAGATAACTACAGGCCTGTTAGTTTGACATCTGTAGTATGCAAGGTCTTGGAAAAAATTTTGAAGGAGAAAGCAGTTAAGGGCACTGAGGTCAATGGTAATTGGGACAAAATACAACATGGTTTTACAAAAGGTAGATCGTGCCAAACCAACCTGATCTTTTTTGAGAAGGTAACAGATTTTTTAGACAAAGGAAACAGAGTGGATCTAATTTACCTCGATTTCAGTAAGGCATTTGATACGGTTCCATATGGGAAATTATTAGCTAAATTGGAAAAGATGGGGATCAATATGAAAATTGAAAGGTAGATAAAGAACTGGTTAAAGGGGAGACTACAACGGGTCGTACTGAAAGGTGAACTGTCAGGCTGGAGGGAGGTTACTAGTGGAGTTCCTCAGGGATCGGTTTTGGGACCAAACTTATTTAATCTTTTTATTACTGACCTTGGCACAAAAAAAGGGAATGTGCTCATAAAGTTTATGGATGACACAAAGCTGGGAAGTATTGCCAATACAGAGAAGGACAAGGATATCATGCAGGAAGATCTGGATGACCTTGTGAACTGGAGTAATAGTAATAGGATGAAATTTAATAGTGAAAAGTACAAGGTCATGCATTTAGGGATTAATAATAATTTTTGTTATAAGCTGGGGATGCATCAGTTGGAAGTAACAGAGGAGAAGGACCTTGGAGTATTGGTTGATCACAGGATGACTATGGACCACCAATGTGATATGGCCATGAAAAAAGCTAATGCGGTCTTGGGATGCATCAGGCAAGGTATTTCCAGTAGAGATAAGGAGGTGTTAGTACCATTATATAAAGCACTGGTAAGACCTCATCTGGAATACTGTGTGCCGTTCTAGTCTCCCATGCTTAAGAAGGATGATTTCAAACTGGAACAGGTACAGAGAAAGGCTACTAGGTGATCCGAGGAATAGAAAACCTGTCTTATGAAAGGAGACTCAAAGAGCTTGGCTTGTTAGCCTAACCAATATGATTGCTCTCTATAAATATATCAGAGGATAAATACCAGGGAGGGAGTGGAATTATTTAAACTCAGTACCAATGTGGACACAAGAACAAATGGATATAAACTGGCCATCAGGAAGTTTAGACTTGAAATTAGATGAGGGTTTCTAACCATCAGAGGAGTGAAGTTCTGGAACAGCCTTCTGACCCTGCCAGCAGGTAGGGGTTCTTGGGGGACAACTACTGCACTGGTGGGGTGCAAAATAAACTTTATTAAGAAAATGCAAAAACAGGGAAAATTCAATAGTGAGGAGTATGGGGTTTGTTAAGGTAGACAATTGGGGAGGGGTTTCTTTTAGTAAATAATATAGGGGGTTTCAATAGTAGGGTACAATACAGTAGGGTACAATACAGTTGGTAACCAATTAACACTGAAGTATAAATGTAACAGGTAGCTAACAATTTCTATGTAAAGGGTGTGTCACAGCCGCATATAACCAACTAACAGTTATGGGTAAAATGTATTAAATAACCAACAACTCTAGGTAAAAATGTGTCACAGTGGTGTAAATGTAAAATGTGAGGTGTGTCAGAGAGAAAAAGGGTAACCGATGGGGTTTTATGCTAGACTTCAGTAATACAATTGAGGTTTGGCAGCAGTAGGAGTGAGGTGAACACGTGGGGGAAGGGATTAAAAGAGAGAGAGAGAGAGAGAAAGGCAGTGGTAGAGGAATGAGGTTGGGGGATGGGGGAAGAGGAGCACGTGGTGGAGCAGAGATCAAAGGCAGAGGCGCTGCGGAGGGAGATTTAAACTCAGGGAGACACAGAGAGCAGACAGGCTGCAAGTTTAAACAGCAGAGAGACTGCAACGAGTGACTGGGGAGCTCGGAGGGAGACACGGGCAAGGTTCGGGGGGGTTAGGGCAGCGGGAAGACAAACTTAACCACAATTATACAGAACACAGCAAAACCTTATTTATGATCTAACTTAACCAAGACTACACAAATTAGCAAGTAACAAAACACAATGCAACAATTCTTTTTTAAATCTAACTTAACCACAGCTACGCTAAATGAAATTACAACTTATCTAGACTAAGAACCTGATTCTAATAGGTGCACCTTACACTATGCCGATTCTTTGATCGGGAGGGGGAGTAGTTCCAGAGGGCAGAGTGGTGTGTGCCCAGGGTACAGCCCCCAGACGGGGGGGCTGCAGCAGTGGGGCGGCTGCAAGCCGGCGGCCCAGGATACAGTCCAGGAAGGCACAGCTTAGCAGCGGCACAGGCTTATTTTTAGCAGCAAAGGCGCTGCGGAGCAAGAAACAGATTACAGATACAGACCAAGGAGTTAGCTTGGGTCTGTCTGCTGGGGAAACAAGGCCAGCAGCTAGGACAGGGGGAGTCTGCAAGAGGGAGTTCTTACCAATCCCCAGGACAGCAGCAAGCACAGAGGCAGGAACAGCAGTAGCATCAGAGGATAAAGAAAGGACTCGATTCACTTACAATAATCAGGAGATCTCCAGGCACAAATTCGTTGTTCGTGGGAGGGGAGTTTAAAAATGGGGGTATGCTCAAAAACAAACAAGAGCCGGGTGAGGGCCCCCCAAAGACCCCTAGCTGATCAGACCAGGTGGTAAAGCAAGGACCTTCTCCGAGGTCTGATCAGAAAATGTCCGGCTTTAAAGGCAAACTCAGGCAGTTTCCCACCAGTACTTTTGATTGGCTCCTCTTGATACAGGGAAGGAGAGAAGGCAGGGAAAGGCTGCAGGTAAGCATAGGCATGCCTGGGCATGTTCTGAGTCACAGGTATGACTCATATGCTTAATTAGTTGGCCACTTCAAGTCTTGCATTTCTGGGCAGTGCCCCCCACACCGAGCCCGGGTCTGAACAAAGGAGCCAAACAAAGAAGCAAGAAGCCCCCTCCCTAGGCAGAGCAATGGCTCCAGTTAGTCTGTACAAGCCATTCCTATGAATAGGGCTGTGACTTTAGTTAGCACAATGGCCGGGAGGGGCGGCCACACAGGACAAACAGATAGGAGAGGGGAAAAAGGAATGCAGCAGGGGGGCAGCTGTAACAGACACCTTCCAAGGGGAGCAGTGGGGGCAAAAGATATATTTGGCTTCAAGACTAAGCTTGATAAGTTTATGGAGGGGATGGTACGATGGGATAGCCTAATTTTGGCAATTAATTGATCTTTGACTGTTAGCAGTAAATATGCCCAATGGCCTGTGATGGGATGTTAGATGGGGTGGGATCTGAGTTACTACAGAGAATTCTTAATTGGGTGTCTGGCTGGTGAGTCTTGCCCACGTGCTCAGGTTTAGCTGATTACCATATTTGGAGTCCAGAAGGAACTTTCCTCCGGGGCAGATTGGCAGAGGCCCTGGGTGGGGGTTGCCTTCCTCTGCAGAATGGGGCATAGGTCACTTGCTGGAGGATTTTCTGCACCTTGAAGTCGTTAAACCACGATTTGAGGACTTCAATAGCTCAGACATAGGTTAGGGGTTTGATACAGGAGTGGGTGGGTGAGATTCAGGAGTGGGTGGCCTGCGTTGTGCAGGAGGTCGGACTAGACGATCATAATGGTCCCTTCTGACCTTAAAGTCTATGATTCTAAGTGTAAACAGTGTCCTCAGACAGCAAGCGAGGGGCCGGGGAAGGGGGAAGAGATAGGAGAAAGGAAATCTACATTTCAGCAAACAGAGATGCGAAGAAACAGCATGGAATTTCTTTCACTACTAGACACTATGTTGCCTACTTTACTGTTTGAATAAACTTACTTTGAGGAGTAACCTTCAAGAAAATATATCTCAAAAAAGGACTGGACTATAAAAGTGAGGAGCAAACATATCCCTAGTTCTCTCCCAACCTCCATCTCTCTCTTTCCCACCTAAGATGACAAAAGAAACAGCCCATGGACTTGGGGAACAGATCCTAACCTAAAACTTGGTCAGCAATGTTACTGGAAAAAAAGGTCACTTTGAACCAAGGCTAGTTTGTTAAATTAAGAAAGCATTTTGTTTTTATTCATTTTGTAACCATTTCAGACTTTAATGCCTTCTATTTGTATTCACTTAAAACCTCTGTCAGTGAAGTTATATAATCTTTTTTATTCTTTCATCAAAACTCATGCAGTGTTGTAAACTGTGTGGGTAACTCCATTTGGGGTAGTAAACCGTTGCATATTGAATCTCTTACGGGGCAAAGAACTCAATATATCTGGACTGTCCAGGAGAGGGATGGAGAGTGGAAAACACATGTTTTTTGGGGGGGAATCCAGAACTGGGAGTGTGTTGGGAGTCATCCTGCAAGTGGTAACCAAGGCTGGTGGAATCCAGAGTGTGATTGGAGTGAACTGGCAGGCTGCAGCAGTACATAGACACACAAGGTATTACCTGAAGGCTGTTTACGAAGGGCCCAGATGGGAACTACAGCAGCAAAGCATTATGAGGCACCCCAAGACACAGCCCTTCACTGGTGTGGATTGAACCCCAGAACGCCATACATGGGTCTTTTAAGTGTAATCAGCCAATAGAAAATATTACTCAATTATTCAATGGAAAATGCATTGAAGCAGCAGAATATATGCACAGATGGTGAGGTAGGAAATAATTAATTTAAGGTCAGGCAGTGCCTCACTACTTATATTGGTGTTAGCCTCTTCAAATTGCTTATCCTTGTCACATCAGCAAGAAGAGCTAGCCCTATACAAGGGAATGCAGTGATAAGACTTTCTAAAATGTGCAAGTAGCCATGCTCTGTGATCCACCGAGCCTTGCGAGGTGTCTTGAAATATTGTTTAGGGCCAGATTTTCAGCCAAACCTTAACCCATCTCTGACTTATGTGGGGGCAATTATGAAGCATAAGCAACAAGGCAACAAACTACTAATATTAGTACCAGAAATTAATTACGAGCCCAGAAATGTTCAGGCAATTATTATTTCTGTGCCTGCAAAAATAGAAGTTCATTTCTGAAACTCTCTCCCTTAGGGTCTGAAAGAAAATGACCAAAGAAAGAAAATTTCAAGATAAGCTCCTGAAACACTTAGCATAACGTACAATGTGTGTGCTCCTTAATTACCTTTTATTGTATTCCCAGAACTAAAACCTGCAGTCCTTAATCCTTAGTGAATGGGAGTTTTGCCTGAGTAAAGACTGCAGGATTGGACACACAGAGTTGAAGGGTTGCACGTTGCTGAGAATTTCTGTATTCTATTCCTCTGTGGAGGAATCACAAAGTTCCCCAAGCGCTTAATAGACCGGATACTGATGGCAGGGATTTGCAAGCTTAGGACATTGCCTGTATAGAAATTTTATTCCACAAGCAAGCCTTATATGTGTATCCTATCACTCCAGTAATTACATGAGAAAATATAGTGCATCATCTTATACCAGTGGCTCTGCATAAACAATGGATTCCTTCCATGCTAGGTGCTTCCATACTCTTCCTATAATCAAAATATCAGTGGGATATGACTAAAAAAGTAACTAATCTTACAAGATGTCTTGCTCAAATGCAATCAATTACACTTTGTCTAAAATGAACCCATAACATCCCTGTGGAAGAAAAATGAGAGATGGTGGTTTGTCCAATTTCTCTTTATTGATGAATGGACAGAGAACTGTGAACATACTAACTCCATTACTATTAAACCCAAATTAAAACTAATGCACTTCTGTATATTGTACGAGTTACACTTTTCACCTCAGAAATTGGCTAAACTGAACTTACACCTTTGAGAATCATACCGGAGGTGGAATAATGAGCCAGGAAATCTTCATCTTGGACTGTGTATGTTACAGATCATTCCACTATCTGTAACATACACAGTATTTGGAAAATTTTGAGAATTTCATGAATAGGACTTGGTACTTGCCTCACTAGTTGTCAATATCCATGTGTTTTATTTTTTCATAGTATGAGAATAAATTATAGCAGTCAGAATTGTCCATACTATGCTAAACTAATAGATAAATAATTTATTTGTAAATCATGGAATCAGTCTAGCATTCGGATTAAGGTGGAAATCTACTTGTTCCCACATGTCCGTAACAAAGACATTTAGCTATTGGTCCTTTACAATGTCTTTAGATATGATGCCTCTTTATGTATCATATAGGTTATTATTATTTACAGGCTGCAACTGAGGTAGGTGCTCATTGCTGTTACAAACACATAGTAAGAATCATTTTCTGCCTCAAAGGACTTATATTCCAATGTATCAGGATGGGTACATGGAGGGAGGAGAAAATGAGGCACAGAAAGGCCAAGTGACTTGCCCAAGGTAACAGCAAGTTAGTGTCAGAGCCAGGAATAGAAAACAGGCCTCCCTAGTCCCTGTTCAGTTTCCTAGATTACAGTTCAGACCTGTTGTAAATGACATATTTTCCCCTCAAATTCATAGCAATAGATAATGGAACAGAAGTCTGTGGAGCTCCAGTGATTTCCACCAGCTCAAAATCTGACCCAACATTTTTTAAAATGGGGTTTTGAGGGGGAGGTATGGTGAAAGTGATCTACCCAAATATTCACTAAGTAGACTGCAGAGAGGAATATACTCCAGAGTAATTAATGTGCTTAAAGAGTATTCTGTAACTGCAGGGCTGTCGCAGAGGTCCTAAACACATGGCCAGAAAAGATCTCATGGCATTTTTCACAAGGGTAAGGATGTTACACTGTCTTAGCCCTATGTCTGTGAAGTAATATAGAAATGATTACATGCTGAGTAAAGGGGCATTACAGCATAAGATATTTGACTGTTATTAATTATTGTTCTGAGACAAAATTCTCTGGACAAAAACACACATTTTCCTCCTGGAAGTATTGACTGACAATTATAAAAACATCAAAATGTGCATAGATTTCAAGTCATTTACCGCTTTTTTCCCCTTACATTGTACTCTGGAATATATTAGTGTAACAGTAAATAGGGTACTATTAGAATTACAACATTATTGTACCATTTAATAGACAAAACTTTTAATAAATATGTTTCATTTACATCACAGCTTTTTCCTTTTTTGTAGTCTGACTGGGTGAACTTTTAGGAACAGTTTGCTGCAATATCTGATTGATGACATTGACAGGGTATGTTATTAGCTAGTTTTGCTAGAAAGGCAAGCAAAGAAATCCATTAACTTTCTTCTAAAGTGCCATAGCTGTGATAAAAACAAGGTATTAGGTATTTAGTCTCCTAAATTAGGATTGTATATTACAAAGCTTCTAAAAGTCAGCGAATTCTTCACACATCTATGAGCACCCAGCAGTCCTTGTTTTATATTATATTCTCTTTTCTTTAGTAGCATATGTTTGTAGGTACCTTGCAGTGGTTCTGCAGCATTGCTGTCTTGTTAGAAAAACTTTCAACTGTAGGAAAAGTTCAGCTCAAAAGCTGGTTTCATCTTTAAATGTTCACTTGGTTTAACCACTGAAATGTGCATGAAAGAAGATTTGTTTTTCCTTATAAGTCAGATAATGATTGATGGCTTTGATCTGAGATTTTGGACCAAATTCATCCCTCCTTTAATGCCACTGGCATCAATGTACATAAAGGATGAATTTGACCCTTTCAGCACGATAAACAGTGAGAAGGAGTAGTCATCAGTCAAGTCTCCTACATACACTGTCTTCTAACAATAAGTTCATTTAGACATGTTGAAAGCTTTATATAGCCTATGGATAGTTCTACAAGGAAGAAAAGTTAGTGAAGATTCTTAAAGGGGCTAGAATATCCTTCTCAACATCCTATTTTTGGCTGAGTTTCAAAGATTAGATTTTTGACTGGGATTTTCAAAGGAAATTGGAGAATTAGGGATTTTCTAAGGGAATTAGGTGCCCAATGACTATTGAAAGTCAGTGTTGGGTACCATAGGTCCTTTGACTGAGCCCTGTTAGTTTCTTTGTTGGATTCCCTTCATACTTTAAAGGCTAGGTCCAACGTTAATGGAATTCAATAGAAAGACTCCCATTCAGTTCAACGGGTTTTAGATTGGCCATTAAAATATTATTCCAATGAATCTTTTAAATCTCTGAGTAATTCCTACTCCATTTAGTTTGGCAAGAGATGTCTGCATTTGGAGTAGCATTTTATTTGACTGATTTCAACAGAGAAGATCTGTGAGCAGAAAGGGAAATAACTTGCCATTAATTAGTGGTTTCTGGTGGGTAAATATGGTACATCTAGGTTAAGCTAGGGTTTCAATTTGTGAAAGAGAAACTAAGCCTTGATCTACACCTAAACACTAGAGTGGCCTATATACATTGCTCAGGGCTGTGAAAAATTCTGCACCCTGTGTGACACAGTTAGGTTGACTAACCCCCATGTTAGATGCAAGATGATAGAAGAACTTTTCTGTAAATCTAGCTACCATCTGTCGGAGAGGTGGATTATCTAAATTAATGGAAAAATCCTTTCCGTCATGTATGAAGCATCTACACTACAGCGCTATTTAAACCACAAAAAACCATCATTAAAAAAAAACCATAAAAAAATCAAAATTAGTTTGAGGATAATTTTGAAACATAAAAATTAATTTGATGAATAAGTTGTTTGTCCAGCATCTTTACCTACAGATGAAAAGTGCATGGAAGATTATGTGGACATCTGCATTTCAGAGGGATATTTGCTGACTCAAGAACACACATGCATGATACAGGGTGCCATAAGCCACCAATCTGAAATCCAAGATGAGTAGTGACTCTAATAGGACTTTGGGAGTACAAGCTATTTTAGTAAAAAGTAAGCATGAAGCAACCTAAATATAGTGCAGACACTACTTCCAACCCCCTTTTTGTAAATGCTTCCCCAGGCCAATAACCATCCTTTCTACATTATTCAGGTTGCATTATACTCACAGTACTTTCATCCAAATTCCTATCATAGTCAGACACTGGGAAGGTAAAAATCATTATTTATATTGCTATGTAGTGGTCCATGGTACTTATTACTACAATTTCATTTTTCCTGTAGGCAATAGGACTGCAGAATCTGGTTGTCATGTCAAGGAAACAGAGCACAAAATATTACTGTTAATAAATTAAGAAACAGAAATATTGGCTCTCTCAACACTACCTCCTTAATTATGTTCCATTACCAGAAGTGGAAAATACATTACAATAATCTTTGAATGTTGCATGTGTTCTGATACTCATGGCTCTCAGTACTCAAAATTAAATCTTTATGTTTGTAATAATGAAGAACCAGATTGAGATAGTGGTAATCCTAGATCCCAATCAAAGTGCGTAAGCTCACTGGATCATCTGTGAGAAAATACAGGTACTCAGATCTTATTTACCTCTCATTAGAATGTGACAGCATGCCAGGGATCAGGGCCTGAAACATAGTATCCTGACAACCCAACAAGCACAGCTGGCCTACAGTTGGCTACCTGATGACTGCACCACCTGACTGGTCAGGAAGGGCAGCTAGCTGGCTTTTAAGCCCAGCAGCATCTCTCTGGCTGCACAGTGTGTTTATGCCTGCACCTGTGAGCCTTGTGTCTGCTGCTCCTCACTGTACTCCTGCCCTGCTTCTAGTTCCATTAATGCCACGTTCACCTGCTTTGTTCCTACTCAGTCCACGCCACCTCCCCTCACTCCTGGTGCTTCCTCCCGCTAACCCTGGTTCCTGGCTCTGACTCTGAGCATGTCTACTAGTTCTCAATCATGACTCTGACTCCTGACTTGCTCTGACTTGGCTATTAGCAACTGGTTCAGACTCCAGACATGGTTATTGGTTTCTGAGTCTGCCCACTAGGTTTGACTCTTGCTCTGCTCATGGTCTAATCTCTAACAGAGTGATTAAATACTAGCATATTTCTTGGAAGTGGTTCTTAAGATGTGTGCTAGTATTTTGAGTTTATATTGCAGGGGGAAGTTCACTAGTGTAATCAACTCAGCTACTGAGGATACAAGCAGAGAAATTCATATTAGCTATTTATAAAACAAGAACCTTCTTGTGACTCTGATCTTTATGTTATTCTGATATCTGTTAGCAACATTATGCTGATTTACTGCAAATATTATTTAATACACCACTCTCCTAATTACAATAATAGAGTTACCAGACCCAATACACATTACCCGCCATTCCTAACCTTCAAGTGCAGTAGAGCATACTTCTTATAGCACTGTTAGAGAGTTATCAAAAGACTCCCACTATAAAATACAAATAAAATACAGTGACTTCATATTTTTCAGAGTAGCTGTTTGAACTGGCAGGATAACATTCTGACAACCTGCACTCATACTACTTTGTACAGTGATTCTCATCAGATTACACATTGGCCCTGTCATAAACAGATAGCTAAGGGTTAACGTCTCTTTCACCTGGAAAGAAGTAATCTGAAACACCTGACCAGAGGACCAATCAGGAAACAAGACTTTTTCAAATCTGGGTGGAGGGAAGTTTGTGTGTGAGTCCTTTGTTCTTGGTCTTGTGCCTATCTCCCTCTCGGCTATGGGAAGGATTTCTCTATTTCCTGCTTTCTAATCTTCTGTTTCCCAGTTGTAAGTACAAAAAGATAGGTTTGTTTTTTTGTAGTTACATGTGTATAGTTGCTGGAGTGTTTTGAATTGTATTCTTTTTGAATAAGGCTGTTTATTCATATTCCTTTTAAGCAATTGACCCTGTATTTGTCACCTTAATACAGAGAGACCATTTTTATGTATTTTTCTTTCTTTTTCTTAAAGCTTTCTTATTAAGACCTGTTGGAGTTTTTCTTTAGTGGGGAACTCCAGGGAATTGAGTCTGTGCTCACCAGGGAATTGGTGGGAGGAAGAAGTCAGGGGGAAATCTGTGTGTGTTAGATTTACTAGCCTGACTTTGCATTCCCTCTGGGTGAGGGGGGAAGAGAGATTAGCTCTCGGTACTTCTGTTTTCCAAGGCTGGAAACGGGGAGGGTGGAATCCCTCTGTTTAGATTCACGGAGTTTGCTTCTGTTTATCTCTCCAGGAACCCAGGGAGGGAATACCTGGAAGGGAGAAGGGAAGGGAAATGGTTTATTCCCCTTTGTTGTGAGACTCAAGGAATTTGGGTCTTGGGGTCCCCAGGGAAGGTTTTTGGGGGGACCAGAGTGCCCCAAAACACTCTAATTTTTTGGGTGGTGGCAGCTTTACCAGGTCCAAGCTGGTAACTAAGCTTGGAGGTTTTCATGCTAACCCCCATATTTTGGACGCTAAGGTCCAAATCTGGGACTAGGTTATGATAGGCCCTTACATAGATGTGATGTGGAAGAGTACAAACACACATTTCTGTACTCCACACAAGGTTTGTCAAGGTTGCAGTTCTTGAACTCAGAGGAACACAGGGTGTGGTCCCTGGGTGTGACCCATGGTGCCTCAGGAGGGGAGCGGGAAAGAGGCAGAGTGGACAATCCACTCAACATCAGCCTCCAAAGTGGAACCACTGGACTGGAAGAAGCAGGCTTGGTTATTCTTTATAATGCCACTATATATCAAACATGCTTAAGTGATTTAGGAGCCCAAGTCCCATTTTTCAAAAGTGTTTAGATGCAGATAGGTGTCTTGTGGAATTTTTTAAAATAGCTAAGCAGGTTAGGTGGCTAACTTCCATGCAAAATTATTTTATAAAAGTAAAAACTGCTACCCAGAAAATACAGGGTATATATACACATTTTTAATAGACTTCCACTCAATACTACATATCTACCTCACAGGGATGTTGTGAGGCTTAATTAATATTTGCCAAGCACTTGACAATCCTTAGATGAAAGGCAATATATAAGTGGATAGTATTATTGAAAACACTACAAAACTGATAAACAGACTCAGGTTGCCTTTTACAGTGGTCTTTAGGCATCATTTAATTAAAATCATGACTGGAACTCAATAAGATGATCATGTTACTATCTGGATACCCATAGCTATTAAGGATCTTCCACAGCTTTGTGAAATTACTGGTGATCTCAAGAAAACTGAAAGGCTTCATGTTTACATAGCTCCACTTATGTGGATCAGTGAACAAATGATTCAATACATCATACATTGGGCTCAGTCATTCATTATGACATATGATTTGTGCTCTGCTCCTAAGTAAATGGGGTAAGAAAGCATAGAGCAGTGGGCAAGAGTGAGTGTCATGGAAAGAGAACAGATTGAAACTGACTTACTATAGGAGCTGTAACATGGATTTGGAGTTACATGGAAAATACAGCAATGTTCATATTGTGTGGATTAAAAAATGATGGCAAAGGATAGTTCCACAGGAAAATAAATCTGTTGATTTACAATTCAGAATGCTGTACTAAAATACTCTCTTATCTCAAAAGAGACCAGAAGAATACTGAAATTAAACACAAAAACAAGCATTAAAAAGAATGGAAATGAATAACTGTGGCAAAAATATAAGAGCTGGTCATGTTGCTGCTGAAAAATAAGGTTTTGCTGAAAATAAAATTCTGCTTTTTGAAAAAGAAGTTGTTTGACTTCAAATTGAATTTTGTTTGTTTCTCCCCCCTCCCCTTTCTTTTTTCCCCTCCACATTATCTCCCCCCTTTTTTTTTACCCAAAATGTTTTTCACCTTTTAAACAAAACAAAACAAATTATTCAAAATGCAAGAAATATTGTTTAGTTTCTTTTTTTAAAAAAAAAGATCAAACCATTTTGCAAGAAAAGAAAATGTTGAGTTTATACTGGTCACACAATGGGTCAATGAAAATGCTGACACAAAAATTCATCTTGACCAGTCCAATAACAGCCTTAACAAGACACACTGACAAACTCTTCCAATATATACATAACTAATACGTTTTGCATATATGTAATTCACTAGGTAAAGTAAATCATTATTTCGGATTATAAAGTAAATAGATCAGTTTGGATTAAACCTTTGAGTCTGGAGAGAAATTTGGAACAAATGAATGGGAATCTTGTAGTCTTAGGGCATGTCCACACTGCAATTAAGAACTCATGGCTGGTCCATCCCAGTTGGCTATGGCTTGGGCTAAGGAGGGATTGTTTTACTGCAGTGTAGACGTTCAGGCTTGAGCTGACATGTGAGCTCTAGGACTCTATGAGGTGGGAGAGTCCAGTGTTCGGGCTGCAGCCCTGGCCTGAACATCTACATTGCAATTAAACAGGCCTTTGGCCTGAACCCTGTGAGCCCAAGTCAGTTGGCACAGGCCAGCCATAGGTGTCAAATTGCAGTGTAGAAATACCCTTAGTGCACAATGTGACAATATGAAACCGATCTTCATAGTGTGAAATCATTCTGTTACACTGGTTCAAGACTGTGGGCCAGATCCTCAGCTGATTTCAATGGAGCTAAGTTAATTTACATCATCTGAGGAGCCAGTCCAGTATTGTACAGAGAAAATTATAAAAGAATGTAGTTAAAGGAAGAGAGTAAGAGTGAGTTTGGGATGGTAACTGGAATCTGACACTTGCTTGAATCACTTCTGGAGATTAAAAGTGATCCAGCAAGGTACTACAAGGTTTTTGTAATAGAAGGCACTGACCCAAGTTGGGCAGTGTTTACCCACATCTCCCTAAGGGGAGCTCCATGAAGCATTGTGTATCAGAGGCACCGTGCACTTCTCAGAGCTTTTGAGCAGTGTAGAAGTCACATCACATTGTAAGGGTACGTCCAGACTACCCACCCTATCGGCGGGTAGTGATCGATTTATCAGAGATCGATATATCGCGTCTCATCTAGACACGATATATCGATCCCCAAACGCGCTCCCCATCGACTCCGGAACTCCACCGGAGCAAGCAGCGGTAGCAGAGTTGACAGGACAGCCGCGGACATCAATCCCGAGCCGTGAGGACCCGAGGTAAATCGATCTAAGATACTTCAACTTCAGCTACGCTATTCACGTAGCTGAAGTTGTGTATCTTAGATCGACACCCCCACCCCCAATGTAGAGCAGCCCTAAGAGTGTGCTCTGTACACTTGCCTCCTTAGCTGGCCAGTTCTCCCCTCCCATATTGCATTTTTGTGCATCCTAGGGGACGTTAGCAGATGAAAGTCCTTGTGCTTGAAGGAAGAGAGAAAGCAATTTTAGCTCCTTTTACCTTCACCATCTCTCTCTCCAACAACTATATGGGGACATTCACAATCTGGTCCACTGTATCCTGACTCTAAAAAGTTCCTGGTATCAGGGAAAACTCTAAAACTAGGGTCTGATCCAAATCCCATTAAAGTCAGTGGAAGTCTAGGCACTTAATTGCAGAATCTTATTAAGTGTGACTGACTTTTCCTATTTTTATACTACAGTATATTATGTAATTTTTATGCTCATCAGCAAGATTTCATGTGTAGTGATTTCAATTTCCATAGAAGTTACCTTCTCCATTGTTACAAAGAAGTAAAAATACAATACAAAACACTATTCCTAAATATCTTACTACTTATTTTATTAGCCCCAACACCACCATATATTGCTATTCTTTACCTGAGTTATCTGCAGTTCAGATTTAACTGACAGCACATCCAGTACTCAGTAGTAATTTAAAAATCCAGCACTGTGTGTATATATACAGTATACTGTTTCCTGCTACTGATCTATTGTGCAATATATGCCATGTGCTGGTTGTTTGACACTGGGTATTTTAGGAGAGGGAACCATTAAAAAGAGAAAATGAACAGTGCAATTAAAAAAATATTTTATTCCTCTCACTGCATTCCCTTTTATTTCATCTCATCATCCTGCTTTTGTGTTTTTCTTCCAATCCCAGTGCACTGAATGCTGATGAGATTATGCCTGGGTCATCTTCAGCCAACCAGGTAATTTAAGAGATCTGAATTCATCAACTCTTTTTACTTGAAATAAGTGTATGTTGTGACTGTTTTAAAGTACTAGTTAAGCACCTTAAAGAATATTCATTTTTTAAAATAGACTATTGTGGAATAGTGGGATCATGGTGGAGGACACATAGAATCATTGGGGGGTTGTTGTTAAAAAGGTTTAACTCTCTCTCTTGGAATGTCTTGCCTCTGACTTTTTAATCTATTGCCAAGAGAGGAGGGATGAGAATGTTAGCCATGCTTCCATGGTAACAACCAGCAATGTAACAACGGCCTCTGCATAGCAGTCATTTTAGCTATGTGTTTAATGAAGTCTATGCAGCAGAAGTACAGGAAACAGCCCAGAAAGGAGTTCTCTTATAACACAGTTTATGACATATAATCTGCTATAATTCTTCCTGTAGTCCATGGATAATTCAATATTAGTTATGCTATTTTAGTTCTAGTAGCACCTCTGTGCTGCTGAAATTCTCCAAATAAGGGGCCAGATTGTAACCTACCTTAGATACCTGTATTATGGTTAGCAGTGAGAGACCTGACTGTTACATCACCTCCTACACATGTGAGTGGAACATTGAGCTTGCCCCCATTGCATTAGTTAATGCAGCTGTGCTGGGAAAGTAATTTGTACCAGGCATAGGGCTGGGACAGATTATTTGCTTTCCACCCCACCCCACAATGCAAATACAAAGAACCAAACAGGAAATGGGAACAGATCCCTGCCTGCTCTTGGGGCAATACAACTAGGCTCTGATTCTCAAACAAAGTTTGTGGCAAAGCCCTAATTTAGGGCCAAGACAAGTGGTCTAGATGCCAAGAAGAGAGTGTAACTCAGGGAATGGGTTTTTGCCCTAAGTATCAGGCTCTGAACACCCAGACTGAGATACTCAGATGCAGCTAAGCAGTGCACAGAAAACTCATGATGGCATGTGCTTGAGTGTCCCTGAATCCCAGTTACCACAAGTTGCCTTGTGGTTATTGATAATTGGTGTAATTTAGGGAAGTATTAAAGCCACCTTTTTGCCCACCACCCCCAAAATCCTGGGCTGGGCATGCACCAGGTTGGCATCATGGTACCAACTAGAGCAGCCTATGGCTTCCAATAACCCCAGGCTGATAAGAACTTAACAGCTACACTGGGTCAGACCAAGGTCCATCTATCCCAATATCCTGTCTTCTGACAGTGGCCAGTGCCAGGTGCCCCATAGGGAATGAACAGAACAGGTAATCATCAAGTGATCCATCCCCTGTCGCCCATTCCCAGCTTCTGGCAAACAGAGGCTAAGGACACCATCCCTGCCCATCCCGGCATATAGCCATTGTTCGACCTATCCTCCATGAACTTATCTAGCTCTTTTTTGAATCCTGTTATAGTCCTGGCCTTCACAACATTCTCTGTCAAAAAGAGTTCCAGATTCACTGTGTTGTGTGAAGAAATACTTCCTTTTGTTTGCTTTAAATCTGCTGCCTATTAATTTCATTTGGTGACCCCTTAGTTTTTGTTTTGAGGAGTAAAGAACACTTCTTTATTTACTTTCTCCACACCACTCATGATTTTATAGACCTCTATCATATCCCCCACAAGTGATCTTTTTTCCAAGCTGAAAAGTCACAGTCTTTTTAATCTCTCCTCATATGGAAGCTGTTCTATACCCCTAATCATTTTTGTTGCCCTTTTCTGTACCTTTTCCAATTCCAATATATCTTTCTTGAGATCAGATCTGCAAGCAGTATTCAAGATGTGGGCATATCACAGATTCATGTAGAGGCAATATGATATTTTCTGTCTTATCATCTATCCCTTTCTTAATCATTTCCAACATTCTATTAGCTTTTTGGACTGTCATTGCACATTGAAAACATCCACTCAGAGAACTATCCACAATGACTCCATGGTCTCTTTCTTGAGTGGTAACAGCTAATTTAGAGCCCATCATTTTATATGTATAGTTGGGATGATGGTTTCCCATGTGCATTACTTGGCATTTATCAACATCCACTGAATTTCCTCTGCCAATTTGTTGCCCAGGCACCCAGTTTTGTAAGGTCCTTTGTAATATATCACATCACAGCAGCCTGGGATTGTCAGGATGCAGCAAAATCCCATTAACATCCTTGGACCACAGTGGGTCTTGGCTGATTACATTGTACTTAAGGTTGCTTTGCACCAGTATCATGGTATGAATTACCCTGAATGCATGGTCCCAGATTCCCTGGAATTTAGCTCCTAGCAGGGTTGCAGCCCAATGTAGAGAAATGCTATTTTCAGTGTTGGTGCCTTTAAAACATAAAAATCCTGACTGCTCCCCTCAATCCCAGTGATATTCTGGGGGCTGAGTCTCCCTCATGGAGGCCCTTCCAGGCTGCTACATGGACATTTTCACCTGGAGGATATTCAGTTGACTACTCTTTCCCACTCAAATCCCAAGGCATCTTTACTGGATAGAAAGAAGCCTGACCTTTTCTTTTCTGCCAATACATGAATGGGAACCAGGTTCAAGGAAAAACTACCTCTCATTTGGCTACTACTCTGAATTTAGGAGAGTAGACACCCTTTAAACTTTAGTGAATTGACAAGGAAAGCTGGTAATGCTCTATTTTTCAGCTCTTGTTGCCTTGGGGGTGTGATAGTAGTGTCAGGCTGTTGCTTGTGGTTCCCTCAATGCAACATACCTAACTGATTTCCAAGCCATGCCAATGGAACCTGATGGTATCATCTTCTTAGATTACTGTGCTTAATTAAAATCAAACATTACTTTACACTGCAGCTAAATATCCCAAGACACACACATTGAGGGCCAGACCCTCAACTCCTTTACAACATTCACGCAGTGCGAATAATTTAATCATTAAAATGCAGTGTGCTATAATTCCTTTTCTTACTTCATGGTGCTGTTTAGTATATTAATACATTGTACCAAAGTTTTTTGTTAATAAAATGTAAGAAGTTACAATGCAGACCAGGATGAACCAATTACAAATAGATATAAACATTAATGCACTGATCTAGTCATCTGCATACTCGTATAAACATCTTCAAAATACCTATAAGTTTATACAAATTATATGTATTGGTGTAAACTTAGAGGTATTTTGGAGAGATGTTTGTGTGTAAGTGCCTGGGGCATTAAGGCAGTAAATTAGGACACTTTGCAGCTATGCTTTACCTTTTCACTTGTAAGCAGAACTCATAATGGCTGTAGAAATGTGGAAAAGTAATGTATTGGTCCATTATGCAAAGAGTAAAAGAGTTTTTCTGCCAAACATTCTCCTTCAGTAAGAGGTACATTTAGTGGAACTATATCAAAGCACTGTTTTTTTAATCTTTGAAATACATGTACATGAAATGCTCTTTTCATTCATTTTATTTCAGCAATATACTGCTATCAATGACTTTTGTTTCCCACTCCTGTGAAAATGCTACTTTTTTGTGATTAACTTTCATGAGCTCTACAAGCTTCTATTATATATATATATATATATATATATATATATATAATTAATTATTATTATATATATAGTACCCTTATTTGAAAGGCTTATAAATTTCACTGGTGAAGAGCCAGAATTTGTTATTGTTATTTCACTTCTCCTTATATTGTCAATGGTGAAAGTCTGATATACTTCCTGTGATTCTGATCTACAGCAGCTTCTAAATCAGATGCATGAAAGACAGAGTCAAGGTGCGCCAAGACTCCTGAGAATTCAGTGAACAAAGACTTCCTCCAGTTCTTGGATAATACTGTTTATGACCCATTACTACTACATATCAAACACTATCTGATCTTATAAAAGATATATTACAAATGATGAAATCCTGGAGCCCTTAGGCATAAGAACGGCCATACTGGGTCAGACCAAAGGTCCACCTAGCCCAGTATCTTGTATTTGGACACTGGCCAGTGCCGAATGAGGAAATGACAAGAACAGGTCAATTTTGGGTAATCCATCCCCAATCATCCAGTCCCAGCTTCTGGCAGTTGGAGGTTTAGAAACACACAGAATATGGGGTTGAGTCCCTGACCATCTCAACTAATAGCCACTGATGGATCTATCCTCCAAGAATTTATCTAATTCTTGTTTGAACCCAATTATACTTTTGGCCTTCACAGCCACCATGGCAACCAGTTCCACAGACTGATTGTGCATTGTGTGAAGATGTACTTCCTTTTGTTTCTTTTAAACCCACTGACTATTAATGTAATCAGATGATCATGTGTTATGTAAAGGGATAACTAACACTACCCTATTTGCTTTTTTCACACCAGTCATATTTTTACAGATCTTTATCACATTCCTTCCATGCATCCGATGAAGTGGGTATTCACCCACGCAAGCTCATGCTCCAAAACGTGTGTTAGTCTATAAGGTGCCACAGGATTCTTTGCTGCTTTCACTGATCCAGACTAACACGGCTACCCCTCTGATACTTGATTCCTTCCTTAGTCATCTCTTTTCTAAGCTTGAACAGCCCTAGTCTTTTCAGTCTCTCCTCATACACAAGCTATTCCATATGCAGTCATTTTGTTGCCCTTGCCTTTCCAACTCTAATGTGTCTTTTTTTTTAAATGGGGCAATCAGAACTGCATTCAGTATTCAAGGTATGGACATACCATGAATGTATATACAGACATTAGGACATTGTTTTATCATCATCTATCCCTTTCATAATGGTGCCTAATATTGTTAGCTTTTTTGACTGCTGCTGCACATTGAGTAGATGTTTTCAGCAGACTCCATGACGACAAGTTCTTCCTTGAGCAGTAGCAGCTAATTTAGACCCCATCATTTTGTATGTATAGTTGGGATTATGTTTTGCAATGTGCATTACTTTGCACTTATCTATACTGACTTTCATCAGCCATTTTGTTGCCTAGTCATCCAGTTTAGTGAGCTCTCCTTGTAATTCTTTGCAATCAATTTTGGAATTAATTACCTTGAACAATTTTGCATCATCTGCAAATTTTGGTTATTTCATTTTCCAGAGCACTTTTTAAAATTTTATTTATTTATATATTAAGGACTGGGGATAATAATATCCAGTGTTCTGGCCAAAACACTGTAGTTTCCATTGGCCCTGCTTTGTTTTGTTTTTTCCCCTTCAGTTCCTGCCTTAAACTCTTTGGCTGCATTTCAGTGGTGAGTGAAATGATCCTGATACAGTGCATATAACATAGAGAACTAAAGAATTAATTCACAACAAAGATATTACTCCACAAATTTAACCTCTTTCTGCTTGTGGGGTGTCCACAAGCTGATTACGTTTTCCTCCAATTTACTGAGTATTTGAATTTACTTTACAAATTATTTTCTGAGGTTTCTTCCTCTTCCCCACTTTGGACTGATTGAAAATGGTTATTTGTGAGAATTCAATCCTCACTATTTCAAATTTGAGATATGCTGGTTAGTTGTGATTGGTCACACAATTTACATAGTGTGGTTCCTCTTCCCTGACTAGATAATCAATCGTTTTAGGGCCTAATCCAACACCATTAAAGTCATTGGGAGTTTTGCCATTGACTTCAGCTGGTAGATCCGGACTAACATCAGGTCTTAAAGAAACCATCGTATCTTTGAATTACTTGGGAAGAGGTGGTAGCTAATCAAGATTAGGATTTTTGGAACCTTTTAAATTCTTCCTATTTTGGGTTTGCAGTGGCCTTGCCTGAGACAACATTCCTAGAAAAAGAACCTAAATTCATTTTTCCCATTCCATTTTGTCACAGGATCCACTCACCACACACAGGCACCTCCCCCGGGCAGCTCTCAGTCTTAGAGCCTTCCAGTCAGAGGCCCCTTTCTGCGGCTTACTGCATGCCCAACTACCACTGTCCCCCTCATTCTCAGTCTGTGCAACTCCAGGTGCTCCTTCTTCATGACTTGGCCTTTGGGCCAGGTCATTATACATGTTTCCGCCTCCAGGGTATCAAAGTATTTTCCTACCAGCCATTTTCCTATTCACTGCCCCTATGGTGTTATTTCCCCAGTGGCTGCAAAGGGAACCCAGGCATCTCCTCTACTCCAGGTTCCAGCTCAGAGACCTTCTAGCCAGCAGCCATGATCTCTTCCTGACTAGACCTTCTTGTCTTTTCCCTATATCTTTCCTTACCTCCTGACTATCCCCACTTCTCTGGGTTTGTCAGCCTCATTATTCCCTCCTCCCAGTGAGTAACTGTAAGTTCTCTGGCTCTATAGCCCCAAAACACACTTCCCTTCTCCCAGGAATAATTGCCTCTATAGCCTCAAACTGTCGTAGGGCGTTAACTACAGAACACTTCCCTAAGGCCTCCTCTCTCCGCTTCCTGCCTTTATGAACTGCACCCAGCTCCTTCCTCCTCAGCTGGGCTCCCTCATTCAGTCACGGCATTCCTTAAGCTACCTGATTTCCTTCAGCTGCAGCCTATCTGGTTAATTGACCCCCTGGGAGCCTACATTAACCCTTTCAGGGCAAGTGAGGGGTGAAAACTCCAACACACAGCTACGCAAAATAATTGTGCGTGCCAGTATTACCCTTTTCAAATAGGATCAGAGAAGATCCTTTTGTGGTTCACTTAATTTCCTCTGTGCCAGGCCCATATGATGTGTCCATTAGTGTTCCATCTTCTCTAAAAGACTCATGAGTGCTCAAATGTGCAAGCTTCACATTTGAATGCTCACCAATAGCTAGTCAATAATGGATACAAGCTAAAGCTACAGTGAAATTGTTCATAAATTCAAAGGAATACCCATGAAAAAAATGTTTAGATTCAACATCAGTTTGTAAGGTGCCTTGGGTTCATTGAGGATGAGATGCACAACATACATCTGTTATTTATTAACATCTTGATATCCTGTATTAATTTGTACTTTATATCTCTAGGTGTTGCTATGGCACTCAGTAATGTGGTACATGAGCATGTCACATATTAATGAATCCCTGTTGACAGCCCACCTCGGTTAGTTAGTATGGCTGTCCTCATTTTACAGATGGGAACTGAGGCACGATCAGATTATAGGCCTAGCCATTGCACAGATGTGCAAGGATCCTTACCCCCATTTAAGGGTCGAGCAGAGTTCTAGAGAATCACAGGGACTGCTCCCTCCATACTACCCCAGAGGAATATGACATACCAAAGGAGGTATGGGGAAGATAAGGAGCCATAGCTGGGAAAGCAGGCAAGCTGCATGGAGGGAGAAGAAAGCTGCAGCCACACAGGGAAGTGGCATCCAGTGCCACACACACACATGGCCAGATTTTCAAAAGATCTAATCTCTTATCTAATTGCCTAAATAACTGGCAGTACTTAATGGCAGCTATCAATATCTGGCCCTAATTGAAAGTGCTTCAGCCCTTCAGAAAAGTGCCTTGGCCCAAGTCATACAGGGAATCTGTGGCATGGCTGGGAACAGACCCTAGGTCTCCTGTCTAACATCTTTACCATAAAACCATGCTTTTCCTAAATATTAGCTTCCTACAAATAGAGTCTAAATTATTATTTGACAGTTGCAGTTAGGAGGAGGAGATGCAAGAAAAGGGAAGAAAGAAAAGACAATAGAAAAAAAATGCACCACCTCTGGGAGTTGGCAAAATGCTGTACTATTTCCCTATGAGTGTTCTCTTAGTGCAACAGTGATCACAAATAAGGACAAAATATTTAGCAATTTACATGTTCTCTGGCAAACTGGCTGGCAGCAATCTTGGACTGCATGACTGCCTAGTGATTTATGAATCTGACGTGTCTGGTGTGCATTCCGACGATGCACGGCTGCCTCCCTTTGAGTTAACTGCCATCAAGAATATAATGGCTTAAGGAACCCTCACCACCAGGCACCATATCAGTACAGGGATGGGATCAAGGAAACAAGAAGGCTCTTTTTAATTCAGATAACAAGGCAGAATAAATTGATGAGGTAACAGGCAGCTGGCAACATCCATACAAAGCTGCTAATTTTTGGCAGCCTCTTTATTTAATAACATCTATCCTGGGTGAAGTATGAGGCAAGGAAGCTGAACGATATTGCTGATAAATTATCCTATTTCCCATGACACAGCCTCCTTTTTGGCTCTAGAAGAAGACAAAGAATGCCGCCTGTTTCTGATTCCCCATCAAAATTCTTGTGTGATTTTTGGCAAAAAAAGGGCACAAGACTTATCAGAATGCTCATTACTTTGAAACATACCTGAGCATGAACAATTTGGTCTTGCTCCAAAGCCAGAATTTATTATTAATATGGAGATAGATTTGGCAAGAGATGTAGGTTCATGTTGTTGCCAAAGTAGGTTAGAAAGTGTATGAGCATGGAAAGAAATTAGCCGAGGGATAGAATTTTTGTCAATTTTAAGCATCCCATTTATAAAGCCAAACTAACAACTGCAATTCTCCTAGACACTTTCAGAGTTCAATGGTCTGTCACTGAGACAGGCATATTAAATACAGATGTGGCAGACAATGTGTTGCTTGCCTATAGCAAAAAGGACATTCCAGGAAACAGATCAAGTTCACCTACATATTAGCAGAGGTCCATCTCTGGAATTGGGGGAGGACAGTTGTTGGGGAAAAATCTCAAAATAAGAACATGGGGAACCCACTGTTATTATCAGCTATTGATGGAGGGGGAAGATCATTCCAAGTTACTGCACATCGGAGAGAATGGCTGGAAGGGAATATCACTACCAGCGTTTGAATGTCTTTTCAGGTGCTAAGTGTGCACGCTGTTTTGGAAGAAGGCCAGTCAAGTCTAAAGGGTAAGACCTCATTGTTCTTCAGCTGTTTTCAAGCTACTTTTGTTACTTTGTACGTCATTAGCATTTATGTCTATTTAACACACAATGTGAGAATGAAGAATTTGGCAATCTCAATTACACAGGTAAAAACCTCAGTTCTATTTACTCTATTCCATTCTGTTTCTTATACTGAACCAGTCACTGTGGTACCAGAGCACCTTGGAGTCAAGAACTCAGTGGGAAAAGTCCCCATTTACAGACCTGTATAACAAGGTACAGAATTTAGCCTAACGTTATTTGTCTTTATTTGCACACATACAAAATAGTCAGTTCTGTAAATCTCATTTTGAAGGAAACTGCTCTGGGATAATCAAAAATAATGCACACTGCCAAAGGGTGCTCCACTCACTGCTGATCTGGCACCCCCTCTAGTCACTTCAGGGATTAGCTTTAGGGGCCAATGCCCTCATCTGCAGTTTGTATGCAGTCACAAGCTGTTGGTCTGTAGCTCCTCTAGCTCCAGGACCTCCAGTGTCCTTTTTGTGACTTAGCCCTCTGGCTAAGTCACTCAGTGTTCCCCCTTTCAGAGTTCAATCCATCAACAGTCCTAGGCAGTCTTCCCTTCACTGTCCCGGTGCCTCTCCCTCAATGTCTGGTAGGGGAACCTGGGCCTGCCAGCTACTCGAACTTCCAGTTCAGGGGTCCTCAGCTTCACAGTTCTGGGCTTCCTCACTCTGCCCTCACTGCTCCTACCCTGGGCTGCTCCCACTTTTCTCTCTGGGTCTATCAGACGCTCATCCCTCTTTCTAGAGAGTGACTATCCTTTCTCAGCAGCAGTCCCAGCCTGTAGCCCGCTACCTAGCTTTATAGGCCCTGCCTGTTCCTGCACAGGTGGGCCTGCTCACAATCACTTAGTTCCCTGGCTCCTCCATGTGTACCCTGTTAAGTTAATTGGGCTTCTGGCTCCCTCAACCCCTTCCAAATCTGTATGGGGTGGACACCCCATTCCATACGCATTTAACTTATTTGTATAACAGTAGTGACCAGACTCCCCAGTGAGACAAGCATCCCCAGTGCTAGATGTTGCATATACACATAGTAAAGTTGTGCCCTTGGCCTAAAGAATTTGCAAACTAGAGCTAAGAAGAGAGAAAGTGACTTGCCTGTGTTTACGCAGCATGCCAGTGGAAGAGCAAGGACTAGAATGTGGACCTCCCACATCCTAACTCAGTGCTTTATCCAGCATACCACACTGCCCCTCCTGTCTTGCCATTTCTGGAAAAAGCAAGGTAGAACATGGATTATTTTGCTTGTGAAAGGTGGACAGTCTGTCTGGAACTGTATGTAAAATGTTTATAAATTGCCTTTGTATTTCATTTCAGTCCCATTTTCAGAAAAGCTTCATTAATGGTTTCCTTTGCTGTTTGAATGGAATCTGGGGTACTGTGTTATTCATCACCCTGTTTACTTGCAGAAAAACAAAGACTTCATTTGGAAGCTACAAGAAGAGACTATAATGAAGAATTCTGCATTAGAACAGGAGGAAATCAGTCCTGCGATCATGTTGTTAGTTTGGGTCTCTCTCTCTGTCTCATGGAGAAGCACACAGTCTGTGGCCTTGTCTACACTACAAAGTTGCAGCGCTGGTGAGGGGGTTACAGCGCTGCAACTTAGGATATGTACACACCTGCAGGGCATTACCAGCGCTGCAACTCCCTGTTTGCAGCGCTGGCCGTACACCCGGTCGTGCCTCGGGTGTAGAGGATCCAGCACTGGATCACCAGCACTGGTCATCAGGTGTAGAAACTCACCAGCATTTTTGTTGGCCTCCGTGGAATAAGCAGGTATCCCAGCATACCTGAGGAAGCCTCTCTGGTAATCAAGCAAACTCCACTGCCCTCCAAGCAGGTCTCCTTCCCCGCGCTTTGCTCTGGCGTTCCCCGACCCCCCCTCCAAGCAGGTATCCAGCCCCACGGTGTGCTCTGGCGTTCCCCAACCCCCCCTCCAAGCAGGTCTCCTTCCCCGCGGTTTGCTCTGGCGTTCCCCGACACCCCCTCCAAGCAGGTATCCAGCCCCGCGGTGTGCTCTGGCGTTCCCTGACCCCCCCTCCAAGCAGGTCTCCTTCCCCACGGTTTGCTCTGGCATTCCCCGACCCCCCCTCCAAGCAGGTCTCCTTCCCCGCGGTGTGCTCTGGCGTTCCCCGACTCCCCCTCCAAGCAGGTCTCCTTCCCCGCGGTGTGCTCTGGCGTTCCCCGACCCCCCCTCCAAGCAGGTCTCCTTCCCCGCGGTGTGCTCTGGCGTTCCCCGACCCCCCCTCCAAGCAGATATCCAGCCCCGCGGTGTGCTCTGGCGTTCCCCGACCCCCCCTCCAAGCAGGTCTCCTTCCCCGCCGTGTGCAACAGCGCTGCAGCGTGGCCACATCTAACACCACTTGCAGCGCTGGTTGCTGTAAGTGTGGCCACTCTGCAGCGCTGGCCCTATACAGCTGTACTAATACAGCTGTAACAACCAGCGCTGCAAAATTGTAGATGTAGACATACCCTGTGAATCAAAATGCAGTAGCCCACTGTTCTTCTCCACTCCTGTAACACTGTCCTTTTGATGAGAATAGAAAAGGATTGACAATATTGGACTCACTTCTCTTTCCTATATGAATTCCTGTATTCCATGGAGCCCGCACCAGCACCTTTATTTCACTTTCCCAATCCCTGCCACTGCATGCCAACCTTCTCTTTGAAAATATGGATAGGATTTTTTTTTTGTAAAAGAGCATTCCCATAAATGATTAAAAATGTATGTGCTTGTTCTGAACTACATTTTTGATGCTTTAGTAATTAGTTTGAAAAGAGTGATTAAGTCAGAACTAGCTCAACTTTCAAGGAAAAGCTGATCAAAATTAAATAGAAACGATGAAGGTTCTGCTTTATCTGAGTAGGAAAATCAGTTGTGGGGAGGAAGTGACTTCTTTTGTATCTTTGATAATAAAATAACCTTTCCTTTTCTCTTCATTACCCTTGGGTGGTGTATTGAGTCTCTTTTCTTAACATTTTTCATCTTTAAATTTTTTATGAAAAGAGTTCCCATAAATGTCAGGGAATTACAGCACTAGCCAGAGGCAGGTACATTGAGGGATGGGCATTATCATGGAAGCTTTCCCACCTAGCCCTGCAAATACACCTCAAGTACGACCCTACAACACTTCTGCTTTTGAATTCTGGGCTTCTCAAATAAGAGACAACAAAAGCAAGTATTATTTTCAATTTAAAATCTTCCTTCACAGCATTGACGACCAGTGCAAACACAGAAAGGGTGTTTCGTGACCTATGGATGTGCAGCAAAGTTAATCTGTCACAAGCAGAGATCAACAAAGCAATCAGGAGACTACAGCACAAAAATTATACCCTACACTTTGTCCACCGCTGCAGACACAATAGTGGCTGTCCTTAATAGAATAAGACTGCTGAGAGAGATCACCATTTGTTTCCTGATGTTAGTGGCTTCTTCCACAAAAATAAACAGTAATAACAGAGGCAGAAGCTTTATTGCTGAAAAGTGCACAAGGCTCTCAAGAGGAATCTGGGAATTAAGATGTGTTTAGAAGGGCTCCTTAAAATCTAGGAGTTCTTGAATCCTCCAGCAGAATTTTTATATGGTAAGAACTCAGAGTGGATAGAAATACCCTACAGAAAACCTCAATAGGATCAAAGGCAAATTACCATTTTTATTTTAAAAGATTTAGAATGAGGCAATTTGCATTCGAGAAGGTGGGAACAGAGCTTTAGCTGGTGTATATTGGCATGCTCAATGTAAGTACTTACACCAGCTGAGGCTTTGCCCCATGTTAATTATTCCCATCTGTACATAGTGATTCCCTCTTAGATAGAGCAGTGTTTAGAAACTGTGATACTTCTTTGTTTTTCTGTTTGTTCAGAAATATCATTTATCTTCAGATTCTTTCTTTGTGGATGACTTATCACAATTTATTCCCTGTGATAATATATAGCCATGGCTGCATTTTGCAGGACTACTCACTGCATGATTCTCACTATACCCTTTTCTACCCTGTATTTAAATATTTGCACACCATCACCTATGACTGCAGTATTCAGGTTTATTCCACTAATCTAATTAGTTCACTTGTAAGACCTTCTGACTAAATTTTGGCTTTAATTTTCCTTACCTACAAACCTTTATTCTGCCACTTTTTGAGACAAGTAGGCTGGGGATTTCAATAGTTGTCCAGCATCGGCCTAATTCTGCTTCACATTAAGTCAATGGTAAAACTGCCATGCATATCCCATCCTGTCCCAAACTCATTCTGGCATGATTAAAGACATTTTCAGTCTACCCATACATTTATTATTCTCCAGTCCTCATATTATTTTGGTTGTCCTTTGTATTTTTTCTAGATTTTCTGTATCCCCTTGAAACTTTTGAAGCTAGAATTTGTCACATATCAGCTGTACCTGGTTTAGGTAGAGTGATATTGTACCTTCTATTTGGTATGACTTCTTTCACAGATAAGTGGAGGTTAATGCTGTTCTTAAAAGTCTTCCATTACTTGCAGAGCAGGAGGTTTTGGTAGATGGGGTATGGTTTTGTGTTTAAACCAAGCATTGAGAATCATTTTTACTTCCAGTTCTGCCTATGAATTACATCATGGACAAGTAATTTAATATATCTGTGCATTAGTTCCTCATCTTTACAATTAAAATAATCCATATTCTTCCTAAATCACTATGATCTTTAGGCACTATCAAAGGATGATATGACGTAAAATATATGAAACATATTATAGGAATATTCTATGAACTAGAGCCAAGTCAATAGTGAGAGAAATGACTTGAAAAATTCTTTTGAATTCAATCCAAAGTTAATTTTTATTTACTGCATTCTGGATCTTTGGTGTTTACTTTAAAAAAAAAAGAGCACTTTAGCTTTACTAGTGCAAATATTTGTGAAACGTTGTCAAAGGCTTGGTCTTCTTTAAAAGTGAATTTTGAATTGTTTATGCAATTATAATATTTGTAATTCATGCTGTGTCAATAAGTTTCCTAATTCACTTAGTCAAGGAATAGAAACAATACCAAATGATGTATCACATTAGCCAATATAGAATATATTGCAAAGTATATATATTGACAAGAAACTTCCTGTGAAATATCTGCAGAGGAAGAATGATCATTACAGACACTTTGGAATACGTTCAAATTAGAAATCTATCTGAGAACTTTAAAATCAGTTTGTGAACTTAGGAAAGGTGAAACTCACCAAACAAATTATTCAATCTGAATTCCTGGTTTAGCTCCAGTATAAACCATAGCTTCATCCCAGGGGTATCTTATTCTACTAAGATATAAAAGTTGAAAACAAAAACTTTCAAAAAGCTTGTTGTTTATGGCTGGCCTTATGTCTTAGCCAGTACTACAGTGAGCTCCCAAGTGGGGTGACAACAGTTCAGGAATACACATTGGGACTCTTACATGGATGGTGGAAGATATATCATCTATGCATATGAATAATGCTTTCTCTGAGGCTGGCTTATGCCATATCAGGAGTATCACTTAGCTGCTGCAGGAGTTTTCCATACCATTGTCATCTGGAGTGGCTACTGCATAAAAAGGACAGTGCAAACAACAAAAATGTCACATTTATAATGTTTGTCGGTATGGCCTCCAGCTCACTTAACTTGTTCTTTTCTGGAGGGAAAGTGTCATATGAATTCCAGTACTGTACTTGCTTCACTTTTCCAAAATGTTAGACATTTGTTTGCAAAGCAAAACAGGTAGCTGAATTTATGGGACTTTCTCATTACATAACCCCCCAAACAGAAAACTGCTTGCTCTTGGGAACACGGCTAATGGCAGAGTGAGGAGGATCACAAACTCTACACAGAATGGGCAATCAAAGAGGTTATTTTTTCACTGACTTTTAATCATACAAATAGCCAGAGTTAAAATTACACTCTAAACAAACACATATTTTTGATCACTTGTACAGTACAAAATGGGGTCTCTGGTGTTGGCGGTTGCTCTTATATAGAGTTATACTTTGCTGCATATTGTGTGCTTGGAAAACATGTTGTCAGCATTGGAAAACTAACAGGTTTGCAGGTCCCGATTGTTTGATTAACTTATCAAGTGCCATGAACTGTAAGTAATAAATGTCAGACCTGCCTTCTATATGCACAGAGTTTGCACTGTGAAACATCTTTGTGTGATCTCAGGATAAGAGTTAATTAAAAAGTGCGTAGTAAAGAAAACAGCCACAGTAGGCATCAGTCTATTGATGACTTCAAACAACATAGGTGGTTATGGGGTGATAAAGAAAAGGAAGAGAAACTAAGGTTTTCACAAACACAAGGTGGATCACTATTCTTCACTAGAACTTTTATCCATTAAACCCTCTGGACTATATGCAACAATCTGCTACACAGTGTGAAAAGTAGCAAACAATATTACCAAAATGACATTAAGGGGACAATCTTGCTGTCTTATTGCCATGGTATGTGAGCACACCACAATCTTTATAGTATTTATCCTCATAAGGTCCCTCTGGGCTATTAGCCCTACTTGACAGAAGAGGTACTGAGGCACAAAGAGGCAAAGTGACTTGCCCACAGTCACAGGAACTCAGTGGCACAGCAGGGAGTTGAATTCAGATTAGTGCACTACTCATTGGACCATTCTTCCTCTCACCCTTTGGCTGCCAGATACAGTGCTTGGTAGGGTAAGGAATAGCATCGGAGGGCAAGCATAATGAACACCATATTTTCCTTGGCAGGAGCCAACAATAACTTCCAGCAGCAGCTGCAATCTCTGCCTTGCTAGGGGTTTTGTTACAGCCATCAGTGGGGACTGCATGCCCATTGGGATGGTGGCTAACATAGTTGCACAGGCTTGGGGTGCTGTGTGATTCTATCTCTGTATGGAGCAGTTTGGAGGAAAATGCCTGTAGACACTTATCAAATTCCTTAGCCTCTGTGCAGGTTTTCCCCATGTAGGACAAACTGTGGCTCTAAATTAGAACAATAAAAATAATTTCAAAAAAAACTCATACAATTTAACACCATCTGCTTTGGAAGCCCAAACTGGCTCTGGACTTCACTCTTTAAGTAAAAAGTTTAGTTTATTTTTCTTGTCACTTCGCATAATGCTTTGTTTTTTTAAAAAAAATGGCTAGGGAAAAGAAGAAACTGGGAAAAGAAGGGAAATTATAGAGGAATTATAAAGGAAAGTGAGCTGAAGTCATTCTATCCCAAAACATTAAGGATCTCATGATTTTCAAACTGTGCCTCCATCTTTGTGAGCAGAATTTAGCATTCATCATAAATTGTTCTGGAAATTTTGCAATGGACGTTCATCTGGACTTTTTTCCTATTTGCAAATGGTACTATAATTATGTAACAAAGGTTGCTAGTTTCATGACTGTCTCCTTAGAGCCCTATCAATGGGAGCTGAAGGGAGCTTGACCAAACACTTGATTCTGTACCACTATAGTTAAGGGAGTTTTTCTGCTGACTTGAATAGCATCAGGATCAAGCCCCAAGTCTGTATTGCAACCTGTATGCATCTCTTGTGCAAGGAACTGTTCAATCTCTATGTATATTCAATGCAAATAACTGGGCTGTGGGGTTTTTAATATTATATTCTGTGATTCTGGAGGATAAAGAATGTTTTAAAATGGTACTCTACGTGCGCTGCACAGCTCAGAAGACTGACAGCTATCCCTTTTAATGTCACCATTAGTGCTGAGCAAATATTCTCCCAAGATTTCTCAGAAATTTGCTCACATTTTCATGAGAACCTGCTTTTGCCAAGCCTCTTTTACATTAATTTTCCATAAACATTCATCTTTTCTAAATATCCCAACAAAGTGAACTGCAACATCACATAATGAACAAAATGGCATGTCATGAACAGACAGCATAGAGAGGAGTTTTGAGTAACTGCAGACTTTGTGTTTGGAGGTAGTGGGACATGGTGAGTGGTGCATCTGGCCAGTCTGTGGATTGTTTGGCTGACTGTTCTCCACGCATAGGTTGCACAGCTGAGCTGTGGACCCCAGAGTAAGCAGCATCCCTTATTAACGTTTGAGAGGCTCTAACCCCTTGGAGCATCGATCAGCCCAGCTGTTTGACATCTCTTAGTGTATGTTTATACATCAAAGAAAAATCCAAGGCTGTCCAATACCAGCCGACTCTGGCTTGCAGGGCGTGGGCTGCACAGCTGTTTCATTTCTGTGTAGACTTCCAGGCTTAGGCAGGAACCTGAACTCTGAGTCCCAGCCAGCATGCAGGGTTCTAGGGCCTGGGGTTCCAGCCCAAGCCCAACACAGCAACGAAACAGCCCTTCAGTCCAAGTCCCATGACCCCAAGTAGGCTAGCATGGGCCAGCCACGGGTGTCTAGTTACTGTGCAGACATAACCTACATGGTTAATCGCTCCCTGGTGGTGAGGGCCAGAGCTGAGCAGTGCTAAGCAGGGAAGATTTGGTATAAAAAGTTTTCTAAGCAAAGTTAAGAGTGACAAACAGAGGCAACTAACAGGGCAATTTCAGAGGCACGTGAGAGGCTTTCCTTCCAGATGCAGCATTTCATGTAATATCAAGATACCCAGCAATGGGACAATGGTGAAACCTCCAGCGGGTGTGCCACAATCTCTTGCCTGACTAAAGACAAATTGGATTTCATTTGCATGAAGTGCAAGTTGGTGGCTGTGCTGGAGGATAAGTGTCTTGGATTGGAGGGAGGGGCAAGTTGAGACACTACTGAGAATCACAGAAGCTGAGGAGTTCCTAGATAGCCAGGTCTTGGAAATACCCGTATCCCAGGTTCAAGGAAGAATGGAGCTGACTAACAAGAAATCAGAGATAGAGGAAGTCAGAGAGCAGACCAGGTGGTTCATAATCACCAGATGCAGCACCATTCTATGTGGCTGGAGACACATAAATATGGGCAGGCTGTGGCTACCAGAGAGAAGAGAACTGGGAGGTATTCCACACAACTAGAAGTTTCAAATCGATACCTGGTCCACAATGTGGAAACTTTAGAAGATACTTCTCAGGATCCAGTGGGCCCAACAGAATTGAGAGATGTAAGGGACACATGTGAATGGCAGCTCAGCCCAATTTGAAGATGGGGGACTCTATCCTGGGAAACAGTGACTGTCTACCACAACCCCCATATCTTTTTTAATCACTGAACCTGAGTTCCAACTGTGATACTGTGGCCAAAAGAGCTAATGTGATCCTGGGATGCATAAACAGGAGATGCTTGAGTTGAAGTAGAAATATTATTTTACCTGTGTGTGTGGCACTGGTGTGACCACTGCTGGAATACTGCATCTAGTTTCAGTGCCCACAATTCAAGAAGGACGTTGATAAATTGGAAAGGGTTTTAAGAAGAGCACACGAATGAGAGAATGATTGCGGCTTCAAAAAACATGCCGTGTAAGTGACAGGCTCAAAGAGCTCAATCTATTTAGCTTAACAAAGAGAACGTTAAGTGGTGACTTGATTACAGTCTATAAGTATATACAAACAAATATTTAATAATGTGCTTTTCAATCTAGCAGGAAGTTGAAGCTAGACAAATTCAGACTGGAAATAAAGTTTAAATTTTTGACTGCAAGGATATTTAACCATTGGAACAATTTACTGTGTGTTTTGGTTGATTCTCTATCACTGACCATTTTTAAATCAGTATTGGATGTTTTTCTAAAAGATCCGCTCCAGGAATTATTTTGGGAAAGTTCTATGACCTGTGTAATACAGGAACTCACACTAGATAGTAATAATAATCACATCTGGCCATGGAATCTATGACTAGATGAGCATCCACAAACAGAATTATAAATTCACCCATGTATTTGCATCACAAATGTCAGCATATTTTATCCTATCAGTGAACAGAAACAATGTTTCTGATCCCTTCCATACATGTTTCTGTGACTTCTCCCAACTAACTAAACCAGTTTGAGTATCAAATACACAGAGAAATTAATCTGGATTTCTTAAAAAATTACCATAAAATTCATTGAGTTTTTATGACAAATATACATTTGAGGGGAAAAAAACCTACTTTAACTGGATAAGTAGAATAATTTGGTGAGCTGTACCAGGATTGGCAATGGCTAGACCTTTTACAGTGATCCATGTGATATGGTTTGGGGGTCACAGAGATTTCTAGTGAACAGATGTGCATGCTATAAAATGTACCATTGTATCTGATACCTATATTAAATTATCCATCACTGCATATCAATGGAGGTGATTACAAAGGCTTATTCAAACTGAGATATTCACCTTACAGATTTTTTTTCTAAAGGACAAAAAGTGTTTTTCAGAGATCACTAACTCTGATGTTTCCTGGTTTCTACTCCCTTGAACAGGTAAAACTCCTGCCTTAACTGATCAGTATAACGAGAACAAGCCTATTCACTTAAGTTTCCATTCCCAATTCTCGGAGCAACATCTTCCTCCAATTCTCAATCTTGCTCTTTATGTGGCTCAGCAGACCTGGTAGCCAGTTGCTGTTTGAAGTTACTTGTTCCTCAGTACTGACTACTTACATTTCACCCTGGCAATTCCCTACTTTTTCCATGTAGCAAGCTCTGATGCATCCTTTGTTGAGAAAGGGAGGAGAAGTAATCTCTTGTCTAATATGAAAGTGCTACTAGTGGATAACAAGCAAACTTCCGTTCCTCTTTCTTCAAGACAAAGCCATATCTTACAACAACTCTATTTGAAAGTCAATGTCTATATGAACTCAGCAGACTGTGTGGGTGGGAGGGAAGCTGTTTTTGAGACTCAGACTGTTCTGCGTTTTTCTTATAGCCCCAGCTCCTGGAGTCATGAGAATCTCAATTTCAATCACTGTTTTACAGATAAGTACTTTTTAAAAAGGTAAGTTTCTACTCCTCATAGTTGTAGAGAAAAGCTAAAACTTGACCCAAATGTAACCCAAAAAATCAGAAGGCAAGGAAAAAGAACCTAAAGGCTTTATTTAAAAAAATGAACAAACAAAGAAAAAAAACCCACACAACATGATTTTTAAGACTCTCTTGATTTACCCTGGCTTGACACATCATTTCTGAATGACTGGAGTTGACAACACCAGGAAGGAAGTACTACACAACCTCTCTGCTTTCTAGGTCCTCACTTTCTCTATTTTCAAAGCTCCAACCCATTTCCTTGTGTTGCTTCTTATACTCCCAGTCCCTTTTCCTTTCAGGAGTAATATGTAGATTACATCTTGGCTGTCATGTAGTATTTCTCCTGCTCATGTAACTGCTCAGATAATACCAGCCACCCCTTAACATACTAGTTTGAGGCTAGGAACCAGATTCTCCACTGCTCTGCATTTATATATCCATTACACCTGCACAAAGTGAATGTAACATGGATGAAAAAAAGACTACTAAATCAAAACTCTCCATTCATTCACACTGGTGGAAGTGTTTTACACACACTTTATGCAGGGATAATGGCTACACAAAATTCAGAGCTGTGGAGAATCGGACCTCTCCTCCTCCAAACTCAGCTTTGGATAGGCTCTCTCTCCTCTCCAGAGACTTGATTCTCCTTCTGCAGGATATATGCAACTCCCATAGGGTTCAATTGGAGTGATTTGTATCCTGTGAGGAAAAGATTAGGCCTCACAATTCTTTGCCTCTTGTTGAAATACTATATTTTTCTCTCCTTTGGCCATTTTTTCATCTTGAACCATGCACTGCTAGGCTATTGGACACATTTTTCCATTCATTCTGAACAACAAGTGCTCGTGTCTTACCTTAACAAGCAGCTGTTCTCAAAAAAAAGTTGTCATACTCCTTACCTTATACAAATAATTGTAGGAAGCAACTTAAGAGACACAAACTGCATCCCACCACCACTACTAGTGGAATAAATAAAAACAGTATGTTCATCAACACAGGTGATGGAGAAACACACCTTCTTCAGAGACATTAACAAGGATGGCTTTGTGGTTAAGGCAGCTACTTAGGAGATTCAGGTGCCATCCCTAACTCTGCCATAGACTACTGGTGTGCCATGCAGGCAGTGTAACTCTCAGAATTTTTAAGTCTCACAATATCTGTTTTCTTAAAGCCTCAGTTCCTGGAGTCATGTGAGAATCTCAGTTTATATTTAACAAGAAAGTAAGTTTCTAAATCTTTTGGACGTGGAGAAAAGCTTGAGAACGTAAACCCTCAGGGCTCAAAACCAAAAGGCTAATAAAAAGAGTGTATATTTATTATATTTTCCAATCCCAAATGCTAAAATAATCTGCTATTTTTGAAGAGGACTATTTCATGATTTCCGAATGCCAATACTGTTTAGTTGATATAGTCTGGCTCATAATCATGCCCTATCTTAGATACTTATCTGTAAAACAGTGATTATAATAATTCCTCTTTGGCACAAGCTTCCTGAAGGTCAGTACATTGATGTGCCTGATATGCTCAGGTATTATGGTGATGGAGACCATCAATAGACCTGTTCTCAGAGTCCTTGAAGCTGCTCCTAGTCCTCTTCAGCTCAGATACGCACAACTAAAAAACCAACATAAAATGGAACAGATATAACCAAACCTCTGAGTCCTTGGTTGGTATTTCTTCCTCACCTCTAATGCAGCAGACTGCAATATATTAACATACCTTCCCATCTCTCACACCTTTCTTTTCTTTCCTCTGCTTCCTTCTCTCCTTTCAGCTTCCATAAGAGACACTGGGATAAGACGTATTCTCATGCTGATAAGATGGAATATTAATATTTTGTTGTAACATCAATCTAGAGTGCACTTTACTTTCATGACCATTTTCCTCTCCCACTCTTGTTCATGAATATATTGTATACCGTCATTTTGCATGAATACTGCCCAACACCTGGTTTTGTATAGTTGGGCATCTGTTGAAATATACAGAAAATGAATATAGAATATTTAAAGATGATATTTTACTGGGATGCAAAGACTATCATATAATGTTCATAGGCACCATTAAAATTGTGAAGCTGTTGCTGAATGGTTTAAAGGGGCTGCAGTAACATCCCAATGGAACTTTTTAAAGGATTGGTCATGTGATCAAACTTGTTCTTCCATTCCTTTGAACGGGCCCTGATTCCAGAAGCTGTTCTGAGTAAGCAGACTCCTGTGAGGAACCCCACTGAAGACAGCACAGGGGTCCTCTTGCTTTCAGCTTTGGGGACTCTGACATTTGTATATTCTACTAGAAAAGACTTCTCTAGTCATACAAACGCAACTCACACAATAGCCTGAAACTGATTATAAGTAATGAAGCTCAATTTGTTAGCTTTTTGACCTTAGCTTTTAGAATTTTTTATTGTCTAGTTATAAACCACACACTTTAGGAAGGATGTAAGAAACAGAGTAACTAGGTATCTTAATTAATCCTGCCAAGGAAAGTCTGCCCAGAGAAGGTCATTTACTGTATGTGTATGAATTTCCAGTAATGGAATGCTATTTAGTGAGTAATGTGTTTTCTCTTTTTCTGTTACATAAAAGAAACCAGGACTTCACTTGCATGGGGCAGGTCAGCATGAGGAATAAAGTTATAGACAGAGTAAACACTGCATTATGCAATATGAATGGTTCTATTATTCATTTCTGTTTTAAAGGTCAAGTGTTGGTGTCTTTCAGAAAGTGATGTGGCATTTTATTTGTGACACACTGTTGACTGTTTTTACTTTTTTTATACTATGACCTGTGTGACCCTCTACGCTCTCTGTTGTTGGAAAACATTGCTAAAACATGTATCTTTTTATAACCTGTTATAATTAATTTAATCAGCAGAGTTTTTGCAGCAACATGACATTTTAAAGAAGATATTAATCAAAATTAAATTAACTACTATGCCCACTAGCTGGAAATCCTGTATCAACTGGAGCTATCAATTGGAGTTATAGTAACTCTTTGAAGAGCAACTAATCAAAAACCCCAGAGCATTGAATGGTGCAAGGAGCCTGCCATATGGGTTTGGGCTCCATCAAAAACTGACAGACGTGAGCATCAGTGAAGAGAAGGGTCAGGGAATGAGGTCAGATTATTCTTTAGTACACATTATGTATTCCAGATGCATGAATGCAACGGGAGCTCTGACTGCTCAGCATCGCTAAGGATCTGAACAGTTAGTCAAACATGTGAGCTGAACAAGGCACCTATAATATAACTTTGTCTGAACCGGACATACTGGAAAGTTCAGATAATTTTACTGATTTTTTTCAGTTTATTGCGAACTGTCATGAGCCACATATGTCGAAACAAAGCGAACCGTGTTGCAAGTATTATTATTGTTAAGCGTCTGTGTGTTGCATGTTTATACTAGTTACATTAAAAAACTTGTGACAAGGTCAGACTTTTGGATTGAGTGTACCCCTATTTTTTGCAAATCTTCCCGCATCCTTATGCAACGAACAGTGCCCAACAAAACTCACTTGTTTTGTCTCAGTTCCACCTTTTCAGTCAAGCTACCTAGAGTAGCTCATGAGAGTGAGTACCAAGTTCAGGGAAGACTGTCAAGAAACAGGGCACAACCTCCAAATTGGTTGCGAGTCCTACATTTAGATTTCGCCAACCACATAACAAATGAAGCATTATAGCAGCCTAACCATGGAACCGCAGACATTCCCTTTGGGTGCGCTGGACTAGTTTGCCACCCAGACAAACTTGCCTTTGTGATAGATGGTCCCTTACACCAAAAATCACAACAATATTCAGGTTACTCCCAGTCCCAAAGGACCAATCGCTTACTTCATATTAGTTGCACATTAGACTTCACACCAAAGACAATGTTTATAACCAATCCTATAATAACCTAACTAAAGATTTATTAACTAAGAAAAATAAATGAGAGAATTAGTTACAAGGTGAAAGTGGGTAAACACATGCTCCTCCCCCCCACACACACAAGTTACAGCCTTAGGTTCCAAAAGGTAATAGAAACTGCTGTGATGTGCAAGCTTTCTATGTCCTTCTAGAGCTAATCCAAGACAAGTAGCTTGGGAATCTCTTGCTTAGGCTTAGAAATATTGCCTTCTCCAAATTCCAAGCAGCATAGTGCTACAGTTCCTTCTCAGAGATTTTTAATTCCCTTCCCCCAGTGTTCAAACTGATGGGACAAATATTTGAGCCTGTCACCCCTTCATGAAGAATTGGAGGGGGCAATCAACACCTTTGTCCTTTGAAGTTTCACAGTGGTTCATTTGGTTTCAATGGGCCTTCTTGTGTGCAGGAAGAGCACTTTATATTAATTAATGCTTTTTTTTTGTTTGGAGAATTACAGAATTACAGAGGTTGTCAATGCAAACACTCAACATAACTTTATTCCATGGGATACAGATGTTATAAATAAGATCAATACTTGCAGCATCCTACAAGCATTTCATCAAGTCTAAACACTAAATGCATTCTTATAAACTTAACATCTATTTAAACAATGCTAACACACAGGAGAGCCAGATTGGTTTCCAGCTATGTATTTGTCAGTGTGGCCTAGGGGCCTTGCCATGAAGTGACCCCTGGTCTGCCAGTGTCACACCTAGATTTATAAAACCTGGAAGTCACAAACCATTCAAACCAAAAATGGCCCAAAACTCTAGAAAGTGAAACCCATGTAAACTGAAGCAAGCAAGTTCTCTGCTAGTCTACCTTACAGCTTCAAGATTGAAAGAATCTGTGAGAAATATCTGGGTTAGCAAGGTGCTACATTTGGTTGATTTCTGCAGAAATGCTATACTTCCCAGTCAGGTGCAGACGTGGCCTCCCAATTGAGTGAATGCACTATACTAAACAGTGCCCAGTGCAACCCTTGTTTGTGCTCATCTCCCTCCTTACCCTCTCTCTTGCCTCCTCCCCAATCTCCCATTTCCCCAGATGACCCTTCTTCTCTCCCCTCCTCATCCCCTCAATAGCTTTTCCTCAGGAGCCCTAGGTCTATAGCAGCAGCCGGAACGGACACCTGATGAGGAAGACAGGAAACTAGATAGGCCCAAGCATGCAGCCCCCACCTCACTATGTAATGGATCCCTGCTTACAAAGCTCCCGCCTCTTAGAGGAGAGATGCAGGATATGCAGTACACAGGGGACATGCAGATTCAAGTCACGCCCCTGTTGCACCCTTCTCCAGTAGCCAAGAGGGAGTCAAGCACTGGCCTCCAATCAGGAAGGACACAGGACTTCTCAGCCAATGGGGAGGGGGAAGAGGTGGGACCCAGGGATCAGGAAATGGTATCAGGACTATAAAGAGGCAAATGGAGGGGCTGTTTAAGATCCAGTGTCCATGGGAGGGCAATGGGGGGGTTCAGATGAGGGGCAGTACTCAGTGATTTTGCACCCTTGATTTCTATGGCTTCAGCTGAACCTATGAAACCCTGCCAAAGTCATGCCTTCTCCCAGTTAGAAACAGAACTAGGAATATTAGTTGTATATTGAGATTATAGGTGAGAAATGGCATGAGAATTTCTTCACACTTCTACACATAATTTATGGTTGTGTTTGACCTATAAGTTTCATGTTCTTTTTTTGCCTACCTATAATGCATGTATTAAATGGATACCTTTTTACAGATAGGATGCTACTTTACCTGAAGCATAAGTTGTACAACATGAGCATTCTGCCTGTTGTCCACTACAGTGCTGAAACTTGGACACTGACAAAGAAAATGGAAAATTAAACTAGAGTGGAGTGCGTGATGAAGAGTGTCTCTCTGAAGAACAGAAGAACAAATTTATAGATTCAGTAAAGACAAAGATAGCTAATATCATGTACAAAAAAGAAAAGAAAATGGCAGTTTGCAGGCCACCTAATGAGAAGGACATACAAAAGTAGTCTGAGAACATTTTATAATGCTGCCATATAGTTTGCATAAAAATGGAAGGGAGCTGCAACCTAGATGCAGTGACAAGTGACAGATTGAAGCTGCTGGGACAGGAATGATGCACAATCAAAGAAAGTGGTGTTTAATGGGAAGGCCTTCATCTAGTAGCGTACTAAAAATAGTTGATTAATGAACATTGATCTTGAAGAACAAGATCAACTGTTTCTGAGAGGATAAAATCCTCTGTGTTGGGGCCCAGCACAAAGCCTATGTGTGATTTAAATGCTACTATACATAGGCCTTCGCTCACACCATGCATTTGGATGAATTTCACCCCAGAGACTTCCCATCTTGATGCTTCAATCAGTTCACTTAGCATGTATCCTGCTACTATGTCTCATTATCGGTAGTGCCATACTCCATGACTTCAGTGAGATTACTCAAATATTGTATTATTCAACTGGAATAAGGGTGTCAAAATTTGGCCTTTTTAGCTTTCATAATTTCTCATGATTAATGAAAAAGGCTAGACAAGTGGTTTCAAAGGCTTCTGAGAGGCATCATATATTTCCATATTGATTCTAGCTCCCTCAGAACATGTTGCTCCATGAAAATCCTTTCCCCCATAATGACTTCCATATCCACTCAGACAGGGGACTCATTTCTATCCTTATGCTTGGTCTTTTTGCAGAATTTAACATAATCATATGTAATACTGTGTTGCCTGTTAGGATTTTTCTGGGTTCCTCCAGTCCCCTGACTGTCAATGCTCTCAATTAATGACCATAATAACGTTATTTTGATTCTCTTTTCTGTGCATTCCGAAGTTCCCTAAGGTTTGGTTTTGAGTTCTAAGTTTTTGTACATTTACAAACATACCATGGGTATTATTTTCCATTAACTTTGCTTCAGTTTTCATTGTCACGCAGATGGTGTGCAAATTTATTTGACATTTCCTCTGATCACTCAAAAGCTATCTGTGCTCTCACTTATTGCTTTAACGCTTTGCCATCCTGGTTTCATGCGGGGCATGGGGTTTTTGGTGGTGGTGTTGATTTTGTTGATTTGTTTTACTTAAAATTAATAAAACTAAAACCCAGTTGATCAGCTTTCCTCAGCTATTCAAGTCTGTTTCCTTCTCTCCTATTTATATTTCTTATTGTTGATATCACTTTTTATAATACCTCTCTCTGTAAATGTGTGGTGCTTTTTGGTCTCAGTTTATCTTTATCTTATCAAATATATTGCATTCTGCCAACTCAGGAACATCCTTAAACATCTCTCTGACACAATTTTAAAGATGTTAATGCCTTAATGCCTTAGCAAATTGCAAAGCTGATTTGATTCACTGGTCTACAATTTTTGAGAAGTCGTCTGCTTCAGAGATAAAATGTGATATTTATTATGTATTTTGATGTGCTTAATTCAAATACGACAATTAAAACAACTGATTGGCTACTGTTTCTAAGATATTTAAGTTTTTACATTTTATGTCTATGTATATTGTGTAGATAGTAGAGTTTTAATCATAAATTGTAAACCTAGGTCTTTTCATGTGTTTATGGTTGCTTTACATGATAATATTTCACCTGTCCTGTTTATGTAACACTTTAAAAATCAGCAAAAGGGTTATATAACTAAAATATATTATGAAACAAAAGGCAAAAAACTATTATGTAGATAGCTTAGTCCTGTTCAGTGTCTACTCAGCGCTTCTTGGCTTGTCTCTTGTATTCATGAAATGGAGCATCTCTTGTCACTGTCCAGCAATAGTCTGCAAGCATTGATGGGCTCCATTTGCCCTGATAGCCTGCCAGGAGATCCCACTGCTGTAGTCTGGAGCCCAACAGCTCTGCCTTACTCTTGGGTACTTCCAAATCCCTGACAAGGTCATTCAGTTCAGCTTGTGTTATGAGGTGTGGTTCAGAGGAGGAGGATGGGAGAAAATGTGGGTCCTGTGACATTGATGGTTCAGGACCAGAAGTTTCATCCTCTTCCTCTTCCTCCTCTGACTCAAGTGAGAAGGATTCTGGTGCATCAGGAACCGGCAGTCCTTCTCCGTGGGGTACTGGGCGTATAGCTGATGGAATGTTTGGATAATGCACAGTCCACTTTTGCTTCTTTGACACACCTTTCCCAACTGGAGGCACTATGCAGAAGGAACAATTGCTGGTATGATCTGTTGGCTCTCCCCAAATCATTGGCACTGCAAAAGACATAGATTTCCTTTTCCTGTTCAACCACTGGCGAAGATTTGTCACACAAGTGTTGCAGCATATGTGTGGGGCCCACCTCTTGTCCTGATCTCCAATTTTGCAGCCAAAAGAAAGGTGATAGGATTTCTTAACCAGAGCGCTTATACTGCGCTTTTGTGATGCAAAAGTCATTTCATCACAAACATAGCAGAAGTTATCTGCACTGTTCACACAAGTACGAGGCATCTCTGCTCACTTTGGCTAAACAGAAATGTGTCCCTTTGCAAAATCAAATGCTGACAAATAAGAGAGCACCACACTGTATGATTTCTAGAGCTGATATAGGGCAATTTGTTCAGCAGAGTGATGTAAGCTTCCTTATGATTGCATCTTCCATGACTTCTAGGAATAACATGATGCAATTCGTATCATGTATGATGCAATACCAGCTTCAGATTGCATCATTCATTGTTTTGCCTAAAAAGCAAGTACTGTCCAAACCCAGTCATAGATTTATTCATAGATCCAGTCAAAGATGTATTTTAGTCATTTCTGGTTTAAATTGAGATCCCTTCCCTTTTTAACTCATTTATCCTCCGCCATTCCCAAGTCAAGGGTTGTATATACTGACCCAATAGCATATCTTGAAAACTAGAGCCAATCAACAACTTTAAGCATCATTTTCGTTCTCAGTGACTCAGAATTAGTAAAGTTGGACTACATTTATTTCAGAAGCATTTTGGCTGTAGAGCAGTGTTATTATGATTTTCTTCATTTTTGGCAATGGAAAAAATAATAGATTACCACAATTCTGAAATGAATATTCTTGATAATATAAAATCCAGTCAAGTGACTTCCTCATACTCTATGTAGGAGTTCATCATCTTATTCCTCTGATTGTTAAATAAGGTATGAGATGGATTTATTATGAGGCTGTGGATATTAGGGTTTTCATAGGAGAGTCTAGTAGTTATTGTTATTATTACTGACTAAGGTGTTTTTGACTATGTAAGGACTATATAACCATGCCATATGAATCTTGTTTTTTAATTACTAATAGTGTAATGTTGAGATCATAGAATATTAGGGTTGGAAGGGACCTCAGGAAGTCATCTAGTCCAACCCCCTGCTCAAAGCAGGACCAATTCCCAGACAGATTTTTGCCCCAGATCCCTAAATGGCCCCCTCAGGAATTGAGCTCAGAACCCTGGGTTTAGCAGGCCAATGCACAAACCACTGAGCTAGCCCTCCCCTCCCTGGTCTAGGAATATTCAAAAACTACTTTTATTAATATGTAAAGCCTTTTATACATTAGTAGGAGTAGCAAAGCTCTTAGTGTATGGAATTATCTTCCTATTGATAAAGGGCCAGAATCCTTAGGTGGTGTAAATTGGCATAGCTCTATTTTCAGTGCTTTCTGAATGGATTATACCAGCTGAAGACCTGGCCTACACTATTTAGCTTGAATGATCTATAGCAGTGATTTTCATTTTTTTTCTGGGGACCTAGTTGAAGAAAACTGTTGATGACCGTGACCCAATTTTGCTTGGGCAGAGGAGTTTGGGGAGTGGGAGGGGCTCAGGGCTGGGGCAGAGGGTTGGGGTGCAGTGGGTGAGGGTTATAGGGTAGATCCAGGAATGAGGTGTTCAGGGTGTGGGAGGGGACTCTGGGCTGGGTCAGGGGGTTGGGGTGCAGGAGAGGGTCAGTGCTCTGGGATAGGACCAGGGATGAGGAGTTTGGGATGCAGGAAGAGGTTCTGGGTTGGGGCAGGGGCTCAGAGCTGGGGCAGAGGACTGAGGCACAGGGTTGGGGAGCAGATTTACCTCCAGCAGCTCCCAGTCAGTGGTGCAGCCGGGATGCAGAGGCAACCTTCCCACCTGTCCTGGCCCTGCCGATTGCGCTGCAGCTGAAGCTCCAGCACAGGTCTGACTCCTAGGTGGAGGCACAAAAGTGGCTATGCGCGGCTCTCGCCCACAGCCACCGCCCTCCCCCAGCTCCCATTGGCCGGCAGAGCTGGTGCTCAGGACAGGGGCAGCACACAGAGCACTGTGGCCTCCTGTCTAGAAGCCAGAGCTGCTGCTGGCTACTTCCAGGGCACAGCACGGTGTTGGAACAGGTAGGTACTAGCCTGCCTTAGCTCAGCAGCACCCCCCGATGGGACTTTTAATGTCCCGGTCGGCAGTGCTTACTAGAACGACCCAGTTCCTTACATTCTGTGACCCGAACTTTGAAAAACACTGATCTATAGCTCTCTAAATTTTAAGGGATACACAAGAAATCTCAAACCAAAACCAGATATGATAGCCAGAGATGGTCATGGCACAACAATGATAACAAGAGCCTGACAGTTACCAGGACTTACCTAAAGATCACACAACAACTGAAGGCAGTAGAAGGCCTGTGTCCTTCAGTACAGCAGGGGATCCAGAGAAAATAATGATCAGAAATTATGCAGTGTTTTCCTCAATTTCTTATAACTGGCACTGCTATGTTGACCTTTGAGCAATGAACCTGTACCCTTATGTCTATTTTTGTACCAATCCTAACAAGACGTTGGGCTGAACTACAGTTTGCTACACAAGTGCCTGTGATCATATATGTTTCTGCACTAGCATTTCTGGGGATGAGAGGAACAGTGTGTTGACTCTTCCCAGTACATATTTATCACTTTGGGGGCAAGCTACTCACTTTGCAAAAACATTTTCTAAGCAACTTGATATCTGAGATATACACAATTCTCTGGAAAGCTGGCATGTGTCACAGGGTCCATTCTCTGCAGTGTCACCTCCTACTGACTGTCCTGTGAATTAGCTCTGCAAGGCCTGTGCTCCTCCGCCAGTGGTGTCTTCCCCCATCCTCTCCTGCTCTGCAACCCCTCTCACTCCAGGATCTGCAGTATCTGCTTCGTGACTTAGCCCTCCAGCTAAGTCACTCAGCGTTCCCCCTTCCAGGGGACAGTCCATCAACAATCCTAAGCAGTCTTCCCATTCACTGCCAAGCTGCTACTCCCTCAATGGCCAGTAAGGGAATCCAGGCCCATTCTCTATTCTGGGTTCCAGTCCTGAGTCCTCAGCTCAGCAATCCTGGGTTTCCTCTCTCTGCTCTCACTGACACTTCCCTGGACTGCTTCCTACAACTCTGGTTCCCCTTCTTTCTCTGAGTGTACAAGCTCCAAGAGCCCTCTTCACAGGACGTGACTGCTTGCCTTCTTCCAGCCTTTCTAACAGCCCCCAACACTCCTCCCTCTTCCCTGGAGAGAGCGACTGCCCTTTCTTAGAAGTAGCTCAGCCTGTAGCCTGCTACCTGGCTTTATAGGCCCTGCCTGTTCCTGCACAGGTGGGCCTGCTCACAATCAGTTAGTTCCCTGCTCCCTGGCTCCTGCAGGTGCACATTGTGGATTTAATTGGCCTGCCTTGACACCTCAAGCCTTTCCCATCCTGTGTGGGGTGGACACGCCATCACAGCATGATAGGCACTGTCAACACATCAGGAACATGTTAATTCAATCAGAGATTTTTAAATAACTCATTTTAGTTAATTGCTTTATTTATATTTTTTTAAAAGGAATGCTGTGCTGATGAAACTTGTCAGGTTAAGAATGCTTGAGTATGAACTATGGCTCTATTCTAAAAATGACTGTGTACAAATGGCGCCCTCTCACTCACAGATCCCTTTATGTATTCAGAGTCCTGTCTTCTTACATTGCTGGAGCAATAGATTTTTACTCCTGTTAGTACTGCAAGACATAAATGGGAGAAAGACCTGGATACTATTTTGGCTCAGAGATCAACAACATTGTTAATTATGCTCTAACTGCAGAATTTTCATCACTGATGAAGTGTAAGACAGAAAACACCTAGAATGACTTTCAGCTTGCAGGGCTACCAGTTAAATACACACACACACACACACGTTTTTATTCATCAGCTGAGCAAATCCAATCTGGAAATCATCATAAGACAATAAACATGGAATCCAGTGATGCTTTTTTTACAGAGTCACTCCCTTTAAAGCAGAACCTCACTTGACTGGTTTCTTGGCACAGAGAACCAAACCAGGCAGTGGGGCTATTGACCAATGCAGATCATCAGAGGGCCTGCATATTAGGCTGAGATACTAGTTCATTCAGTTGTAGGTTCTTTGCTGAGAGAGAAAGTCATTTCAGTGGTTGTTAACAAGAACAAAATAAAGAGTTTATATTTACAGCTCTCTAAGTATGTCACTGCAAGATTTTCTTTTCATGTCTCAAACCATTCAAATAAGTAATTACCTTGGGGGGAAAAGATAGCAAGTCCTAATAAACAACAAGCCAGATTCTCAAATGGTGTAACATGATGCAGCTCCCATATAATCAGTGAAGCTAAGCTGATTCATACCCACTGAGAAACTGACCCCAACGTATGTATGAGCGACATGGCCTACAAGGATTGCTTTGTAAAAGTTATTTTCTTTTTTAAATCTAAAGTTACATGATAGTGGAGATCAATGTATTCATACCTATGTCCTACATGCATTTTTCCCATATTTTAATGGATTTCAGTAATTATCATTAAGAAAATGACAGGAAAAATAAAGCACACACTTCATTTTCTTCTGTCTATTGCACAAGGTTTCAATCCATCCACCACCAAGCATTAATGATAAAAAAGGACACAACACAATAGGAAAACAGAATATCTTCATCCACGTTGTAAGTGGAGTTAAAAAAGAACACAAAAGAATAATTTGTAAATACACCTATTACGACAAATCCATTTCACAGAAGAAAATTCTATATCAGAAACTATTATGAGGGATTTTCAGAGAAGCAAGAACATTTAAAACACCAGGATATACCATTAAACATTTCATAGAAATAAATCCAGTAATAATATGCAAATAGCTAAGTAAAGCGGTCTGTGCAAAATGTAATCAATAATGTGGTCTGTGCCAGTTAGAATCTACAAATGCTTTATACTCTCCTCCAAAATCCCTCCTTTTAAAATTCAGTCACATCTGTGCCCTTTCACTGAACTAAACAAATGGCAAATTTCAACAATTTTTAAGCCCAAAAATACAATATAAGGATTACTTTATTGCTTTTCTGTTTCCAGAAAGCTTGTACTCACATGTGTACATTAGATTATTAATATTAATTGTTATTATAATAACTTTAGCGCATTCAGTTAGAAAGTCTGGCCAAGTCACGCATGTCTGAATTTTTGATATTGCCTTTGAATTGTATTTAGTAAAGAAAATAGTTTGATTTAAAACCAGAAAAAGACCAGACACTTTCCACCTATTACTGTGTATGAATTATTGCATATCATATCTAGATATTTCCATGTTGTTTTCATAAACACCCTTCATAGTTGTTTTTATGTAGCGTCTTCCCAGGCAATGGTATACACTGAGAGTCACTAATAAAGCAAAACTTAAAATGTTTTCTCTCAAGTTTTGAGAAGTCATTCAGTTACTCAACAGCGCAGAAATTATTAAAGATAATTAGACAGAACAAATAGAAGAGAACCTTCTTTCACCAGTAGGTCACTAATTTAAATCCGATCCCGGTCAACAGTGACCAGAAGTCATTACCATCTGAAGGCTTTGTGAAATGAATCATTAGTCTCAGTCAACACTTCTTAGTATAGAAGTGTCAACACAGAGAAATGATCACTAGAGTCAGCATTATTATTGTCAGCCTCAGCAGAGAGGACAAAATTTCTTTTCAGATTTGGGCCCATCTTCCCTGTTCCCAGGTGCAATTTTCAGCCCAGCATTTTGCACTGGCAGAATGAAATATGGGTGCACTCACAATCTGTGAAAGAAAAAGGGAGGCCATCCTACAGAAAGTGTTTCATGGAATGGCAACTGAATTACCTTCTCTCTCCTAGAGGCAATCCCTCCAGATTAGCATGGAGACATGCTGGAGGGGCATCGTAAGGAAAACTGGACTGCTGTTGACCATATGTTCCTATTTGGTGGCTAAACGTCAACTTCAATCTACAGGAGGTCAAGCATGAATCTTTCACAAGCACCAAATTCACTTTAAAATATTTAAAAGCATTATCCACTAAGGAGGCATGAAGAAGTGAGAAAGGAGAAGGTCAGGATTGGTAAAACAGATGGGATGGATGAGGTTAGGTAGAGTAGGAGGAAAACTAGGAGGACAATTTACTGTGATGGATAAAGAGTCAGAGAAGCTGACAGAAGATGGAGGTTTCACTTCCTGATCTGAGAAAGTAATCTGGCCACAAGAACATCCTGTAGTTTATGAGCAGGAATTTAAGAAGACTATAAAACAGGGAATTGCAGTAATTGAGATGGAATTAATTAAGGCAGAAAGAAAGATTTCAGCAGAGGCAGAGTGAAGTTACGGACTATGTTGTTCTGGTTTTCTTTGGAATGGATTAGTAAGAAACTGAGTTATTTATGAAACATCCTGGGTCTACTAGAATTTCTTCCCTCAAACCTACCCTTGTTTATAGCTCTACCAAAGTTACTGTTGCAGTCTGTTACTTTAGAACTGTTTTCTGAAGTATATTATACAATTTCCTTTGAGGTTTTTGTGAATCTATACATAAATATATTTTTAAATGTTAAAATATTAAGCTGAGATAGACCCCTGATATAACTCTGCATATATTGTCTGAGTCTGATATTCCTACCAAGATATTATCCAGAATACCAGTTCCAAAGACCTGTAACATTTGGAGTAACATTTCTGGATTTTTTTTATGCTTTAGCCATTTTCTAGTCTTTTCTATGAAACTGTGCCTGCAGTTATGGATGTGCCACTCCATTGAATCCAATGGAGTAGGGTAACTGAGGACATCGTTTGTGTCTGAGAATCTAATTAATTTAAACCAGTGGCCAGAGAGGGGGAAAGCAAGGAAAATCAGAGTGAAGTTAAACACAGGTACTGTCAGAAGTTAAATCATAAAGTAGAAAATATGTAAAATCATCTTCTTTTTGGAGACTGTAACGGAATTGGCTAAGGAATGGCAGCTTCACCTGAATTTCCTTGCTTTCCATGTACATAGTTGGACCTGACTTATGCTGTTGCAGAGGGACTCTGAGTGCTAAATGCGTACCGTTCCTGCTGTTAGGAATAGCAGCTCTGCAGCAATAAACTCTTCTCACCCTGTTTATTATGTGAGGCACATTTAAAAGGATTACTGAAGAGGAAACTGTACATAGCTGAATGGCCTGGGAGTGTCTGTCCCCTGGGAGACCCTGCTATGATGAATAAAGTGCAATGTGAATCAGTAGTGTGTGTGAGGACGAGAGGGGACCGAGAACAAGGGCAAAAGGAATGTTAGAGAAAAAGCAGACACAGGCAGGAGTCTTTAGAGTAACCAGGAATTTAGCATCCTCAGTGTAGGGGGCAAGACATATGTGCTGGGAGACAGAAAAGTCTTTCCTAAAGTGCTGTATTGTAAGTGAAACAATGCAAGGATCACCAGTAAGGTCAGAGAGGCAGAGATGTTTGTGTTTATTGTGTCTCCTCTCGGTGTTCTGGTGCGTTTCAGCAACTCCCTTTGGGCCAGATTTCAACCAGCCACGAGTAATTCATAGCAGGGTGGAGAGGGGATAGGGCACAAGGACCCCACCCCTGTATAAAAGCTAGTCACTATTATACTCCTTAGGCTTCTCAAGTGCCAAGCCTACAAGAGGCTAGCACTGACAGCAGGGTTGGACTCCTGAAAGAGAGGGGGAAACAATGGGATCACACTCCTGCATCTCACTACACTGCCCAGTGAAGCAAGCCAGTGAAGACAAGAACATCTGCTACCATTTCTCAAAGTATGTAGAAAGAGTTTATCCCGGTGAGTGCTCCTCAATGGTACAATGCCTTGAGGAGCTCCCACTGAGCAGGTGTGCTTCCTTTGTACTTTCCCACAGCCAGAGTTGCCACAGGGAAGGTGAGACCTTTTGCTTTCTCACATATTCTCCAAATGGCCAGCTAAAATCAGAAGCTTGGGAGCCTTCAGAAACAAGCTTCACATTGTGCTCTTCAGGAGATAGTTTGCTATTCAGGGTCCCACATATTCAGGTCCCAAATAGCTTTCCAAACACCTTGTAACAAAATATACCTAAGTGACAATAATCAGCATCAAACTGTAAAACTGTGCCATAAACTGCCAATGACTTTGTGTAGTCTGCATTTTGCTTCCATTCTCTTAAAAGAAGTGATACTTATGTTTAATAAGAGGAAAATGTCCTAGAGATGTTTTTGGAATATTTCCACACATTAAACTTTTTTGAATTCACAGAGTAAGACATGAAGCATGAAAGAGAGCAGTAAAGAAGGTGTCTAATCATCCTTTCAGGATCATGAACTAGGGCAGTGCTCATTATCAAGATGTTTTATAACTTTCCATTACCAATGTGCATAAGTCTCTGCAACTAATCTCCTAATTTTATTTTTTGCAGGATGAAATCTACTCTTTTAAAATTCTGAACAAATTCCTTTTGTATCCGACTTTGTACTATTAGCATACCATTTCTAGTGTTGTTCCTCCGTACTGCCACAGCAAGAGCCTCAAGCTTCTTGTAGCCCCTTACAATCAAGAAAAGAAAGTCTTAAAATTTTCCAACTCTGATTGCTTCAAGTCAGGTACCTTCACCTATATTTAGTGCCTAATAAGGGCTACATTTTATCTGACTGTAATGTAGTGAAGTGCTGCTCTTTCTCCAACTGTGGCTGCATTAGGGCTGCTCATGTTACAGCTCCAAGTTCTGTATGAAGCACAACCACTACTCCTTCCCCAGAGTGAAAGAGTAGGAAGGGGGGTAGAGAGAGGCAAAGAATGGGCAGAGCCTTGGTTCAATCCCCTACATTGCTTGCTAGAGGAGATGACCAGCACGGAAGGGGAAGTATGCAGCACACTTTTTATGTCTGCTTTAGATGACTTTCCCCTGGGACCAGAAAAGGAGAAGAGTAGAGTTTGAAATCTTCTAGTTGCTATTCCTCGTGAAGCTCCTGCAGCTATTCTTCCTGCAGCTAAGCAACCTTCTACTCAAGGCTCAAGTTAGCCCACGTCCAGACTAACCCGCGGCATCGGCGGTTTAAAATCGATTGCTCGGGGATCGATATATCGCGTCTAGTCTGGACGCGATGTATCGATCCCCGAGCGCGCTTACATCGATTCCGGAACTCCATCAACCCGAATGGAGTTCCGGAATCGACACGGAGAGACGCGGACATCGATGCCGCGCTGTCTGGATGGGTGAGTACCTCGATTTTAGAAATTCGACTTCAGTTACGTTATTCACGTAGCTGAAGTTGCATATCTAAAATCGATTTTAATACTCTAGTCTGGACGTGGCCTTAGTCATAGCTGAGTCCTGTGTTTCAGAGGTGCTCACCATTTGGAACTCCCATTGATTTCAGGACACCTTAGTTTTGGTGCCTGAGATGGATTTGAGCCTGTATGTCTTTATCGTCTGTGCTACACATACTAAACCACAATCCTGTCTAATAGTGTGTACTTAATTCTCCAGTGCACCAACTCTAAGTGCTCTTCATTAATCTCTAGCTTTCTCACCATGGCCTTTCCATGCCCCAGGTTTTCAGACCTTTAAAAATCCATACATATTTAGAAACACAAAATACCTACAATATGTACAGAAACAGAAGGCTTCTAAGAGAAGAACATTAACCTGTTTGGAACAACAATGTTTTGAATTACCACATCAATTAAACCCCAGGATGGGCTAACTGCTCTATTTCCAGCCATATTACCTGACCCCTTGTTTGAAGTTTCTCCTGTTTGCAAAATAGAGGTTTGAAAAAAGCATGAGCAGATGAGTTATTTACGCTCTATAGCAAATGCAGAAGAGTACTAAATTCATATCACTTGAACATGAGCTTAAACAATTGTTCAGTCCAATATGACTAAAAGGGAAGGACACTGTGGCTTTTATCATTTCTGTGGGACAACTCCACCTTTATGAAAATGAGTGCCATAATACACCTGGGTCCAGGCTTCAGAGACAAGATTAGCCTCCAGGTGGTGGTACAATAAATTTCTAGGGCACATCAAAGACCCAGGAGCCATCACTTCACAAGTCTTGTCACCTGAGGTCTGCCTACATTCAGCTATCCCCGTGATATGGGGATAGTTATTCTGGGAAATAAGTGTAGGGAAGGCGAGTGTAAATGTAACAGTGTCCCAGCACCATGCCATACAGTGAGACCGCAGCATACCCTCTGACAACCTGTGCTATTTCCCACTCTTCTCACCACCTCGCTTGTATTTCAATTGCATCTCCTTTTTACCACCCTTTCTGGCTTCCAACACATTTCCCCTTTGTGATCTTCCTGCACATCATGTCTGCTACCTGTAACATAGACATCTATATTCAATAAGGTTGTTCTGCAAGACCTTAGAGTGGTCTGGTGTGAAATCCTGGCCCCTTTCAAGTCTATGAAAAAACTCCAATTGACTTGAATGCAGCTAGGTCTATTTTGATACTCAGAACAAATCCAATTTCACAAAATGGCTTTTTGCCTTCATGATCCACAGTGACCATTCTCTTTTCTGAATGGTAATGAACAACCAACACCTGCTGGCCATTACTGATTAACATGTTTCTTTTTAGCATGTAATGCCATATCATGCATATCGCATTAAGATAACACAGACATATTGCATAAATACTGATCTATAGGATAGTAAGCAACACTGAGTGCTACTGGCTGTCATCGCAAACAGCTTTTTTAGAAACTGGGATTTATTCAAGATAAAAATATGATCATATATTTTTCACAAAATGATGTGACGTTATACCAATATCCAGCACCTAATGCTACTACACATGAATCCTTAGAATTAGGTAAAAAAAAGAGTCATATACAGACTTAATTTCCTTAATAAAATTTGGGCTGGTTTATTTTTGTTTTTCATCATTTCAACTCATTAGAGGAAAACTCCATGTCTGTGAAAAAAAAAATCCTGTAAATTTAAGCAAAATGCCATTTTAAAACAATGTTCTCATTAAATGAGAACAAGTTCTTCCATCTACATTTTTATTGCTTTCTTTTTTGTTAGGATTATGCACCTTTTCATTTCAGTTTTGTAAATTATGTTCAATACAATTACGCAGTTATGTTGGGTTTTTAAGTGCACAACTATTTTTCCTCCAAAAAACAAAAATTTAACGCCTTTTGTATTAACTTGTTTTATGACACACAAGCCATATTAAAGATTTAAGTGAGTGCTGTTAAATCACAAATCTAATATCCAGACAGCTTTGAAACAATTAAAACCTAAACCAAATAAATTACCAGTAGCTAAATAGGACATATAAGCAAAGCAGTTATTAAAAAATAAAATGGACTGTATATAATTAACATGACGTTGCTAACATCATGTCTTAACATAACTAGAGCAGGGTGAATAGTCAGAAAAATTATGCAGGAATATTTTTGCTAATTTGAATTGGTTTTTGAATCAGCCATGCTCATACCCATTTTTCACTTGCTTTAAATATTCATGCCAAATTTTTTTTTACATGAAGTTTTGGAGAATGACTGTTCTTCATGCAAATATGCATTTTCATATGCTGGAACATGCAAAGGCAAGTATCTGCTATTTGCATCAGAAGTGCTGACCTGCTGCCTATAAAGTGTCAGGCTTACAATCAAGGAGCAGAAACAACATCATGTGAACAAAGTGACCAGTCATACACCACAAATAACAAATAGTAAACAGCCTAGGCAAATAGCTTGTGAACCATCTGTAGGCACACAGATCATCACTGTGACATTCACACAATATAATATTTTTATTTGTTTCCTAAAGACAGCATCTCTATATTTAAGTCAGTGATGGACTCAGGCAGCAACAAATCTTTTGAAAGAAAGTATGTCACAATGAACACATATTTCACCAAGATCTGACTGCTTATCTCATCAGTTAAACAGAACTTCTAAAGCTAACTAGAACAGCACAATCTGACAACTTCCAAATGTTTGCTGAACATTTACGAAAAACAAATTCATAAAAAAGTGTTTGTTTTGTTTTTTGTTTTGTTTTTTTACTACAAAAGATTTAAGTGTCTCTGTAAAGTTTTCCAGATTTAACTGTAACATTAACTTAATCTTTGGGGCCAATCTCCCAGCAGATTTATCTTTTTGGAGGTAGTATGAGATCAATACACACACACTTAGATATGAGAATAAGACTCATAACATATCAATAGACAGAATACTGAAGCAAAGTATAAAGTCCAGAAGTTGACTAATACTTGGCAAGACCAAGAAAATGCAGAAAGACAGAATCTCTTACTAGTAGTTGCAGCCAGAGAATTGTCAAGTGCTTGGCTCCCCATAATTCAGGAAGTCATGATTTGTGTAACAGATTACTGTGTTCTCTTAGCATATTTAACCCTTTTGTGCTGGATACTCAGAGAAGAAGCAATACTACAATGTCACTCGAACAATTGTTAAAAGTAATATTTTCTGTGATACTAAAAGGATATAACATCATTGGCTGAGCTAACTACATCTTACACAGACTTTATATATTAATTATAATCAAATTGTATAAAATAATACATATATAATAAATTCAGCATAGCACATTGCTAGCATTGCTAGTTAAATGTGAACAGATGCTAGGGATTACTCATTCACTAAAAACAGTATGCAGATTTGTGGTCTTCAGTGTCCTGATCTTATATTGCCAAGGGTTGGATACAAAGCAGAAGTATAATTGTAAGTACAATGTAAGTACATAAGTAGAATTCCAGGAGCCATCTCTAGAAAACATTGTATTGATCTCTGCACTTAAAAGTCTTTTGTTAATAAATTCCCTTGTTTATTTCCTGATTGCTATCTTTTGATCTATACTGTATAAAAACCACAGGTTATATTCTGTTTATAAATGCATGACGCAATACGTCCCCAAATTTGAAATGAACACAGCATTGTATGAAAACAGTGGGATTTTTTTTTTTTTTTATCCAGACAGGATGTTTTTTTCTATAGAAGTTTACTACACCCAAAAAGCTTCCAAACAGAGTCCTTTCAAAGAATGCCCCTTTATTATCAGCTTGCTACATGTACAGAGTTCATTTCAATTGACAGATACCCCTTGCTTCATAAAAACGACTGCTTTCTACAGCTTTATTTACTTATCCCCATATAATTTATTAAGTCAGAATTTGTGGATATCTGCTACTTATCAATCTTATACCATATTGCACATGGACTGGCTACTCCATTAATTGAATGAAGAGGTTATTTTTAATTAGAGTATCCTATATTTAAAAGAAAAGGAATCTGCTGTATTGTACTCCAGTCATTGTACATCTATTGTTATCTAGCAGCTCTGTGTTCCTGGGGAACCAGGGCACAGTACTGAGCCTGCCTGACTCACGAAAGACTTTCCCCACCTCCAGCCTCTGCTTGACCCAAAACCAATCAGAAAAAAAAGACTTAAAAGGCAATGAAAAGGCAATGGGAGACACACCTAAACCCCTGGGATAAGGGTGACAGGATTAAGGAAACTCCCCTAGACTCATTTACATCCAAGATGGGACAAAGAGGCATCTCCATTAGCGTACAGAATGGAGAACAGAGATTCCAAGGCAAGAACCGCACGGAACTCTGGGACCAGAAATGCAGAAAAGCACTGCATGATGGGGGAATCTCTGCTCCAGATGTTAATGAACCCACGCCTGCACACAACCAGTCTGATAACTACTAATTCTAGTAATAAATCCTTTTTTGGTATCCAAAATACTGAAGCTCCCTAATTGCATTGTAAGCTCCCTCCAAGGAACACCGCCCATAGTCAGGAATGATCAGCTCCCATTGTCTAGCGTGAACAAAACAACTTTGGTAAATTCCCTTGAGCCATCAGTTTATATATAAATGCATCTAGTGTTCTCCCTTGAACCACTGTTTCTCTACAAAAACCCTACCCATGCTCAAGTAAGGGTTCTGATACCTGGATCCAAAATCTGCATCAGTTGCACTGGGACTTCATCTTCTCCTGACTGATCGTCCTGGGGGCTCTGCCTGTCTCCAGTACTCCAGATCCTTAGCTACCACCACCACCACCCTGGATCCCTGATTGATTCAAGTTTCACGGAGTGTTAAGAATCCATCTCTCTCTCTCTCTGTCTTTCTCTCGCTTTCTAGCTACAGCCTTCTGACCCTGACTTCTGTGATCAGTTACAGTTTTCTAAACCTGACTTTTATAATCAGATTTAAGTTAGATTTAATATTATAACTGTTGTGTTTGTTTGGCTCCCCTATGATTATTACCTGGCAATAAATAACTTTAATGATTAAGCTGGTTGCTTCTGTCTCTCTCTCCTCCTTATGGGTGTTTTTTTGGTTTCCTCATTCGCTCTGCAGCAACACTCCTTGTACCTAAGCTAAAAGATCCCTGCAGCACCCAAAAATCCTGCAGGATTTGCTCATCCAGTGAGTTACTAGCAGAACAACTGTAATGTGAAAGTGGGGATAGGGACTTACTGAACCTGGGACATATGAGGGTGGCAGCTTGGAAATGCTGCTCGACCCAGCCTGCTGAGTCCAGGGACATATGAGGCTGGCAGATTGAAAGTGCTGCTTGACCCAGCCTGCTGAGACATACTCTATTCTGGTGCAGTGCCCATGGCATATGAGGGTGACATCTTGGAGGTGTTGTTCAACCCAGCCTGCTGAGACCAAGGGCCTATGAGAGTGACGGCTTGGAAATGCTGCTCGACCCAGTCTGCTGAGTCCAAGGACATATAAGGGGTCAACTTGGGAGTGCTGATTAACTCGGTCCTCTCAGACACACTCTGTTAATGTGTGTGGGGGTGTGCTCCTCTGATTCTGGGGCTGGAGGAACCCAGCTCTGGGGAACCTAGGTCCTGCAGGACAACTCCATTGGGAAGAAACTTGCAACAGGGAGAAGTAGAGCTCCATATGACACAAGTGACACAAGCAGTACACTGATAGAAGTACAGACACCCACGCCCCCCGAAGAGTAACTCTAATAAATGAGCATACCCCAAAGTAACAGGCAAAGCTCGTAACATTATTGTAATGGACTTTACCTTTGAGAAACTCTGTAATAACACACACCAGGTAGTACAACTGGCTACATCTAGGTTTGATGCATGATCTGTAAGGAAATTGCAAGAAATGGTCTGCCTGTTGGAAATTCCTGGGTTGTCTCTCTGTTAGCTGACACCAATACTTCCAACCACAAAATCACAAAAATCATGAGTCAGACTACTGTTAGGCCTAACTGGAAATGTATCACAAAGCCAGTTATGCCAACCTGAATAAAGTCAGGCTAACAGAGGCTTCTGGGTAATTCATAAGTGGAAAACGCCCGGGAGTTGCCAGTCTCTCACAGAGTTAGGCACCATAAGATAAAAGGAACGGCATTCCTGGCATGATACCCGATGTACTGTGTTAGGAACAATGGCAAAACTCCCTGTTTCTGTTCTCTGTTTCTTTCCGCTTACTTACCTGCAATTGTTCATTCTTGTTTGTAGTAACTGTTTAGGCAGTATTATTTATCTTAATCAATTAGTTTTAAACATAATAAAGGTTTGGGTTTTAGTAATTAGTAAAAGGGGATTGGACTGCTAAATGAATAATTTGTGATGCGATGGAACTGTCTATAAAAATTATATGCTAGTTGTAAAGAAGCAAGCTGGTTCCTTTTGGAAGACGAGCTTGCTCTTTGTTGTCGTGTGCACTCTTCAATAAAGAGCTTTTGTTCAGACTTTGCTGGTGTTGCCTGTCACTCTCGCGGTCAGACAACGAACCTTGCCATTATTGGGGCACCGGGGTCCCCAACACTACCAAAAAATTATGATTTTGGCCAAAATATTTTGAGATATAAAAAAGATTATTTTTGTCTGCCTCTGATTTTTTAAACCCCAGACCATGCCCTATGGATATCTGACAATTACAGTGCAACCAACTATCAAATATATAGCAAATAAGGTAATTTTGGCCTCTATTGAAGTAACACTTGCTACAGGACCCATCTGAGACTAGAGCCTCATTGCACTAGGCATTATACAAACACATAGTTAGTGATAGTCCCCGCTGTGAAGAATTTACAATACAGTGAAAAGCATGTTGGTAAATTTGTGACATGGGAGCTGGAACTTGGACTCATCTCCTGTAGGGGCTATCAAACTTCCATCAGATGGGAACAACTGTTAATTCTTGCTGAGTTGTACATGATCTGCATTGGTGACCTACAGCAACCTTTTGCTTTAAGAATTCAAGGCCTATATGTGACCTAAGCAACATTTAAACAGGGATTTTAGAAGATAAGAAAGTGTTGCATCTACTGAATAGATAACTGAAGTGCCTTTTTAAGTCCTTCCTGGTCCATTACCATAGTTTTAGCATCTTGCTTTCCTTAAGAAAAAAGAAACCTCAGCTCAAGATCCTTCAGAGATCATCACTATCTCAAGTTTCATGACCACCTTTGTAGATTAAAGGGAGAAATTCCATTCTCTTCACTCAAATGCAGTTTCCACCATCCTTTTATCAGAGATTCTGAAATATATCATTACATTAAGAAATGCACCCTGCCATTAAAAACGGAATTATGGATCTGAAAAGAAAGACCAGCATGTACTTCTACACTACACTCAGATGACAAGGCCAGTTTGTTATCAAAAGGATAACTTAGTTGCACTGTATGGAGATTTTTAATAGGAAAAAAATAGCAAGGGGAACATACTATAGGTATCAAAGAGTTTCTCACATATGTTGCTTTTTTTATCCAAAAAGTAGCATATGTGAGGAGGATACTTGAAAAGTGATTTCTGTAGTTCTCATCTGCCTAATTTTTAATTAAACTAATATCAGATTTCCTATATCACAACCTCTGCAACCAAGTGCTATTGCTTCAGTAAGTGTTGTTATCAAGCTAGATGGCTGCATAGCACTTTCTGAAATTATGATTTTGGCCAAAATATTTTTAGATATAAAAAAGATTATTTTTGTCTGCCTCTGATTTTTTAAACCCCAGACCATGCCCTATGGATATCTGACAATTACAGTGCAACCAACTCTCATAAATGTATAGCAAATAAGGACATTTTAAGGTGCCTCATTGTAAGTTCTCAAAACCTGAGGCACTCTAAATCACAACACACTTTTATAAAACTTAGACATAATTTATGGGATGATCTCTGCAGTTTTATATATCTAGTCATTGAGAAGGACTTTTAGTGTACAGCTGAGATAAAGTCTGGATACGATCTTACAACACAATTAAAAAGCATGGTGTAAAAAAACCCAAAAAAACATGGCCTCAGTAAAAGACAGTAGAAAGACAGTAGCAAAACTCTCATTGACTTCAGAGGGGATAGATGTTCACCCACTGTGGGGAGAACAGAGAAGATGAGCTCTGTTTTTCACTATGAGAATCAACAACATGCAGAAAGCTAGTCTCAAAGAGAAAAAAACAAATCAAGAAAAACAGAAAAAGCGCCAGACTGAAAGGAAACAAAAGAAAGCGGGAGAAAAAGGTAGAGTCTGAAATATAAATAATATAAACTAAATAAATATGTAACTATGCTATACATATTCAGAAAGATAAATAGACATACATTCATAAATAAACCATTTGAATGTGTGGTAGAATGTTAGACACATTGTTAGACTACATAAGTGTTTAACCCTTCAAGTATTACTCTCATTCATCTTCCCTCCATTACAGTCTCTTGTTGCATCTTTTCTTAAAGGAGATTGTGAACTTTTTTGGAAGGGGCTTACTTATGTTTCACCAAAAAAATCTCTATTCAGCCCGAATGAATGTTGGTGAAAAAATTTCATTTTGGTCAAAATTCATCAGTTTTTCATTGAAAAATAGAAACCAGGGAGGGTTGTTTGTTTCATAAACTTCTATGGGAGTTGGTGATCAGAAAATATTTTTGTTAAATATTTTTGCTTTCTGGGTTTTCAAAAACTGAACATTTTTACTAAAATCTAAACATCTAGACTCCAATTTTTTAAAACCAGCTATTTGGTTTAGATTGTTTTATTGAAAAACTGAAAAGGTGTTCATGAAAAATAAAACAAAATAAAATAAAATAATCTGTGAATTTTTTCAACCAGATCTAGTATTATGTATAGTATTCAGTATTATGTATAGTGCATAAAATATTGGGGCCATGATCCTTACTGGGCTTTCCCACAACAACAACAACAGCAGGGAATATAAATGGGGTGAAAATAGTCCATTTACCAAAGTGGCAGATGGATACTAACATTATAGAATCAAGAGGGCACATTATCACTTTAATTACATGTAGTTGCTGGATGCTCAACAGCAAATTCTTGTGACCTATTCTGAAATGAATGACAATGCTTCTTACTTAAGAACCTACAATGAGATTCCTTTAGGCCCATGTTTTGAAAGGTGAACATTTATGGTGCATATATTATTTGTGCATTCATACCGGGCAATAACAAGCCTAATTCATCTGCATGTGAAATTACTTGATTTTATATGCAAAAAATATGCTAACTGCTAACATTCACAAATTTGGGCTGCAGAGATTGCTATTAAGAACAGGAAGGACAGACTTTGCTGACTCTTTTAACACTCAACTATAGCATGCTTTTTACTGCTGCTGTTAATAAGCTAGGAGAATTCTGAGAGATTTGGGTGAATAAGTTCATGAAAAGATTCTGGAGGCATAAACAAGGTGCCTGCCTTTGAAAATCTGGCACATAAAGCCTTAAATAATATTGAGTGTTGTGTGTTCAAGAGGAAGAAAAGATGATTTTTCAAACAAAATCAGTCAGTCAGTCAGTCAATACACATGAGCCGAACAATACATTAAATGTTTAAAAAGACCCAAAGGCATGTACAACAAACTGTAGCAGCAGCTGGCACAGTGTTAAGAATAATGCCAAACCACTGCATAACAAGTGGCTGGTTTCTGTGAGCAAAAATCCAGGCCAGTTCAGTTCCACTAATGTTTTTCTCCATTATCTGAAAGCTGACATCTTTTCAGTAATTACTGCAGATGATACCACCTCTGCTGTAATTAAAGAACAATTATTTAGAGTGAAGTGAGCCAATATCATCCTATTCTCTGTTTAGGCCAAAGCCAAAAAAAAAAGGGCTTGTCAAAGAAAATAGATGTTTTGCATCAGGGAGCAAAGGAAAGGGTGATATAAGGAGTCAAGTAATTTGATGGGCAACACAGCAGTGGAATTAATTCAATATGTTCAATATGGTCAGTTCCGTGTGCAATAATATTGGACAGATGGATATGTTAGCTATGTACTTTCGCTGCCTTTGCATTAGTGATTCAGTACTTACAAAGCAAACCTCCAATAGCTCCTGGCTCACTGCCCAGTGAGAGAGAGACTGGAAGCAAAATACATTAAATGCTCCTACAAATCTACATACTCTGCAACACTTCTGAAATAAGTCTCTTTCAAAATGACCCTTTGGACAGCAACCAAAAAAAAATCATCATCATCATAACACGAGCCTATAAACTTTTTGGTTTAACGGTTAAATAATAATGAGTGGGAACTGAAAGACGCATTCACTTTGAATGAATACTAATGAGGGAGTGTTTGATGCATTTTTTTGTTTTTAGCTGGTAACTAGGTATCCGGATTAATTATGTACCTTACTTAAAGACAAATATTTCAACAGAAGAATGGGATAAATGAATGTATTCTTAAACCCAGCAAGATAAAAGGTCACTGTTGACCAAAACCATAAATTTCTTAATGCACCAGATTTCTGTGATTATATGGCAAAGGTTGTATTTAGCCAGTTAGAAATAACAAACAAATTGGCTCTCCAGTAGCTGAAGGAGAGAATTTCTCAAAGCATGAAGGGACTTAGTTAGGCAGGTACAGCGTTGCTCGCTTATATTTTCACGAGTATGCCTGAGACTCCCCTGACATCAATTCACAGACTGATTGGGTCTGAATTCACTCATCTATGCTGAGAAATAGCAATATGTCATCATTAACAATAAAACTATTGACAACGGGGATAATGTGATACTGCCTAAAATCATCGGTGCTAATGGCCTGGTTAAAAGCACATCAAAGTCAACAGAAAGACTGATTTCAGTGGGATTTGGACCAGGCCCTGATACTTAGGTCTATAGCCTTATCCATCCATCAATGTATCTAATGTATCCATCCATGTATCTATTGCAGCCATCCGTCCATGTACCTAATGCTTTTAGAGAGAAATCCTGTCCCTCTCAAGTCACTCCAACCAGCAAACAAGAAAGCAAAGGAAAACATATCCCTGAGAAAAAACAATGAAGAGTACTTGTGGCACTTTAGAGACTAACAAATGTATTTGGGCATAAGCTTTCATGGTCTCAAACCCACTTCATCAGATGGATGGAAAATAGAGTAGGCAGGTCTGAATACAGAGTACATGAAAAGATGGGAGCTGCCTTATCAAGTGGGGGTGCAGGAGGGGTCAGTGCTAACAACACAATTCAATTAAGGTGGAAGTGGGCTATTCATAACAGTAGAATACCAAGGGAGGAAAAATCACTTTTGTAGTGGTAATGAGGCCAATGTAATCAGGGTGGTCCATTTCAAACAGTTGACAAGAAGATGTGAGTAACATTAGGGGGAAATTAGTTTTTGTAGTGACTCACTGAATTTTCCACTCCATGCATCTGATGAAGTGGGTTTTAGCCCACAAAAGCTTATGCCCAAATACATTTGTTAGTCTCTAAGGTGCCACAAGTACTCCGCATTGTTTTTGCTGATACAGACTAACATGGCTACTACTCTGAAATATATCCCTGAGAAACACTATTGTTATTCTGTCAAGCAATTTGATTTCAGGGGGTTGGTAAATTTCAGGTTTATTTATACATATTAACCATATACTTTTCTAGTGAATTTGTTTAACAGTGTCCTGGGAAGAAGAAACACTCTGGGAAGAAGATAGGTTAAGCTTTCAAAGAGGTCTCTTGTTTCTGGAAAACCTCTTTGTGATGAGAAAACTCCCTTTTGAATTTACTGGGTTTTCTCAGTTGAAGACTGGGTTTCTGCTTTAGGGTGGAGCATCTGATGAATCATTAGCAGTTCTTTCACTGCCTCAGAGTTGCCGCCCTGTTGTCAATATGATCAGTGATTTTTAGTTACTAGTCAGAGTAAACCTTGAGATGTGTGATTGATAGTTTAAGACGGTTGACTGAAGAAATGACAATCATTTCACTGTATTTCTCATGATAAGACAAAGACCACTGCCCCTGTGGCATTGCTACTTTCATCTTCCCTGACCTCACTTCTCCTCTCCTACACCCTGCAGATCTCAGGAACCATCCTGCTGCTCACCCGCATTAGGGTGGGCCTCTGAAAAAAATATGAGTTTAGCAGTGGGAGGATGAATTGCCTGGTAGATAGACCACTAAGTCAGGCCTCAGTGGACCTGGGTTCTATTTCTAGCTGTGCCACTAGCCTGCTTGGTGATCTCGAGCTAGTTATGTCCCTGCTCTGTGCCTCAGTTTCCCCAGCTGCAAAATGGGGATAATGATACTGATATCCTTTTAAAGCAGTGCTTCTCAAAGTGGTGGTCTGTAGACCAGTGCCTGTCTGTGAGCCATCGGCTGCTGGTCCACGACGAGTTTCCTCATTAGAGCGTCAAATAGGATAATGATATGGCACCGGTCCCTGGCACATTGGAAAAAAAAATTGCCAGTCCCCCACATCAGATAGCTTGAGAAGCACCCATAAGCTCTATGAAAGAAAAGTGCTATATAAGAGCTAGGTATTATTATTAGCTATGAAAGCCTGGAGAAGAGCACAGAAGAGCACCACCACCAGAATCAGTACTGCAGTAATTACTACCCTGTTCAAGGCTTCAGTCTCCAAGGCTGTCAGATTGGCATGTTTAATGACCATAATAAGTGTACTAAATCTAATTTTTAAAAATTGCAACACTCATCCAGGAGCAAAGTTCAGATGCTGTGAAGAACACGACACTGCACCCTGCTGACTTAGCCCTCCCAAAGTGATTCTGGGAGCAGAAATGAAAAGTGAAGACAGTGCCTGAGTCAGAAGAGGTTTATAGTTATGGCTGTAGAGTTATAAATCACTCATGGCTTGACCCCTTACTCATACATGCAGGTGCCTAACCTTAGGGGCGCCAGCTGTTATGACATTCCTGGCTGGGATTTTTGCCCTCAACAAAAAGGTGTAGTACAGATACACAGACTCTTGTCTGCCCACACTGGTACCCACCTGTTAGGATGGCTTAGTGCCCACTCACATTGGATGGGCCATACACAAACACTGGGCCATACACATGAAGAAAATATGAGCTTGAAGCTAAAGCAGCTTACAGAATAGTGTAAATTCCTCCCCATGTGTACACCATAGAGCTCTTTAAATATAATTTACCTGCGGACGCTGTTTTAACTGAATCTTGTAAGAATACATGAATAGCAGACTTGAAGGAGATGTGATGTTTATGAGAACTTCTGGCTGAAGACCAGCCACCACTAAGCTACTGGTGAATGGGTCATGGTATACATTTTCTGATTTATATCAATTTTTTAATCATCAAGCCAAAATATAGGAAAGTCTCACACTACAAAATGCCATCACTCTGCAGATGATATAAGTGTTCTACATAATGTATATCACACCCTAACATTAGGGTTCTCTACATAATACAAGTAAACTGTATACACCTTCAGGAATAGCATTCAACACAGGCTTTTGGAATACCTGATACCTGTGTAATGAGTGATTCATTTTCACTTACCTTAAGAAGCAACTGTATAAGTGAGAGTTGCAACCGTGCTCAGCAGCACCATGTGCAGAGCGTAGGGAGATTGTGAGTAGAACCTTGGAGCAATAATCAAAAGGACTCACAGTATGTCTGGCAAAAAATGCCTCAGGTTTAGTTCTTTTTCTTCTTCTGAAACAAAGTCTTAAAAAGTTTCTTATTCATTTTTTGTTCTGTGCTGAAAGAGGGAATTTCAGTGCCCTAGAATTGTGGTCCCACTGAACACACTATGTGCTGAGAAGACGAGAGCCAGTTACACCTAACAGATGTAAGAGCTACACAGATTATGGTACACTGACAATAGACACTGTTGTCATGCTCAGTGAAAGTTGTGTAGAGGGGTCCCCACTGCACAGTTGTTACCTGAGTGAAGGCCATTGTAAAGGAGGCATGGTCAAATGCAAGGAATCTGCATCCCATTTTCCTCTCTTGTATATGCCTAATAAATGGACCTAGGACAGTGATACTCACACCTCAGTGGTTCAGGAGCCAAATTAGCAATTGACATTTTCCTAACCAGCCACGATAGTGTGAATTCATTGTTTCATTTACTGTAGTACTATACATTCAGTTGCAGTGTTTTAATATCATGTGCTGCAAAGAGCCACAGGCAGCTTGAAAGCCTCAGTCTGAATATCACTGGCCTATGATAAACACAAAGTAAAGCTGCCTTCAACTGATATAAATTACCACTTTCAATATGCATCAGTACTCTCAAGCCAAAAGATAGCCATCCAGCTAAGCAGTATGACAACTGGAACAAACAATTCTTGTGCTGTCATGGAGCAATGTCAACTAATTTGCTTCCAACTGACCTGGGGATCAGTGGCTATAACAGTAATGCAGTGTTTGCAGAACTATGACTATTATTGAAAGATGATAGAGTACTGCTTTCAAGCATTCGTTCACGATTGGATGCGGTATACCTTACCATGGCCACATTGTCCCAGGGTCCACCTAGTTACTCTATCATTCATCTAGTGGGTATTGTTCTCAAATACTTATAATGAAAACATTGAGTTTTCATTGTTTATGCTGCACTGTGCAAGATCATCTTTCCCCAACTTGAGCAATTTATTCCAGCTTTGCTGTTTTTAACAATTGTCAAACACTTATTTAACCTATGGGTTATACCATCAACATTTTAAGATTGGCAACTTATGTAGCAGTATTTCAGAAGGCCTGCTAGTGATTGTGCTGGGACTCCTGCTTCATCCTCATTTTAGGTAGCAGCAGCTAGTCACTGCAACATCCCTTGATCACTTTGCCCACTGAAAGGCCTACTGAGTGTGACTCAGTACTTTACCTGCATTACATTAGATTGCAGGCCAAAAGAACTTGCAAACCATTATGGGTTGATCCAAACCCTGGCCTGGTTACAACCTGAAATCACTTCTGCCGCTCAGTAACTGGCAGAAGCAATCAAGAGACATGTTTTTACTGACATTAGTATCACTTCCCTTTTGCCTTCCTTTGGCCTTGGAGAGCATCTATAATCCACCCACATTATTGCTTCTGCATCTGGGAAATGTACCCTCTTACATGGGAAAGTAAGCTGGAAACTGAGTGCCTCCTTTTGAAGCACAGCTTTTATCTGTGGCCAATTTTCTGTGACATGAGGAAGATCAAGACTACAATCTGGAAACTATGATGTGGCATTTCTGACAGAGAAAGTGAGTTTTCTAATCCATTCCCCTGCAAACCTTAATATGCCTGAAAAATCTATACAAAGGAGAAAAATTGCAAGCCAAAAAAAGAGGAAAGTCTAAAATGCAGCTACCATAGTTTCCTCTGTTCAAAGAATAAAATTTGTTTTCAAACTAAAATCAGAGTTACAGTAATGACAATTCAGACTATGACAGTGTAGGGGTCTGGAAGATGGACTTTGTTATACATTTCTAAAAGAGGAGGGATGGTTATATGGGTTTATATGTGGAAGAAAAAGATTTCTGTGGGTTTTGGCTTCTCATCCACGCTGAGTCTTTTGAGATTAACGTATCTCTTCTAACAGCAAGAAAGAAACAAAAGAAAACCCAACATTTTAAAATATTCCTTTAACTTCAAAATGACAGAGCAGAATTTTTTTAAACTCTGTTAAAATAAATTATTTCTGGCCTGAAACATTTTTTTGGCAAGTTTTAACCCAAGGTGAATTTATCTGCCTGACTTACAATAGAGTCTATAATGGAAATGCTGACAGAGACAGACTTTTAAATATAGTGATGCTAGAGGCACCAGTACAATTCCTTTTTGTCAGTCCTTTTTAATGTGTTACATTTGTTTTTTAGAAGAATCCATTATTTAAGTCGATAGTATTTTTCTGAGCTTATGATAAGAACTTGCACAATTTCATGCTCTTTGTATTTGAACTTGTGTTGGTCTAAAATGCAGCCTAATCTTTTATATTTCCTGGCAGATCATTCCTACCCTTTCCTGAAGGAATTCAGCTTGCATTAATTGTGGTTTCATTATGCATTGTGACCTAATTACTTATGGGCAGGTATGAAAAGTTCTAAGGGTCTTTGCAGTTTGGATTGATAATCCACCATTTGAATGCTTAGGAGAAGGGTTACCAAGAACTTTGAATGATACTTTTAACTGTGGGTTGAAAATTTCATAATAAGTTCTGCCTCAAGATTTCTGGCTGGCTCAGAAAGATGTATTTCTGCACCTTCACTTCTAGTTCCCTCCAGAACTAGGAAATTCAAAGGTGCAAGGGGTGGGGGAGGATTAAAAAATCACCAACCATTCATATTTTTAAAAACTTTTGATTTGAATTTTCAGTGAAGCTTCACATTGTTTTTACTTTTGCTAAGTGGGCTGGCTTAGTTGTAATGAAATATAAAGAAAGGTGAACCCCCAAAATCCTGCAACATTTGGCCCACACAAGAGCAGAATTCACAAATGCAACTTATCCACAGGTTTCATGGTACTCTGTAAAGTCACTAATAACCACATGACTTATTTTTGCAGAATATTATAAATTTATCAGGAATTAGTTACAAAAATGAAATAGTACACTCTCATTTTGGGCAAGAATATAGCAAAAGAGCAGGTTATCGGGCCTATAGTACCCAATTCAGTAAATCACTTAAGAGCATGCTTCAAATTGAGAAATTGCTTACGTGTTTGCTGGAAAAAAGTGGACTATAGGCACATGCTTAAAGTTAGACTTTAAGTTAAGCATTTGCTTAAGTCTTATTAGAATCACAAGGTTGTGCTTTAAAATGTGAAGACATCCAATAAATTGGTAACAGATATGCAAGAGTTTTTTTTTTCAGGAACCCTATCCATCAAATTCTTTTGCATACATTACAATATTTAGTCTAGAAATGGCTCTGAAGTGGAACTGAAGATATGAAAGCCCTTAAATCTGGTTAGGTTCAGAGGTGGAGCTGGATCTAAACTTTGCTATGTTTTGCTGTTTTTGCACCTTTTTCAGGACTTCTGTCACAAATGACAATGTCAACTAAAGCATGTTGGAATCCTATGGTGCAGATTGTGGGCTCTTGCTAGATACAACAATAAATGACGCATTTTGTATAGAATGAAACAATCTTTTATGGTCCTTCATGATCTCATGGAACAACTTTCCCCAATTTCTACATGAGTGAATTTGGATCTACAAATGTGAGTGAATTTGAAGGTACTGACTCTCACTTACAGAATTCCCTTCTAGAAGAAAGGAAGAAAAATCCCCAACAATGTAGTCTCATAGAGCTGAGATGACTGAGAGCCAGGATGCTCTTGTGGTTAAAGTACTGGACTAGGACTCAGGTGATCTAGGTTTGGTGTAGGTTTCCTCACAACTTGGACAAATAACAATCTCTCTCTCCTCAGCTCCCCATCTGAAAAAAAAAATAAGAATTGATAGTACTTCTTTTCAGTCTTCCTGGTCTATTTATGCTGTATACTCTTCAGGGAAGGAACAGTCCCTTACTATGTGTTTGCATTGTGCCTAGCACAATGGGACTTTAATCTCAGCTGAGGCCACTAATTGCTAGTGTAATAGAAAAACCAAGGCCTTCCTATCATCAAAGGTATTCCGGCATCCTTTACTTATGTCATTTCCAAATAACTAACTGTTGATTGTGCATTTGTTATGTTATATTTTAAACCAAGTTTATAGATGCAGTTCGAGAGGTTTTTGTCAGGAAGCTGACTTTTGTTGTATGCAGAGTTGCACCTGAAAAAATTCTGTCATGCTGCTTGCCCAGAGTTCTGTGATAAAACAAACTCATATTTCTTTTCTTCGAGGTCACTTAAAGCACAGATATCACCCATATCAGATCCATATATCCGTCACACAGGTGATATCTATGATGCTTACGACAATAAATGACCTAGAAGAAACATTATTGTGTTGGATATGCAACATGGGCTATACCTGTGATTATTTTTTTCTTCTACTATGAATAATGTATCTTTCCCTTTCTCCTCCTAACTGAAAACATATTTTTCTTATTTTCTGTTCCTCTCCATTTCATTCACTCATTCTTTCTTTAGCCTTTTCTCCTATTCGTATCAATCACATTGTGATTGCACTTCTGGCATTGCAAAGAAATCAGGGAATACACAGAAAGCTAGATGCCTCACTGTCTCTAAGGTGCCAAAGGTACTCCTCGTTCTTTTCACAATAGGACGTTCACCATGCGACTTGGGAAAGGAGCACTTCCACCCTTAAGAATTTTTAACATCAAGGACAAATCTTTTTTGCATGGTAGATGTATTTGGGCCTTCGTGGTACCATTGCCTGTGTAGGTCCATCTACAGCAAGGATCTCTGCAGAGCAGTCTGGCAAATCCAGCCATCTGTTTGGAGAACCGTTTTGCTACTCTGTGCTAAGTTAACTGATGAGGAGGAAACTGAGAAATGTTTAACAGCAATTAATCACTAAGTTTTAGCTCTCCTTTTATTAGGTAAAATTATATTGTAAGCTAAAATTACATTCATACGTGGTTGGACTTTGATCTGGACCTTGCTCTGCCCAGGAAAACACAGGAAGCTTATTCATAGGCCTGCATTTAAGAGACAAGAGATGGGGGAATCACTAGCATATTATATCTGATGCTTCAGCATGGTGGCATCTCTCCCAGAAATATCAACTACTAGAAGCAAGAAACTGATATATATAATGTGAAAAGTTAGTTCTCCTTTGTGTTTCTTATGTGAGTTCATACAAGACTACAGCCTAAAAGATGTATCAATTCCAAGGCCAGAAGGGACCATTGTGATCATTTAACCTGATCTTCTGTATAACACCAGTCATAGATCTTCCCCAAAATAATTCCTAGAGCAGATCTTTCAGAAAAACATCCAATCTTAATTTTAGAATTGTCACTGATGGAGAATCCACCACAACTCATGGTCAATTGGTCCAATGGCAAATTACTCTCACTGCTAAAAATGTATGCTTTTTTCCAGTCTGAATTTTCCAAGCTTCAGCTTCCAGCCATTGGACTGTATCTACCTTTTTCTGCTATACTGAAGATCCCATTATTAAGTATTGTTCCCCATGTAGGTACTTATAGATTGCAATCAAGTCATCCCTTAATCTTCTCATTGTTAAGATAACTAGATTGAGCTCTTTGCATCTATTACTATAAAGTATATTTTCCAATCCTTCAATCATTCTTGTAGCTCTTTTCTGAACCCTCTCCAATTTATCAACATCTTACTTGCAGGGCCGCTTTGTCTTTTTTGCTGCCCCAAGCAAAAAAAAAAGCAAAAAAAAAGGGGAAGGGACCACCGGAGCAGCAAAGCAGGGAAAAAAAAAAAAAACCAGCGCGGCTGGAGCAGCAAAGCGTGGGGGGGTGTGGCGGGCAAAACAAAACAAAACAAAAAACCATACAGGGCGGCCAGAGCCAGGGGACTCCCTGTGCTGCAGAGTGCGTGCCTGGTCTAATGGAGGGGAGGGGGAAGGAGCGGGGGGAAAGAGAGAAGGAGGGCGGCCAGCGCTTCAGCGGGGTGCTCGCCATGCAGCCACGACCACTGTGCCACCTGCCTGGAGGGCTCCGCTCCAGTCGGTGGGGAGGGAAGGACACGGGCTGCCCTGCCGAGTTTGCTGCAGGGTGCTCTCCTCTTCTGCGCTGCCGCCCCCTACAGGGCGGCCGGATCAGCAAACAAAAAAAAAAAAGTGGCCATGCTGCCCTAGGTACAAGCTTGCTCACCTGGTGCCTGGAGCCGACCCTGCCTACTTGAATTGCAGACACCAGAATTGGACACAGTATTCCAGCAGCAGGCACACCAATGCCAAATACAGAGGGAAAATAACTTCTCTACTCCTACTCAAGATTCCCGTTTATGCATCCTATAATTACATTAGTTCTTTTGGCCACACTGTTGTCTTGGGAGCTCAAGTTCAGCTGATTATCCTTCACCACCCCCAAATCTTTTTCTGAGTTACTGCTTCCCAGGATACAGTCCCCGCATCCTATTAGTATGGTTACATTCTTCATTCCTAGATGTACACATTAACAATTAGATGTACTGTCCCTTATGCCCAGTTTACCATGCAACCCAGATTGCTCTGTGTCAGTAACCTGTCCTCTTGAGTATTTACCACCCTCCCAGTTTGTGTCACCTGCAAACTTTAGCAGCAATGATTTTATGTTTTTCTTCCAGGTCATTAATAAAAATGTTAAATAACATAGGGCCAAGAACCAATCCCTGACTGACCTCACTAGAAATACACCCATTCAATGATGATTCCCTATCTATAATTATATTTTGAGACCTATTAGTTAGCCAGACTTTAATCAATTTAACAGGTCATGTTAATTTTATGTCTTTCGAATTTTTTAATCAAAATGTCTTGTGATGCCAAGTCAAATGCTTTACAATAGTCTAAGTGTATTATATCAACACTATTACCAACCAAACTTGTAAATTCTTCCTCTCAAATACATAGCGGTGGGAGAATTTGCATTCTTTTCCAAATACCATCTAATTCTGAATACAAATCAGCAAAACCTCAGGAGACTGGTATTTTTCCCAGCTGAACAGTCTTGTGATATTTCCAACAAGGAAACACTTACAAATGAAAAACCATTTGCTGAAGATTGATGTTATATGTTACTTTTAACAGCAGGATCCACATTTGTGCAAATGACTATGCAAGACCAAAGTCAGTATTCCCCTAGACTTGTGTGCCATTCTTGGATAATGCATAAGGAATCATATACGATAAGCACTTTAAATCAATTATTTAATATATAATAAATAATAATACAAAGTAGTTCTGCCCTGTGAAAAATAATTGAAATCCCTCAGAATCCTTCCTGGAAGCAGTTTATTGCAGTCATTGGGAAGCAAGATAAATTCATGTAAAAAGACTTTTAGACACACAAAAGATCTGTGACAAACTCCAAGACACTTGTTCATACTCTGATTTCTGAATTGGGTTCTTATGACAGTAATTTCCCCATTGATTCCATGAACAGAAAGGAGAGCAAACAAGCAGCTCCTTGTGACTGAATCTCAATGGCTGGATTGCAGCATTCAGTAGCATCACACTAAAAGTTACTTCTCTGGAGCTCTGCAGGGTATAGTTTGTAGAAAAGGAGGTGGAGAAGCAGCCACTTTCAGGTGTATGCTTCTGGGCTGAGTTGACCATTTTCTGATCTAAAGTCTAGTCAGGTGGGGTTTTGTTAAGTGATTCATAAACCAGTGTTTGTGGTATTACATTTCAATGAAAGACATAGAATAATAACCCCAAAAATTCAAAGTTCTAATATATAAAGAAAAAAAAATCAAGCTGGGCCTCCTTAGTTCTTGCTTATGAAGCCCGTCCCCATTGGGAATTACGCAGCAGTATAAAAACTGCACACAACTAAATGAAAAATTAAATGCAAACAAGACCACATCACCCTAAAAGCCAATTGGGTTAACACTGCTCAAGTCAGAATTAACACCCAGGGGACCCCTCCATAACTATTACTGTACAGCTCTTGGATGAGTCAGCCAATGAGTGGGAAGAGGGAGGGGAGGGAAAGCAGACCCCTGTGTAGAGAAACTAGATGACTGCAGATCTCAGGATAACCAGTAGTTTAGAAGATTGGATCCCCTTCTCATTCTGAGAGACACAAACCCAGTCTCTCCAGTAGCCCAATAAACAGGAAATTCATTGACTATTTATTGTATTGGCATTGGAAAAGGTTCAGAGAAGGGCAACTAAAATGGTTAGGGGTTTGGAATGGGTCCCATATGAGGAGAGATTAAAGAGGCTAGGACTTTTCAGCTTGGAGAAGAAGAGACTAAGGGGGGATATGATAGAGGTATACAGAATCATGAGTGGGGTGGAGAAAGTGAATAAGGACAAGTTATTTACTTGTTCCCATAACAACTAGGGGCCACCAAATTAAATTGATGGGCAGCAGGTTTAAAACAAATAAAAGGAAGTTCTTCATTACACAGTGCACAGTCAATCTGCGAAACTCCTTGCCTGAGGAGGTTGTGAAGGCTAGGACTATAACAGAGTTTAAAAGAGAACTAGGTAAATTCATGGAGGTTAAGTTCATTAATGGCTATTAGCCAGGATGGGTAAGGAATGGCTAGCCTCTGTTTGCCAGAAGGTGGAGATGGATGGCAAGACAGAGATCACTTGACCATTATCTGATAGGTTCGGTCCCCATGGGACACCTGGCATTGGCCACTGTCAGCAGACAGGATACTGGGCTGGACAGATCTTTGGTCTGACCTAGTATGGCCATTATTATGTTCTTATGTACAGTCCTCAGAAGCCTGGAAGGCTTAGCGGTTAGCATCCCATTGTGGGATAGTGAGAGGAGCACCTGAGCCTGCTCATTCCACCAGACTCCAACCTAGGGCAGTAGGACAGCCAGCAGCTTTACAACCCCTTTATTACTTAGGTGCTGACCTACAGTATGTTTGAATATTGCACATTGTATTTAGATATAGAAGAATTCATTTAAAGACAAATTCATAGAAAAGCAAGATATCCTATAGGGATTGATGGCTGGCTGGAAGAAAAGCATCTTGGGCCATTAAGCCCAGTTGGGTATTAATATCCAGGAAATGCCCTACCTGAAGCATGGATATTATTGTTATTTTAAGATGGAAAGGAAATGGAGATGAAAAAATAATACTAGTCAAATGTTTTTATGAATGATGCTAAGCACATGGCAATTATAAAGAATTAAAGTGCAATTGTGGTCAAGACAAGTGACTATGTAAAAATTATGCTACCTTACTGAATATATTTTCTCTGACATGCCTGAGTCACATCTGCTTACTTCGGTAACAAAGTAAGTTTCAATATCATTAGCCAAATTAAAGCCCATAGGGCTGCAGACGAATGAGCCAGATTCAGTTCAGCTTCATTACATCACAGAATCTTTTTTATTGCACACCATGATATAAGAGGGAGAAAGAACATAGTTTGACTTTCATATCCTAGGCTGGAGTTGCACTGCTGCATCTCGAGTTGCAAAGAAAGCCTTCCAAACATGACCTGATGCAGGCCTGTCTTCATGAGTCTGCAGTGAGGCAAACTATCGAAATAGCTTTGAGATGCATGCGCTGTCTTCATCCATCTCAATGACATGTTAACTCTGACTTCTAATGATTACAATTTAAGTGTCACTCGCTACTTCACTGGCAATCATTTCAGCAGAAATATCAACTAATTGTAAGCAGGTTTTGTGACTGAGGAAAAATATGCCAGTATTCAACAATCTGACAATTACCTTGATACCTTACCCTTTTACTAAATAATAATTTCTGATGTAATGTATATTTTCATTCTACCTCTCTTGAGTTTACAATCTAATTATGTTTTGCCACAGAATTGTTGCAGTAGAATAAGGAAGAGCAAAGCTTTTTCTTACCTACTGAGAAGCGTTTATTATTCAGACAATGATGTTTATAATATTCCAGTAGCTTTATTATTCTGCTATAACAACTACCATGCCCCAGCCATAAATATATTTTACAAGAAGCTTCATAGCAGTTCCAAGCATTAAATATATATTTTAAATCGCTGTTTTTCCAGTTGTACAGCTCCTCTAATTATTAAATATTAAAACAGTACTTTGCTAGCTACTGTGCCAGTCAGGTCAGTCCAACGAATTAAGTAAACTGCACGGAAATGTATTTTACTTGCTTTTTCTGGTAGGGCAGCAAGAATTTGAGATGGGACTCTTGAAGTAAAAAGAGGGTCAAAGGGGTCAGGAAGATTTTACACTTTGTTTATTGTATAATTTTTACTGATACATAATGTACATTCAGCCAGACCTTTCTGGATGCATTTTAATCTAAATAAAAGAAAGATGGAAAGAAAGATAAAGAAAGTAAATAGCTGATATAGCCCAGAACTGTATAGCCCAAATCATCACTCCGCAACGCAAATGAGCATGGCTATGTATTTAAATGATGGATTTGGATATCCCACTTATGCATAGCATATTTGGAAATTCAAAAGTGTGTCAAATTTCAACCAGAAAGCTCTTTTAAACAAAATCAATAACCCTTTGAAATTTGACTTTTTATGCCGCATCACCACCATGATGCTCTGCATGGATCAGATACAGTAAGAAATCAGAAAACAGGGGCCAGATTGCAAAATTCTTCAACATTTTGGAAGCTATTTCTAACTCCCTTTGCTTAGTTCCAAAACCAGATGGTCATAACTTTGTTACCATTATTCTCAGTTACACAGTCATATTGTTGAAAGTTAAAACTCAAACAGCCTCCTTGTATGATAATTCATACATCTGGAGATTTTATATATATAGAAAAAACAGACCTTAAACCACTTCAAAGTGATTTTTTTAAACATGGCATGTTTTCCTAGATATTTCAACTTCCTTTCTATCCTTACATTGCCTGAATGTTCCCACTGTGTATGTACAAGCAACAACAGATAAAAACATAAGTGGTGCAATTGAACGGTTAAGTTGTAATTCGTTTCTGCTATTATTAATACACTATTTGGCTCCTCTGTGATGAGCTGCAAATCCACAGAATGCCCTCACTGAAATTCAGGCCTATATTCAATTCTCTAATAAGCATTACTCTACATGTTTACATGTTTAATTTCTTCTTTTCATCATCTTCAAATCTGGGCTCCTGCTGTGTTTGAAAGAAAGTCACAGTTATGGGGTCCTCTACAACTTTCAATCCAGGCACAAAATACTATGATTTCTTATAGAATCACTCTTGATTCTTTCTATTTGTCTAGACATTAACTTTAAAAAAAGTGAACTGACACAAGGGAAGCCTCAGACGGGAAATTGTTCTTCTTTATGTCATGTCCTGTCTCAGATTTATTTAAAAAATAGTCGTGCGGAGCTGGTATCTATCGTATATACTTCACCTTACTCCATATGTACTCCTGTTGGCTGAAATGCTCCTATTCATTGAGGAAGGGTACAGTTCAATAGAAGTAAGGTTGGGAGAAGCCAGCCCTCAGTTTGCATTGTTTGCTTCCAATGAAACAAGGTTATTTTTATTATTTTTTAATGGGGATGTTAGGTAGAACTGGTGAAAAATGGGAATTTTTGTCTCATAGGAAATTCCAATAGGAAATTTCTCCTTGACTTGGGCACCCTAGCCAGACTATTTTTCCCATGCTGTATAGTGACCATGCAACTCCTATGATGCACCACAATCATTTAATGTAGTTTAGCAAGGGAGCCAGATGGATTGAGGATTCCTCTCGCCTGTAGCCTGTCCACCACCCTTTGCCTGGGTTTCTGAGCTCCTTTTTACCTGCTCCTCCAGTCAAAGCATGCTTCACAGGCCTGGAGCGGTGGGATTACCTGGGCCTTTTAACCCCTTCACACCCAGCGTGGGGTTTGTATACCCCATCACAGTGTCCGTAGGCTCACTCTGGAGGTTCAAATCATCCATCTAGCACCCTGGCCAGAGAGCTTTGACTGCACTGTCCCCTGTCCAGCACAGTGCTGACTCCTCAGACTCCTCCCATAGCCATAACACATCCTCTCCCAGAACTCCACCCACAGGTGTGAGCTTTCAGATTTACCTTCTCAAGGATCACATGGTCGATGTAACACATAATGCACAGAATTCTAACAGCATTGCTCTTCACTTTAGAGATAAAGGACAGAGAGTACAGACCATGTAGGAAACTAAAAACACCCTATGCACAATGCCATTCACAGCTCATCCTTTCCTTGGGGTAACATTTGACTTCAGGTAGGCAACTTTATCTCCTACCTCATCAGGATCATGCAGCAGCTTCTTTCTGCTTGAGCTGGTGAAAATGACTGAAGACCCCAAATAGATTAGATTCTACCCTTTCTATAACCTTCCAGTATCTGTCAGATGATTCCAGACTCCTACTAGTTGACTTCATTACTAGGAGACCTCTCCTCTGATAAACCAGTCCTCCTGCGTAGTAGCCATCTTATTGTTTAGAGCTTTTCCATTTCAATGAGCGAGCACTTAAGTCAATTACTCTCTATTGTTATGTCTTTGCCATGAGTTTTTGGAATTCCAGCCCAACCTGGAAGTAACAGGACAACAGGGAAGCTAAAGAACCGCACATCCTAAAGGAAGTATGCAGTCTAATAAAGATACACAGAGTTCATAATCACACTCAGAATTCATAAATTGTACAAATAAATCCCCCAAATTGTTGCAGGCTGCATTTTGGAAAAAGACACAGCTCGACACAGAAGTCCACACTGCAGTTATAACCTCTTGTAGGACACCCTGCAGTGATTCACAAGAACCTGGGTCACTGTGGTGAGATCTGCTTTTGAAAGAAAAAAATACCAAGCACAGATTAAAGAGAGATTATCTATTCTGCTGTCTGGACGCAGAGAACCAGACAGGGATCAATGAGACCCCAGGTTTCCCACTTGCAAACCTGAGGGACAGCACAGTACCAAACTTTGTACCATGTCCAGGCCTAAAGCCAGATTTGCTGAGGTCATTCAGAAGGCTTCACTAATTGCCCAAATAGGAGAGGGATTTCTGAGACAGAGCAATGATGGTAAGATGGCCCTTTTCAAGCAAGTATCAGAGGAGGTAGCTGTGTTAGTCTGTGTCCACAAAAACAATGAGGAGTTCAGTGGTACCTTAAAGACTAACATTTATTTGGGAATAAGCTTTCGTGCGTAAAAAACCCACTTCTTCAGATGCATGGAGAAGTGGGTGTTTTACCCACGAAAGCTTATGCCCAAATAAATCTGTTAGTCTTCAAGGTGCCACCGGACTCCTCATTGCTTTTCAAGCAATGGGTTCTTAAGCAGGGGCTGATCAGGAGTCACAGCTTGTTTCAAAGAAGTGAATGAAGGTAGACATTGGCAATATTCTGTAAAAATAGTGCCAGTTCTGCCTCACAGGACTTCACTAGCCTACCATATGGGCAGATTGCCTGGCCTTCAGTTAAGCTATTTTAAAATGATATTTTAAATGTTGAATGCAGTTTTTATTAAAGTGTATATTACTAAGGTGTAAAAGTAAGTCCTCCTTATGAACAAGAATCTACAGGAGAGATAAAATAACTCTCCTGCAGTCATTGCACAGAACATACAATCCCATACAAATCTATAGATTCACTTCTGTAGTAGAAGTAGTGATTTTTTTAGCTGAATTCTCTCAGTGATTTTATTTGCAGTTTTACACTTTTGAAATGGGAGAAATAAGCTACCAATGTATAATTCTAAACTAGAAAGTTAATAGGCAATGTATGAATACTATAAAGTGTTTTAAAAAGGGAGTCAAAGATCTTAAAAAAAAGGCCTAATCTAATTTGACAGGCAACTGGAAAATGAGAAGAGCATCAGCTGAAGAATAGTTTTAAGAGCTATTTATTATTTAGTCCACTAGGAATCACACTATCTACCGTAGCATATGAAAGATCCAAACTACTTCTTTCCTGAGTAAAAATGTCTTTCTGTGATTGTCTCGCACCTGTGGTGATAATCTGTCAGTTCTAGTTAAGTTCAATATAGAGAGATGTTATAGTGAAGTTGCTTAAAATGCACAGCTACAGGTGCCTAAATCCTGTCCTTGGATGGCAGTTTCCAAGTTTCAGACAGTACAGTACATCTTGCTTATACATGGTAGATCTTAGATCTCATGGACATCAGACATGCATCTGACGAAGTGGGTATTCACCCACGAAAGCTCATGCTCCAAAACGTCTGTTAGTCTATAAGGTGCTACAGGACTCTTTGCTGCTTTTACAGATCCAGACTAACACGGCTACCCCTCTGATACATGTCACATCAAGACTGTGAATTGCTTCCCAGGAACAAGAGGAAGAGAACTATGTGCGCAATAAGTATTATTTTGTGTGTACATTCACATGGAAAGTTGGAGGTTTGGTCTAGAATATTTCCTCTTACTGTACAGATAATTTACACACGTGTGCACTCTGATGGCTGGGGATTTCATCTGAAAAGAAGTCACTAACAATTTGGCTTGGGAAAAATAAAACCAAGATAAACAATAGACTCTAAAATTGGTTTTAAAAAGTTACTACAAACTTTTCATTTGTACACTAAGATTTTTCCTGATGTTTTACATGGTGACATTTAACATACAGTAGCTAACAGGGTCACTTTTCCTAAAATGTAATAAATACCATTGTTTAAAAAATGTAAAGGGGAAACGCAAAGCTAAAATGAAAATTGAGTGAAGCCCATTATGTGCTCATCAGTTTTTGCATCATTCTGTGATAGATTTGATATGGTACTTTAAGCCACTTATGATAATGGTCTTCTCTCGCAAGTATCTTGCAAATCACAATATCAGTTACAGAGGTCTTAGCAATGTTACAGTATTATGGTATCAGTTATAGTCTCAGTGATATCACAGACTACGTTTTGTGCTAGGTATTTAGAAAACAACAAGTGTCAGGATGCGTTAATAAAAAGAAAAATGAACACAAAGGATTCTTAAGGCTGATATCTGTATGGAACCTCTCACACACGAACCATACACAATCTCATTAATGGAGAATTCAGCATCAAACTTCCTGACTATGTACACACCAAGTCTATCCAGTACTTCAGAAAAGTGACTGTCTTACAATATCCAAAAGTTTGTGGGCCAAACAGACCCCTGACTGAACTTCATTCAGTATTGGCTCTCTCAGGCTTGGATCTGCAGATTATTAGATAGTTGATGTGAGGCAATATAGGCCTATCCAAGCTGAGTTTGTGATCTCATTTCTAGCAGACACATGCCCACTTCCCCAAAATCTGCACCAGAACTGGCAATAATTTGGTCTCCTTTTGGTACTTCTACAAAGAACCCAAGCACTGGATAGGCTTGGAAACTTTATTATTACCCTCATACTGCAGAGATAATCCCTTCAAGCAGGCTCTCTGCTGGGGTGAAAACTGCAACATGAATTATATATTTCATATCCATAAAGATATTACCTAAGTCTTCACAGACATCAGTCCCAGCTTCTTACATGAGCATTTACTTAATTTAATAAGGAAACCAAATAAAACTGATAGCTAGCTAGATCAGAAAAAATAACTTTACACGTATTTGCTTTACTTTTATAAAATGAATCTCAACATCTCTCTGTGTTATAATTTATTTAAAAAATCTTTAGTTATGTTTCCTTTATTCCAACTTAAAAAGAAAAAGAAGTACCTGGTATTATAAGTTTAATACTTTCTGAACTTATTTGTACTGCTAAAACAATCTCTTCAGTAAGGCTTATGTCTTTTTCTTTCATTAAAATTGTCACCTATCCTTTTGTTGACATGGCAGATAAAATATCAGTAATGAAAGATGTCTTTCTTGAAGACAGTTTCTTAAAATGAAAAATCTTTTTTTTTTCAAAGCTAAGTTTAAAAAAGGCATCTTTCTGGCAGTGTTAGTTTGATGACAACATTCTTATACTTAATTATAACCAGTGTTCCTCCATGTTACGTTCGCTTATTCTGCTGCTTCAACGTTCCCATTTGTTATATGCCCCTATTAACATTAAACGATCAACTTTCTCTTTGAGTGGAAGAAGTTTAAAGATTAAACTAACCAGCAGTCTTTGGTTCTGGTACTGTTCTCGTGTGAGTTACTATAGACTGAAATACATTCTGAATCAGAAAACCTTTCCGTATAAGTAGTAAATATATCTAAATCTTTGTTTGATGGAACATCTAATGACTACATTGACTTCAGCTATTCCATTCAGTGTGTGAGACCCTACTGACCTCACTGGGGATGCATATGTGCTTTAAGTTAGGCATGTGCTTCAGTATCTTGCTGAATAGGGACATTAAATATCACAAGATGAGGGCCAAGTCCGGTCAGTACTTAGATGGAAGTGCTCCAAGCAATGGCACCCTTTTGTTGGAAGTTCTGATTCAGCCTAGGGCTAGCTTCTTTCAGAAGGAGAGCTGAATTGATGCGGCTGCAGCATGTTAGGAGGGGAGTGCGGTTGTCATTTTTGAGGAGAGAGATAAAATGTGATAAAGATCCTCTGACACTTTTCACTGGAGTTAGAAAACCTTTCCTGGAATCCTAGCCATGAAAGAAATCTCCTTTGGGTTCCCAAGGGCATCTTGTCTGTAATATGTCAGTGTTTCAGATTACAACCCTTTTCAAGCCCTATGCAGTCAATTGTTGGCACTTAAACACATAGTAATAAATGTAACATTTCTGCCTATCTAAATTCCCCTGTTGCTTTAGCTGGCTAACGTTTTTTTTGTTTTTGTTTTTTTACTTCCTCTTACTGAAACTATTCTGTAGCATTGCTGGGGCTGTTGTGACTGATGTGTGCCTCCCCTGAAGTGCCTGTGTTTCAGTGTTGAGTGAAGTGAAGTGACCTCTAGAGACAGCAAAAGAGAGAGTTTGTAATTATGTGAAGTGCTTTCAGACTGACAAAAGATGTTATATAAATAAATGACTACTAATAATTATCATGTATAGCAAAGATTACAAAGGGCTAGCTAACACTCTTAAGAAGGCAACATCCATTGTTGCATCTCTTCAGAAAAGTCTGCTATTGGTATGAGGGGTAGGGAATATACCTAAGGTTAGGGGCCTCTCCAAAGTATTTCTTCAAATTTTGTTAGTGAATTTTTAATACTCATTTTAATACTTAGTACTTTAATATCCCAACCCTGTCTATCTAAGGTATTTATAAGGCCCCTCCCCGACTTCCATAGTATCTGAACACCTCACCATTTTTAATGTAGCTATACTCACACGACCTCCATGAGATTGGGAAGTACTATTATCCCAATTTCAGAGGTAGGGAACAGAGAGATGAGGTGACTTGCCCAAAGTTACACAATAAATCTGTGGCAGAGCAGTGAATTCAACCAGGTTCTTCCACATCCAGAATCCTAACTACTGGGCCGTCCTTCCTCTGGACCTAGAGATCAAAGTCTTCTATTCAGCCAGGGTGAAAATCATCATCATACCCATCATTTCCCCCATACCAGAATAAACAAGCTTTTCTGAGGAGAGCAGGGAAAGATCTGACCTATCAACCTGTGAGTCAGTTGAAGAGTAGGTTGGCAGTTCCTTCACAGTAGTTGTGCTTTCTTAATACACTTCACAACGGATTTAGTGGCCTGCTGTGCATTACTCAAGTCCTCACCCCACTATGCTGAGCAATGTGGAGCTAACACACAAGCCATCCCAGGAGTGCATGATAGGAAGAATAGTAAGAGTCTATATGGCTCCATCAGGAACAATTTAGAGACTTGAAAATCATAAAATAAATCCTACAAAAAAATGGGAACATGGATGAATTGTTAAGGAGAAATACAAAGGAATAGCACAAGCATGTAGGGACAAAATTGGAAAGGCTAAGGCACATGATGAGTTACACCTAACAAGAGAGAGAAAAAATATGCTCATTAAATAGAGGCTCAATAAAAAGAGGCTCATTAAATACATAAGGAGCAAGAGAAAGTCAAAGGAAAGTGTAGGCCCTCTGCTTAGCAGGGAAGGAAAGCCAAACAAGCACAATCAGTGGGTTTATCTTATATTGGTGTGTAGACATACCCTCAAGGTCCTTTTTACTCCTACATTTTATGATTCTATGTCCACTCTAAGGTTTTGTCTATACTGCAATAAGGAGGTGTGGTTGCAGAATGTGAAGGTATACCCAAGCTAGTATCACTTGAGTACATACCCACGGCAGCATTGTTCTCAGAAAGCAAGTCTTTGCTGCTGTCACTGGCTAGATCAAAGCTAGTTTATATCATACCTTCTGACTGTCATGCAGACACACTAAATCCCTCCTCCTGTGTAGCAGGACTATGGCAACTCAACGACACTGTGACTTTCCAGAATTCTCTCTTTGATGGCTGAATTTCACCTGAACAGGACAAGTGTAGGTGCAAGCTAACCCTACTGCTTCTTCCATCACTGCACCTCTACCCTGAATTGGAGATACAACTTAGATGTGTGAGAATCTGCTCTTTTCCATCCCCTTTCACTCTGTGGAATTTCTACTAGGACTGCAGTCAAGGATTCCAATTGCTCTGTTGGTTTACATGTTGCACATACATGTCAAATTGCCATCAGCTGGCAGCAGTTTTGGTTAATTGCTGAAATTACCTGTTTTCAAATTGAGAACCTAGATGCAAAATGTTCCAAATTCAATTGCCATACCCCTAAAACATCCTGTGCCCATTTCCCAATCCAAAATGTTCCTTACATGAAAATAAACCTCACCAGTATTTAGGGTTAATTAGAATTCAATTTAATAGTAAAAAAAAAATAAATCTTTGTTTTAAAAATTGTGACCCATATCTTAATAGAGCTACATCAATTTAAACCAGTTGAGGTTCTGATCTTGCATGTTTATCTCTACTATTAATAAATAAATAATAATAAAAATAATCCTCCATGTAGTTATACTGATAATCTCAAAAAGGTGTCAACGTTGTTATGGTAGCAAAAAGAGCACAAACAATTGCTGATCATCTTTCTGGCAGTCTAATACCATATCTGTAAAATGCTATATACAGTATCAGGTGGTGTAAAATTCCTTGAAACAAATAAAGCCAAAGAGGGATAACACTGAAGATAAAATCTGGAGAAGCCTTCCTAATTTGGGAAGTGAATCATCCAAAGGCTGGCTAAAAAGGCAACTGGACTACTTCTGGGGAAACGATAATCACACATCCACATGTTAACAATATTCTTTGAGAAATATTTTATTCTCACTTGTATATGTCGTTCTAACTTTTGTGTGAATTTCTTGTGCAACATCAAACATAAATAGTTGCATTTGACCTAAATTGAGGCAGGAAGCATATTGCTTTCAAGTTGGATTTGCAGATAACTAATTGTTTCTCAGGACTTTAATACCACGTAACCTTCCAAGTCTATGCACTGCTGGAACATCTTGAAGATTTGTGCCATAGAAGTATAATATCAGAAAAGGGTATTTTCCCAATAAACAACTAAACTAATAAAAATGACAGAAGGTGCATATTAGACCATGTTTCTGCCACTGAGGGAAAGCTATTGAAATAACAAGATCCAGATGTTAGACCAAATTGAATCTTACCTTCCTCAGAATCACCCAAATTATATCTGATATGTAATGTTTTAGGTAAAGGATTTCTTAATTTATAAATGTTTGTTTTCTTGTTATAAGATAGAAAAAATACATACCTGTGATGAAAACTGTTTTCCAAAGCATTGGAATGATATCTGTATTATGTAAATGTTGGGAAAATCTAGCCACTCATTAAAGTCTTCCACGCAAGCCTCACTTTGGACAACTTTATCCTGAAAATCACTTGGGAGGAAATAACAAATATGCTTATAATTTATTTTTAAACTGCTTTCATAGGTAGATTGAAAAGAATAAATTGTTAGAAGGATTTTACTATAGCATAAACCATTAAGCATTCTTATAAATCATAAATATATATTTCCAAATCATAAATTGGCAGAAATTGGGTTCTTTTGTGGTCCTATAGAATTTATAGGAGATGCAATCGATAGAAATTAACCTAAAACCCTATAGAATTTAACAGACAATTATGACTGTACTATAACTTTATCATCTTATAAAATTCTACAGCATGGATATAATTATTAAACTTGATAGGGTAATTTTGAAAATCTATAGACAGATTATCATTTTTCTACCAAATTCTCCTCCTCTCCTGCACTAGGGGTGAACTCTCTTCTTTAAGGAGTTTCTGTAGATTTTCATGTTTTAAAGGATTGAGACCATATTTACGGATTTGTCAGGAGGGAGAAAGAAAAAGGAAGAGATGCTTAGACACATGATTAGTCAAAAGCATAGACACAATGGGCCATTCATGTTGACCTAGCAGTCAGTGGGAGTTCCAAGCATAGAAGGCACACATTGATTAAGGCCCCAATTCTGCAAGGTACTTAAGTATATGCCCGATGTTAAGCATGTAAATAATTGACTACTCCTTGATTAATGTTAGACATATGCTTAAGTACAGGGGTCTGCAACCTTTCAGAAGTGGTGTGTCGGGTCTTCACTTATTCATTTTAACTTAAGGTTTCGCATGCCGGTAACACTTTTTAACGTTTTTTAGAAGGTCTCTCTCTAAAAGTCTATATTATGTAACTAAACGATTGTTGTATGTAAAGTAAACAAGGTTTTCAAACTGTTTAAGAAGCTTCATTTAAAATTAAATTAAAATGCTGCTCTTACGCCATCGGCCCACTCAGCCAGCTGCTGGCCTGGGGTTCTGTTCACCTAGTTTGGCAGCGGGCTGAGTGCGGCCAGCGGCCAGAACCCCAGACCAGCAGTTGCCAACCCTTGCTTAGGTATCTTGCTGAATCAGCATCTAAGTGATTTGTTTCACACAGGAAGTCATGAGCAGAGCTGAGAACTGACACCAGATCTCCTGAAACCCTGCCCAGTGCCTTCACCTCAAGACCATCCTACCTCTTTTTAGTTGTTTTATGTTATAGCATCACAATTTCCCCATACTAGTGTTTACCCATGTGGGCCTAATCTAAAACCCTTTTAAGGCCAGGGCCCCTCTACTGTCACATATAGGCCTGGTGAAACATAACTTTCGCATCTACTACATCTAATTTCCTCTGAAAGACGGCACTGTCTCCTTGTAGAGTTGGTGGTATAATTGGACAAATGTTCACTTGTACCAAAGTGCAGCAGGGTGGTAGCTGACCTTGTCTGTGAAGACCAAGACAAAAAGTTTATCATCACAGAAGCAGGGTGCCTGAAGGTGACATTCCATGGTCATTTCACCTGAGCTGAACCCATGGACCTTGAATTAGCATCCTAAGGTTGGTACATGTCAGAGAATGTGCACTGTGCATATTCCTTGCTCTTTTCCTGCATTCTGTGGGGGCTACTTTCAGGACAACATTTCTGGTTTAAGAGATTTTTTAAACTGATCTAAAAATCAGAATTTTATAATGTTTTTGATGTTGAGCTACAGAATATCACTGGTCTGAGCAGCGAGGAAGAATTGGGGGATGTTGGAACAGGGCAGGGGAATGGATGTTCTGAGAGTGCAGGGGCTTTGCCCCTTTGGCAAACTTTGCCCCTTATGTATGTGATTTGGAACAGCAGCTGAGGGGCCAGCATACCCCTGGACAATGACCCTTACGTCTTTGACAACCCAGTTTGAAGACTAGAAAATTGATGAAGCTCTGGGCTTCCAAATGTGTAGCACTTCTATAATTCCTCAGTGAATAAGGGATCATCCTCAAAAAGACCTTTGATCTGTGTTTGCTCAGAAGCGCTGACAGAGCAGAACCATAAGGCAGGGAAGTTGGACACCTTCTCCTCTGGTGACATACTTAGAGAAATGGCTATGGAGGGAAACATCTGGGCCCTTGCCCCTCTCCCTCCTACAACTACCCTCCAGCCTCACAATTGTTCCCCATGGCTGCTTCATCAGGCACAGGGAGGGGGTTCCAGAGCTCTCCTTCCCTCCACTGCATGCCAGTCAAGATGCACCCCCCCCCAATTAAACAGCCCCTTAGCTTAAGCCCCTGTAGCCTGAGTTAGCTGGCACAGGTCAGCTGTAGGTTTTTAATTGCAGTGGAGACATACCCTTAGAGGACACTCCTGCCCAATTCAGGAAATCTAGCTGTGTTATGTGGCACTGGGAGAAGTTGTAGGGATACTCCTTTCCCTCTCTACAGCCAGGCCTGATCCAAAATCCACTAAAGTCAATGGAAAGATGCTCATTGATTGAAATAGGCTTTGCCTCAGCACTCCTGAATACACACACGCACCTCTGTAGGGCAGGTTTTCTGTATCTCCTCAACAAAGCACTAGGGAGCAGACCAATCAAGGGAAGGAAGCCAGAACTCCCCCCACCTTCCCCTTGCTGCCTCAAGCCATGAGAAAGGGGCTCCAGGTTCACTCTTCCCATTCACACTGCTAGCTCTAAGGGAAAGGGGAGTCAGAGCAGTGTAGGAGAGGTTCAGAGCTGTGCACTGGGGGATTTACAGGGGTTTATGGCTTTGTCCCCCCAAAATCTCCCCACATCCACAAACACCTCATTTCTGTTCCCCCTTAAAAATGTGCCTCCATAGTGCTGAGACTGGTATGAGAAGCTGGGAATGAGCATGTTCATTACATAGGACAGACACTTAGCTGGGAATGGGCACATGTGGCATGCAAGGCCCACAGACAGAGGGGCATGTACCTTAACTCTGTATTTCCTGGTTTTCAGATTTCTGAGTGCAGCTGAACTCAAAATGTTCTGGAGAGGCACGAGGGACGACCAGGTAACCTTAACTCTGCATTACCAAAGTTTGGGGGCATTTACGAAGATTACAAAACTTCACTAACAGTATCAGCTCACGCAAGTTGCGTGCTTTTCTAATTACATCTTTTCAAAAATTACAGAAAATAAACCAAAGTAAAGATTTAGAAGCAGCACAGATTTGTAACCTACAAATTAAGAAAAAATCATACAATAAAGATATAATGTAATATAATAATGTAAAAGTTGTGAGAACTTTTCACAAGCAAAAGAATTCACAGCTTGCTACAATAAGGATTAATCCTGACTACAAGGGTAAGAGAAGGTGCAACTCTACCAATATTCTGCTCTGCACCACTGTGGTTTGGTAGTGGAAATATAATTCTTAGCAGTGAATTCTCTTGATCTTGCTCAAACTTCAAACTCTTAGCACAATTTTCAGTGCAATTTTATGATGTGGGTAAAAAAGATCATCATTTGTCTGGAGAGAAAAAGTGGTTTAATAAATTGCCTGATTTAACACCTTATTCAGAGATGTATAATTGGCTTCTCCTGCTTTCTCAAATAAACTCTACAGAAAAACTCAGAACATTGAATAAAACTTTACTAGAACTGCTCTTTAAAGTTAAGAAGATGGATGTCAGATGAAGTGCCTTTATGTATCTGCTAATAATGATAAAGCCAATTATAGTTACTGATATATTTGTACATTATGATGTTACTTCATTACACTACAAGTCAATCTGATCAAGAATTTTTGCTTTTTCTTGCTAAATTCTTCCTACTATTCTGTGTTTCAAATCTGATTATAGGCATTCAGCACTCCAGCATTTTGTAGGATCTGGCCCAATAAAACGTATGTTGGGACTGTTCGTTTCATTATATCAAAGAAGTACATTATGCAAGCTACTAAACTGAAGATTTCTCAGAAATACAAAGAACTTAGAGTATGGAAAGACTGGACACTTCAGGTCCTGTGAACTTAGCACTGAAATAGTCACCACTGAACCAATGGATAAACAACTGAATGTTTTCCAGACAAAACTCCAAAGAAGTGTGCAATACCATTGGTCAGAAATTTTAAAATATCATCTTGTTTGGTCAAATGGGCAAAGAAGAAGTTTCCTGCCAAAATGATGAAGTTATTTTAGTGAAGGTGGCTTCTAAGCTTGTCGTGAGACTTTGTGTAAGAGTGGTGTCTGACAGTGATCTAACCAGCAAGGGAAGATGAGACATGATGTAGCTATAGCTTAACAGTACTATCAGGCAATAAACATCATACAACGCTAGGGTAGTTCTTCATATAGTAGATTGTCCAAAGTGGATATAAGACCTGGAGAGAATATTGACAGTGAAAGACTATGGGACCCTTTGAAAGAGGTCTCTCAAGATACAAAGCCTTGCAAGCTGTCTCTCTATATAAGGGAACAGTAGTAGCATTCACACTTAGGAAAGAAGCAGAACCACCACCAACCATTAAGAAATGCCTTGCTAGCTGCATTTATTTGTAAGGAGCATGCTTAGCCAGGATCCAAGTAAATATAGTGGCCACTATTAGCAGAGGGATGAAATGTATATTTTGCAGCCCAACATGACTCAAACAATTCTAAATCAAATTTTGCAGTATGTCTGTATTCAAAACAGTTTGGTAAATCATTAAAACTTCTTATTGCCTTTCAGCAGATTAGTCAGAACATTTTACAAATGTACAAAATATACCAGGATAATTTTGGTCACTATGGAAATAGAGCGACTTCTGAAATGCAGTAACTCTTTAATAGTATACACAGAAATATCACATAATAGATAAAAAATAAGCTGGTGAAGAATACCATATCCAGTTGAAATTGAAGGGGGAATAATAAGGGATTGAGTTTACTTTTATGTTTCTACAACACATAGCACAACTGGGCCCAAATCTGAATTGGCCTCTGAACGCTACCATAATACAAAGATGAACTAATATAATACATAATAATATACACACCAGGATTAATACCTCACCTCTTATGAATACTCCCATGGGATTCTGATTACCTCAAATCTTCAAGTTTCATGAAAAAAAGAAAAATAGAGCTTACTTTACCAAAATGGGGGTAGGTGGGGAGGGGGGAATTCTCAATTTCTTAAATCACTGAATTTAAGCTATCAAGCATACAGCAAATAATTAAAGATGAGACACTAGACTGAAAATAGAAGCAGGATTATTAGTATTAACCAAAAATCACCTCTATAATGTCATCATAATATTGATTGAGGAATATTTTTAACAAGTCAATATCTATGCACTTCCATAATAATGGCCGAACATTCATTTTCTGCAAAGTATTAGGCTTCTGCATTGGATCTTGTCTTCATCTTTTCAAGCCCCATAGCTGCGTTTGGTAATGTATCTTGCAAGACTCACTACTGCACTTGCATGCACAGCAGTTCTTTGGAATTGGCAATATATATACATGCACAGGATAATGCAGGATTAGAGTTCAGTGTCTTCTTTACTTAGTCTTCAGCCCTGCTACCATGTTCTGTGATACTACTAAGATCTATCAAGCTAAGACAGAGTCAGTCTAGTTCAATAAGAGACTTCCACAGACTGCCTCAGTGTTGGTGATTTAGAATATGGCGCTCTCCCTTTCACACACTATGGCTAATACCTCAGGATAATAGAAGGGACAATGTTCTGCTAGATAAGCTGACTTTAGGTGAGTTCATCTTCTCCTTGAGTTAGTACTGTTAATACCTCAGGACAGTATCATACTTCAGACTCATGTCATCCCTGCAACAATAGGTGCAGACTATCAATCCAAACAGAATAGAATACACTACTGGATTTTCTGCAGCCAGCGTTAGTGTTAGCAGCACACCATTTAATCTGCTCTTCCCCACACCTTCCTCCTAATCAAAAAATGTATAGAGCTGTGGCAAACTCCAGCCCAGATGGGACCCCTTCAGAGATGTGAGTTTCAATTTCTGAGACAAGCCTAATCAGGCTTTTAGCTTCAATCTCTGGAGAACATTTTTCTGTAGATCTAGCTGACAGATCTTTTGAAAGCTATCGACAGGCATTTTGCGTCCACAGTTTTGTGACTTCTTCCCGCCCCAAGGTTTTATCAGTTCTTATATTTAAAGACCTGGCTTATGCCTTCTTTGAGATCCATTTTTCTTTTTCCTGTTAGTGGCTCCTATACTCTTAAGTATATTTTAAAGCAATGGTTATGATCAGTTGTGCTAGCTGCACAGTATTTCTACAAAGGGGTCCAAGCAACCACGAAAATTGGACTCTTGCTTACTGCTTTGGTTGTCATTGCATGAAAAATAACAGAATACTATTGCAACAACATCAGAGTAATTAAGAATAATTTACTGTCTCTTGTTTCAAATGGTTTCCAAGTTATAGGCCAACAGAGCTTTTCAACTTTCTCAAGACTCTAATTAAAACTTTCCCAGCCACATTCTCAGCAGGTTTAAACTGGCATTGACTTCAATTGAGCCAATTCATACCACCTAAGAATCTGGACCATCTTTTTGAAAGACCAGGCACAGAACCTCTGGGATATAATTTCTTAGCAGTTACCTCCCCCTACCCTCCACATACACACAGCAAAATTAACTTAGCAGTTATATGATCACTTGCCGCCTTTAGAGCAATTGTATAATTAAATGACAATTATGTGCCAATATGTCTACACATAATTAGACAGCACCAAATGGAGTGGTATTTCAGTCAAGGGCAATAATCAGATTGCATTAATTGCCTCCTTAGTTAAATACTGTACCTGTTTTTGCAAAGTAGATAGTAGAAATGCTGAATGACATGCTGTAGATCAAGAGGTTAAGAAAGGATTACAGAACAAAGCAATGTACTTCTTTATCTTGGCAGCTCCAAGCAATGTGTAGAGGGGGAATAAATTGTCTTTCATCCAGCTTTAGGTGGCCAATGAAATATGTATTGATTTGATGTTTCAGAAGAAGAATATAGAGCTGTCTGCTTTGAGATATAGATAGATGGATAGACAGAAATTGTGCCAATTTTATCATTTGCTTTTTTTATCCAGAGGGGAGCAGTTTTTATGTTAGAATTAACAAAAATATGATGGAGGGGTAAAGAAAAAAAAAGACATAGGGCCAGATCTTACACCCTTATCCGCGTACCATACACCACAGGAAGTCTCACTGAAATCAATAATTCAACTAAATATGAACAAGGATATCAGAATCTGCCTCATAATAAATTAGACTTGTTTAGCCTCTTGGGCCCTTTTAGTTCTGGAGGGAGTGGACATGCCATAATTTGCAGAAGTATTTAATTAATTTTAGTTAGAAAATAATCCTTCCATTCCAATCGACAAGACATTCAAATTATTATTGTTGGCTGTTATGAGAACCATCTCCACTACTCAGCAATCTCTCTCTAAAATGAGGCTTTGAACACAGAACCCAAATGCACCCAAATGTCATTAAATGATATGATTAATGGGCCAGTTTCCCCATTGTGTTACTTCATTGACTTCAATGGTTCTACATTGTCATAGAGTATAAAGCCAGAAGGGATCATCAGATCATCCAGTCTGATCTCCTGTATATCACAGGCCACAAACATCATGCAGCACCCACACACTAAAAACTGAAATGAGACCAAAGTATTGCAGCCCACAGGAGACTAGACTATTATGTGCCACAAGCAGAGAATAGGAGGGACCGAGGTGCACCAGTGCTCGAGGCCCTCACAGTAGCATGGAAATGATTAAGTGAGATATATTCAGATAATCCTGGCAAGTGACCTGTATTCACACGTTGCAGAGGATGGAAAAAAACAAACCCAAGATCAGTGCCAGTCTGATCTGCGGGAAAATTCCTTCTCAACTCCACATACCATGATCAGTTAGGCCCTGAACTTGTGAGCAAAACCAGCCAGCCGAGCACCTGGGAGAGAGAACACTCTGTGCCAATTGAGAGTCCTGGACCACATTGCCCAAAGTCCTGTTTCCAGCTACAGCCACCACAAATGCTTCAGAAGAAGGAGATTAAAAAAAACCCTCCCAGGATACATTCGTGAGAGGAAGCAGAAGAAATCCCTTATTAAGCCCTGCCAATTGCTGAAGCCCTGAAGCAAGAGTTTTGGGAACATAAGACAAACTGGAGGTGAGCCCCAGGGCTGTTGAACCCTGCCCCTACTGTAGAACTGAAGACAGGGATGGACTGGAACCAATTTTTATAGGATTTTAATTAATAGTATCCTCGGCTTCACATGGGGCATCTTCACATGGGACATCATGTCAACAATATGATTTTGCCCTACTTAATTTTCAAATCATATGACTGGCTAGCACTCTTGGTTTCTACAACATAATCAATACGGTACTGAACAGGAGCAAACTTTAAGCTGCACAGGGGTAAGAAATGGCAAATTTATCAAAGACAGATTGCATTTATGAGAACAATAGGAAAAATAAGAGTTAAGACTATCAGAGCCCTCTCATCAGAGCAGCATGGTGAGTAACCTCATAGGAATATTGTCATGTTTGGCTTCTATAAGATGTATTTGGGTGATCTGTTAGTATCAAGTGATAATGAATAGTTCCTGGGGAATCAAGTGGTAGAGAGAGAATAAGATAGCACTGTACAGCATAGCAGGACTAAAAGAACTGTATAACCATCAAGCAGAGAAACTTACCTCTATAGGTTTCTCCACATTGTGATAAAATTACAATTTTGTACTTTAGTGACCTTATAAAATGGGAAGACTTCAGAAAATGTTATCTGTTTTTACTATTCAAATACCTATTATTCAAGGATGTTCTGTTTTCTTGTGAGATAAGGATGTAATGAAAAGCTGCCTCTACTTATTTAGTAGACACTCAGTTAGATGAGCCAACAGCAATTACTTTAAATAATGTATTTGGTCTTAATACGTTTCATTATTTTGGAGAACTAGGTAGCACTAGAATGGTTCCAGCTTATTAGATGACCCTCTAAAGGACACACAATATGTGTTTATGCTGTTGCCAGTAAAATCATTTTTTTCTCTTTCTTGCCATGAATACCTTGAGAGGAAAAAGGAATAGCAACTTGTCTCTTCGCTAACAACGTATGACCTGAAAAAATTTAAACTAAAAAGTGGTTATGTTACAAAGAGCCTAGCAACCAAATGTTCAGACAAGATGCAATCAGCTTCCAGAATGATATAATTGGAAATGTCTTCAGGGGAAAAATGCATCAAAATGTTACTGGCTCTGGAACACTTTAGATGAAATTTATGTAGCTGGAGAATTTACCATTTTATACAGGGCACTGTTCACAAAATGTCTGGTGTCCATAGCCTGGCTGCAATTAAGATTAACTACAATGTACACCCTATAAGACTTTTTCCAAATATACCTGCACAATTCATTACCCTGGCTTTTGTGGGATCTGTCTGCAGCCCCCGTGCTAACAGAGGGAAGGACACTTCCCCTGCTATTATCTATAGAAAGTGATCTTCACACAGATGCTATATTGATTAAAGGAAATGTACTCAGCTAGAACAGTGCTATCATTACAAACCAGCAGCTTCTCAGGAGTAGATTGACAGTCAATGCCACTACGCCCAATCCCTCATGTTAGTTGCTTGTGTGCTAGTGTTCTGTTAATAAGTATTTACAGACACTGGTGACTCATGGAATGAACGGGTGATCTATGTTCACTAACAATGGGCCTTAATCTGATTCTCTATTACACCATTTTAGATTCTGATTACAAGCAATCAAACCCTATATATCTTTGCATATACTAGTAATGTTTGCATACATGTAACTAGTTAATAGATAAGGTGCCAGTTGATGGTGCTTGTGAATATGTAGCATAATTTGTGAGTTTCATAGAACCAGTCACACTTCTTGTTGTACACTGCAGCTGACTTCCTTTGTGCAGCTCTAAACATCAGCTCTTAACACCCACGAGCTTTGCCTATGTCCCACAACGGAGTTCAGCACTATTTTTAGAAGCAATAACCGAAACTCTTGTGCCCTGTCCTGCAAGCAGACTCAGGTTTTGTATAGTTAAGGTTACGGCTAGAGTTGTTCAAGCTCTTTATTCTTGCATATTTCTTACTGAGAAGAATGGAGTTGTCCCGCTGTGAATCTAGTGTGTAAATGGGATGAGAATTAAGTCCTGTGGGTTTGTTGCTATAAATAACTTTAGTGCTATAGTACCCTGTTGACACATTTTGAGCCATTTGAGTCTTTGCCTTGACTTCAATGGCTTTTAAGATAGGCCCATGAAGCACACAGTGCAAAGCTGGATTGCTGAAGTCAGAATCTCATCTCATTTTAAAAAAAAAGTTAAGTTTCTAGCGATCATAGACTCATAGACTCATAGACTCATAGGTCAGAAGGGACCAATCTGATCATCTAGTCTGACCTCCTGCACATGGATGGAAAGAAAAGGTTGAAAACGTGAACTGAGTTTATCAGCTGCCTTCTGAGTCTTTAAACAGCCGGAAACAATAGCTCTAAGATATGTGAGCTGCTCCTTTCCCTTTCACTCTGAAACCTGCTGCTCATCCAAGAAGGAGTGGTTTCATGTAGTGGGGAGATAGCTATAAGTGCACAGTGTGGGGATTGACTTCATTCAGCCATGTCTGGAATATATATTTGAGGCATCAGTGAATGACTTTAACCCCCTGTCAAGGGTAATTCCCCACTCTGACACTTTGAGTACAGAAGGTGGGGGCCCACAAGGATTCTAAAAGCCCTTTCTCTCTCTCTCTCTCACACACACACACGGGAAGAGCTGAGAAAGAAAAGAACAAGGAAATCAGCTGTTCGACCAGCTAATTAAACAACATGTGCACATACCTCTTAAGACACAAAAATCCAATTCTGTTCTAAAAAAATGTAAACATTATTAATAAAAAAAAAGAAAGAAAATACATCTGGGAACTCAGGCTATTGCTAGATTTTAAAAGAGCAATTACAAGGATTAAGCACTAAGAATAGTTTTCTTGAGGTCCAGCTTAAAGGTTACAAGCAAAACAAATGCACCTGGGGTTAGCACAGAAGAATCCACAAGTCATAACGAAATAAAAGGAATAAACCTAATTGCGTCTTCCTAGACATTTCCTGACCTACTTATATATCTGGGGTTTAAAATGAGTAGTTTCTAGGTATCATACTGATGATTTTTGCATACCTGGCCCAAGCTCTTACAGCATAGCTCTGCCCTGTCCACTTCTCCCCATGAGAACAACAGACAGACAGACAAAAGGGGAGTCTTGTTTCAATTTTTAAAAGTTCTAGCCTTCCATTGATTCTTTTGGCCATGTGCCCACTTATGTACTTTTAGCTATGCATAGCAGTGAGATTTTTTACCCTTTACAGGTAGAGCAATTAGAGAACAGCTACTAAGAGGGATTTTATAGCTACTGACTGGCTGGGTGTCCATAAAAGGGAGCTCCCCTCTCCCTTCATTTATCACATCCCCATTTTTCTTTCCTCAATTGTTTAGTTATCATTTTGCTTGGTACAGAAGAATTAGAAAGTTAGTCTCATGGCAGGAGGTGCTTGATAGCAATGTTTTAAGGATTGTCTCAGGAAAGACGCCTCTTGCAAAAACGATGGTACTTGCACTATTGTTCAAGATAGTAATCTAAATTAATAATGGTGAATGGTTCTGATAAATATACGAAAGGTCTTGATGCCATTTTAATTAATGGTTGTCAGTATGGGCAGCCAAGATATAGCATGCATATGAAATGTATTTATAGTGGCATCCCAGCTGGAAGTGTCCAAATTTGTTGGTAATGTTGAGGTTATATGGGTAGAGCTAAGGACACGTTGCTCTATAATAATATTCTAGGTCCTAGTTTAATTAATTTTCAGAACTCAGACATTGTGTTCATAACTTTGCTGTCTTTATGTTGCAATATTGCATGGATGTTGGAACAAAACATTCCAGAGGATACTAAGATCTTGTGGTGATGGGTACAATAGAAATAGATAGATTCTTCAAACTTTTTACCTTTCCCTGAGAACATCAGGTAAAGAAAATTTGCATGATTGACCTTCTGTTGAACAGGTTCAGGTTTTCAAAGGGTGGAATCAAGGATCCGTGGTCAGCAGGCATATATACAAGGGTTCCTTTACCATTCATGCTAAAAAGAATTCCTGATTATTTCATTTTTGCTTTGTATTCCAGCATCATTAATATCTAAAAATAACAATAAAAAACCCAATGCTTATCTTAAAGTGTAAAACAAACATGTTTTATAATAAAGTGCTTATTGTTAAAAAAATACATTTTCTTTGAACAGAATATGACGCAAAATGACTTTTTTTTTTAATAATGTGCCTCAAATAAATACTGTATTTTTGGAAATTAAAAGAATCAAGACAATTGATAATAACACAGAAAATCAGTACAATATGTGTGAAATATATAAAAAGGAAAAAAAATCACTATTCTGCTTAGACAAATGCTGAAAAAATAGAATAAGAAAAAATAATATAAATGATAGAACAATATAATGGTGTCTGTACTATTAAAAATTCAGGATGGTTGGGTGCATCAGTTGCTGGAATAGGATTGTTACGCTAAACCATATAAATATTTATATTTTACTTTTGTTCTAGAGAGGACATGTCTAGACAATTTTGTTTGAAACATTCATTGAAATATGCTTGGGGGAGTCAGAATGTTAGAATAAACTGTGTAAAGGCACATCTGTCAAAATGCATGAAAGAGGAAACATATCACATGGGCATCAGATCCACCACTTACATATATGCTATTCAAGGGATACCTAATCACTGGCAATCATTGCTTATGAACCTGATCTTTAAAATCACATAAGGGTAATCACAAGACTCATTTGAGCACACAAATGGAGGCTCTTCAGTGCTCCAAAACCACCCCGAACATTGAATCTGAAGCTCCCCCTCATATCCTTGAATGTGTATACAAATAGGAGGAAACATTTTCAGAAGTGCCTAAAGTGACCTAGAAGTCTAAATTCCATTAAGAGTAAATGTGACTTAGATGATTTATAAAATGTCACCTAGGATCCAGTTTTCTTAGGTCCATCCCTGCTCTCATTGAAGTCAGTGGGAGTTTTGCTCATATAAGCAAGTTTGTGTAAAGGTGCCCAAATATGGGATTTGGACATTAAGATGCTCAGGACTGGTAACTGGGATGTCACACCTTTCCTGGAGCTAAGTGGCAGTACCACTTAGCGCAGAGGTCAGCAATCTTTCAGAAGTGGTGTGTCGAGTCTTCATTTATTCACTCTAATTTAAGGTTTTGCGCGCCAATAATACATTTTAATGTTTTTAGAAGTTCTCTTTCTATTAGCCTATAATATATAACTAAACTATTGTTGTATGTAAAGTAAATAAGGTTTTTTAAATGTTTAAGAAGCTTTATTTAAAATTAAATTAAAATACAGAGCCCCCCGGACCAGTGGCTAGGACCCGCGCAGTGTGAGTGCCACTGAAAATCAGTTTGTGTGCCGCTTTCGGCACATGTGCCATAGGTTGCCTACCCCTGACTTAGAGTTATTTCAGTTTCCAACCAATTTGCAAAATGCATTTTTCACAAAGTTAGAATCAGTTTTGTCTGGTGAAAAATGACTTCCACTTTTTGCGTGAATGAGCAAAACTTGCCGTATCGGAACAGTAATTTTTTTCCTCAAAAACTATCCAAAAAAACAATAAGCACTGGTTTGGCTATTGCATGCATAATTTTTCACACAGTTCTATTTGAACAATTGTCTTCATTTCACTGAAGTGGCTTCTTGATATAAATAGAAGTTATGAGACATCTGCCAGATTTTCAGCAGATGTCCTCTGTTTCACACTTCCTTTTTCTGTTCATTTGACATGTGTGCTGTTTGCATTCACTTACTAATGTGTCCTTTAATATGTGACCTCACTGGATCTCTCTAATTTCTGCCCAAAAAATAAAACCCACTCCAATAACATGGACATGTACATCTAAAATAGGATTCAGAGTTATATTTTTCATTACACCCAGATCTGAATAGTTCACCCACAAGGCAATAACCATTCTTTCCCTTGGCAAAACAAATAGACCTGGAGATACCAGACAGAACATTCCCAGAATAATTGAAGATTTTTTTCCCTTTTGAACATTTGTCAACAAGCAGGATTATTGAACAAAATAAGTTTTCTTGACAGAATGATTTCAGCTTTTGAGAAAATGTATTCTGTCAACAAGACAAAGTAAGGACTTGACAAAATAATATGTTTCAACCACTGAAGGGTTTGAGCTTTCTTCTCAAGCATAAAAACTAAAGTTGCATGCACAAAGCTGAAGTAACTCTTCAAGAGCATATGCATCTTTCCCCTTCAGATGTCAAAGTCAAAAGCCAAAGTCTAGCAACCTTTCTAATGTCTTCATGTAATGAGCCATGGTAACTTATGTACAGACACCAGAGTCATCAGCAGGGATTGAACTCAGGTTCTCAGCACCAAAACCACAAGCCTCCACTACGTGAACTAAATAATTAACTTCCTTAGCTTTCACAACGTAGCAGTTCCTGTGTCGCCCACTAGATGGAGACATGATCTTATGCACTAAACTACTGTACTGTATTAAGACAAATTTTAAGCATGGGGAGCTCCTACAGAGAAGAATGGCACACTATAGAAAAGAGTGCATCAGCAAAAAGCAAGGGCAGCATCAAAGAATAGGTTCGTGAAGAGGATAGAAAGTATAGTGGAAAGACCCCAACACTGTTCAGAAAGACTGTTGAAGGCAAGGAGATTTACAAAGGAAAATATTGATCCTGGAAGTTGCTTTAGGCTGGTTGATCCTATACTTATGAAAAATCCTGTGCCCAATGAGGCACAGGTCTCCTCACGCAAAATTACTTACAGGATTGAGACCTAAGAATCCTCCACACCAGCTAAGCTACCTGACTCAATCAGTGGTGCTGTTGATCTCATGATCATTTGTTGGAACAAATCAAGGGGAAAACAAAAAACAAAAACAAAAAAACCCAAAGAGTCAGACTCCATCTGCAACAAGTTTCTAGACTCAGCAGTTTTTATTGAAGGTACTTTCCCAGTCAGTGAATTCTGGTACTAAAATTATCCATGACAAACCTCTAAGTCAACTGTGAGATTTAAATATTTTGTTCATGTCATCACTGTTGGATCAGCATCAGATGGGGATAAGTTATAGATGCTAGTAAAAGAGGTCTTTGATATAATCAGCACTGCAAGGAAGCTAACAAGAAGGAAAAGAAAAAGAAAGGGCGTTCTTTACAGTGTGATTTCTTTGCAATGAACAGCAGTCTCCATCTATAATTTGGCTGAAATTTGTGCTTCTGGATCTCCTATAGGTTTATGAAAGGGCCCTCAAATGGAGTGGCATTGTGACCTGGTGCACAGGGTCACAATGCCACCCACAGGGCCGGCCTTAGGATTTATGGTGCACTAGGCGAGATTATTGAACTGGTGCCCCTGTGCCTGATCTGCTCTTAGCAACACAAACATAAGCTTATAGTATTGGAAAACTTGCCACATTCACATTATTAAAACCAGTTTAACTTAATTAAGCACACTGTAATGCTGATGGACTAGCACTAAAGAAGCAGCACTATAGAAAAAATTCTGATATGACAGAATGATGCAAATAATACCATTTTTTTAATTTATCAAAATTTTATTGGAAATTTATATGAAGAGGTATTGAAACAAAGATTTGTTTTTAATTAAAAGCAATCTTTCTGGCTTTTTTGGCTGCAAAATCAGTAATAATGTCATCGTATGACAAAGACAAAGTCGTGTCTTGTTCGATCGCAAGAATAGCAAGACCAGTCAAGCGTTCCTGACTCATGGTAGAGCGGAGATAGTTTTTAATGAGCTTTAGTTTTGAGAAACTCCGTTCTCCTGATGCTACTGTTACAGGAATTGTCAGTAGAATACGAGTGGCAATGTACACATTAGGATATATGTCAACAAGTTTGTGGGTATGAATAAACTGTACAATGTCCATCACCGATTTTGCATGTGGCAACATTGATGACAGTGTACTCAATTTTTCGTACAGTTCAAGTCCATTTAAATCAAAACTATCATCGTGCTTCAGGAGGCTCTCTAGATTCTTGCACTTTGTCATTAGTTGCTCTTGTTTTCCTGTTTCGTTGAATTTAGTTATGTCATACAAAAATCCAAACTGTTCATGGTGTACTTGCAAGGTATTAAACCTTTCATCAACATCAGATACTGTTTTATCCATCACAACATTAAAAAATTCAACCTTAAATTTCTTTTCTGGATCGTCTATGGGCATGATCTCCTGTACAGATTCTTCACAAAGAAGTGTCCCTGGCCTTTGTAACTCATATTAACTATGTATTTACTTTATGAAAGTTGGAGAAAACATTGTGAAAACGTAAAACATTGGCTGCCCAACTTTTGGGCTGGCAAAAGTTATACTGACTCACAGGGAAAAAAAAAAGCAGGAGAATCTTAGTACAACATATGGTCACTCTATACCAGGAGTCGGCAACCTTTCAGAAGTGGTGTGCCAAGTTCACTGTAATTTAAGGTTTCTCGTGCCAGTAATACGTTTTAATGTTTGTAGAAGGTTTCTCTCTATGTCTATATTATATAAACAAACTATTGTTATTATCTGAGGTCTTGGCCACTGGTCCTGCTCAGGCCACTGCCAGCTGAGTAAATGAAACCCCAAACCGGCAGCAGGCTGGTGACTGGAACCCTAGACAAGGATCCCAGGCCCTGCTCAGCCCGCTGCTGGTCTGGGGTTCTGACCACCAACTCCTGCCAGCCAGGATCCCGGCCACCAACCCCCTCCCTCAGCCCGCTACCAGCCTGGGATTCTGCTCACCCAGGCTGGCAGGAGGCAGAGTGGGGCTGGCGGCTGAGCTCCTGACTGGCAAGGGGCCGGCAGCCGGAACCCCAGAGTAGCAGTAGGCTGTGTGCTGCTGGCACCCCAGACTGGCAGCAGACTGAGCCACTCAACCCCCCACCGGCCCTGCTCAGCCCGCCACCAGCCCACTCAGCCCGCTGCCGGCTGA